>NW_012117711.1:1037478-1044946 GCF_000951035.1 Colobus angolensis palliatus | reverse complement strand
TGACCTCGTGATCCGCCCGTCTCGGCCTCCCAAAGTGCTGGGATTACAGGCTTGAGCCACCGTGCCCGGCCAAGGGTATTTCTTTATAGCAGTGTGAAAAGGGGCTAATACAGTAAATTGTTACTTAGGTAGTGGGGTACTGCTATAAAGATACAAAAAAATGTGAAAGTGACTTTGGAACTGGGTAACAAGCAGAAGTTGAAACAGTTTGGAGGGCTCAGAAGAGGACAAAGATGTGGGGATGTTTGGAATTTCTTAGAGACTTGTTGAATGGTTTTGACCAAAATACTTATAGTGATATGGACAATAAAGTTCAGGCTGAGGTGGTCTCAGATGGGGATGAGAAACTCATTGGGAACTGGAGCAAAGGCCACTGTTGCTATGCTTTAGCAAAGAGACTGGCAACATATTGCCCCTGCCCTAGAAATATGTGGAATTTTGAACTTGAGAGATGATCTGAAATTATACCTTACATTTAAAAGGGAAGCAAAATATAAAAGTTTGGAAAATTTGCAGCCTGACAATGTAATATAAAAGAAAAACACCAATTTCTGCAGAGAAATTTAAGCCCACTGCATAAATTTGCATAAGAAAAGAGGTTAATCATCAAGGTAATGAAGAAAATGTCTCCAAGGTATGTCAGAGATCTTAACAGCAGCCCCTCCCTTCACAGGTCCTGAAGCCTAGCATGGAAAAAACGGCCTGAGGGTCGGGCCCAGGGCCCCCTGCTGTGTGCAGCCTGTGGACTTGGTGACCTGTGTCCCTGCTGCTCCAGCTCCAGCCATGATGAAAATGGGCCAAGGTACAGCTTGAGGCATTGCTTCAGAGGGTGCAGGCCCCGCGCCTTGGCCACTTCCATGTGGTGTTGAGCCTGCAAGTACACAGAAGTCAAAATTTGGGGTCTGGGAGCCTCCACCTAAATTTCAGAGGATGTATGGAAATGCCTGGATGTCCAGACTGAAGTTTGCTGCGGGGGCAGGGATCTCATGGAGAACCTCTGTTCAGGCAGTGCAGAAGGGAAATGTGGGGTTGGACCCCCCACACAGAGTGGCAACTGGGATACTGCCTAGTAGAGCTGTGAGAAGAGGGCCACCATCCACTAGACCCCAGAATGGTAGATTCAATGACAGCTTGCACTGTCCACCTAGAAAAGTGCAGACACTCAATGCCAGCCTATGAAGGAGCAGTCCAAGTCTGTGGGATCCCACCCCTTAGATTGGCATGCCCTGAATGTGAGACATGGAGTCAAAAAATATCATTTTGAAGCTTTAAGATTTAATGACCGACCTTCTGGATTTTGGACTTGTATAGGGCTGTAGCCCCTGTGTTTTGGCTAAGTTTCTTTATTGGAATTGGAGCATTTACCTCATGCTTGTACCTCTGTTGCATCTAGGAAGCAACTAACTTGCTTTTGATTTTACAGGCTCATAGGCAGAAGGGACTTGCCTTGTCTCAGATGAGACTTTGGCTTGTGGACTTGAGTTAATGCTGAAACGAGTTAGGATTTTGGGGAACTGTTGGGAAGGCATGATTGGTTTGGAAATGTGAAAAGACATAAGATTTTGGAGGAGATGGGGTGGAATAATATGGTTTTGCTCTGTGTTCCCACCCAAATTGTCACTGGTAGTTAGGTATGAGAGGGGCAGGAGATGGCTCTTCCCCCTCCCACTAGAAATGTCAGGTGATAGTTCGGCAATTATCGCATTGCCTCTCTAAACATGATAATTCAGCAACGCCAGGGAGAGGCAATTTCTTGATGGTCCACACCTGTTAACATCAAACTCTTAATTGAAGGTAGGTCCCAGGGAGAAACAACTTCCTGGGCATGCATATTAAAACACAAAAATTATGAAGTGTGGTCTTCTGGGTACACTCTACCAGAAAAAGGAAGAAAACCTCAGATGCACATGTTTATAACTCCCTAAACACACTGTGCATGCTCACTTCCTAAGGGTAAGGGGGGCTCTGTGCATGAAGAAAACCTACCCTAAGAGAAGAATCATGGGGAAAAGGTGAGTAAAAATCCTAGAATCCCAGTTAAAGGAGGCACTTGACCTTGTTTCTTTAACCTTCACATGCCCACTTGGGTCTTTTCCAAGTGCATCTTCCTTTCTTTCCTGTTCTGAGGTCTTTTTATATAAACTTCCATTTTTTGCTCTGGAAATTGCCTTGGTCTCTTTTTCTGCTTCATGCCCCTCAGTTGAATTCTTCCTTCTGAGGAGCCAAGGAGTGAAGTTGCTGTGGACCCATGAGAATAGGCCGCTGGAAACTTGGGGTAATTCAGATCTCTTCCATGGTAACAAAATTTCATCTCTTATTGTAATCCTCATGTGTCAAGGGAGGAACCTGTAATCCCCACATGTTGAGGGAGGAAGGTGATTGGATCATGGTGCAGTTCCCCCATGCTGTTCTCAAGAGTGAGTTCTCATGAGATCTGATGGTTTTATAAGCATCTGTCATTTCCCCTGCTTGCAATTCTCTCTCCTGTCACCATGTGAAGAAGGTTCTTACTTCTTCTTGCCTTCTGCCATGTTTGAAAGCTTCCTGAGGTCTCTCCAGTCATGTAAAACTGAGTCAATTAAACCTCTTTTCTTTATAAATTACTCAGTCTCAGGTATTTCTTTATAGCAGTGTGAAAACAGACTAATACAAATAGACCCCAGGGTTTTCTTATGGGTGGAGGGTGTGTAGGGCGTGAGGATTACAACAATACCTATCAGATTTCATGTTTATTAGCTGGGTGATAAAATAATCTATATACCAAACCCCTGCAATATGGAATTTACCTGTGTAACAAATCTGCACATGTTTGCCAAACTAAAATAAAAGTTTAAAAATAGAAAAGAAAAAAAACAAGTTAAATTAAAAAGCAGTTCAAAAACTCAGAGCTACATCTGATATTCCTATTAAAGTCTCAGATAAAATAATGATCTCTAGCATCAGTTGACACTTTGCTATTTGTCCTGCAGCAGAAATAACTGTGTTTTGTCGGTCATGCATTCTATAGCATCCCAAAAGGTGAAGGCCATTAACCTGCAGCCAGCTAGCACACCCATAAGTGGTTTGTCATCAAAGCCTATGACACATATAATGCATGTGGAGAATCCCAAATTCTGAATTAAAATGACAAACTAAGACCAACCTCAAATATCAATGATATGTCTGCACATTTTAGCACCATGTAATTGCTTTTCAGGTGTTCTTTTTTCTCAGTGCCACTGGTTTATGCATAAAAAATTTAATTTCATAAAGATAAATGTTTCGTTACTTTAGCAAACAAAGGCAGAATTGCAGATCTATAGATGATCTATAATTTTGTGTTAGTAGATAAGTATTTAAAATAACTATGACTAAAACATTAATGTATATGGATAAAAAGGTACCAAATTATTAAAAATAAAAAATCTTACAAATAATTGGAAACTTTAAAAAATCAAGTGGACAGTATTAGGTGGCTGTGGGAGAAGTATGAATTGTTAATGGCTACAAAAATAGAAAAATTAAATAAGACCTACTATTTGATAGCACAACAGGTTGATTATAGTCAATAATAACTTAGTTATACATTTTAAAATAACTTAAAACATGTAATTGGATTGTTTGTAGCTCAAAGGATAAATGCTTGAGGGGATGGATACCCCATTTTCCATAATGTGCTTATTTCACATTGCAGGCCTGTATCAAAACATCTCATGTACCCCATAAGTATATATACTTACTATGTACTCATGAAAATTATAAATTAAAAATTTAAAAATCAAATGAACTCTCTAGAACTGAAAATTAAATATCTGTAGTTTAACAACAGAATCCACACAAACAGAGATTAGTAAACATTAGGACAAGTCAATATAAAATATAGAAAATAATAATGGAAAATAGAAGTGTAGAAATAAAGAATGGGGGGAAGAAAAATAACATACAAGACAGAACACAATCACATTGTTAAAATATACATAATTTTCATCTTAAGAATATAGGAGACAGAGGAAATGCGAAATAAACAATATTTGAAAAGAAAATCATACAAAATTTTCCAAATATGATGAAATATTACATCTTAAAAATTCATAACACACAGCAAATTCCAAACAAAATAGCTGCAAATAAAACCACACTTAGGTTTATCATGGTCGAACTGCTGAAAACTTGTCATAAAGGTAAAAATCTTCAAATAATTCAAAAGAAAAAGACTACCTTAAAAGGAAGAACAAAAAAAAAAATGGAGAACTAGAATTTCAATGGAAAGCCAAAAGACAATGTAACATCATCTGTAAAAATACAGAAATACTTCAGACATAGGTTTTCAATTCTAGAAAAGTGTACCTTCAAAAATAAAGGCAATGAAGGGTATTATCACACAGGCAAAAGATGAAAGAATTTACTGATGACACATCTGTATTTCAAGAAATACTAAATAAGATAACTAAAGTTGAGGAAAATGATCCCAGAAATAGCTTCAGGAATTAATGAAGATCACCTAAATAGGTAAATGTGTAGCTAAACTATCTTTGATCCACTTTGGTGACATCAAACCCAACTTAAAGTCTAAGGGAATTCCTAAGTGTAAAGACCTGCAATCATAGAATATTATGCTAGAAGAGACCTTTGAAATCATTTAGTCCAACTCACCTTATTTGACAGATATGAGGAAATAATTTCGCAGATGAATTAGTTATCTGGTTAAAACTGGAAATAAATCCCAGTTTGTAATGATTCTAACCCTTAAGTTCTAACATTCTGAGCTCCAGGCCACTCACAACCTCCTAGGCCCTTAAATTCTCTTGGAACAACCTTTTGTCATTATGTATAGCCTCTGGTTACTTTTCATTTTCTATACTGGCCATGCCCAATTAACTGTATAATCGTTCTCTGCACTAAGAATCTTGAAGACATAACCTCTGAGCCTCTTGAACAATTTGGAATGTCAATTTCTTGTAGGTTTTCTTTTTTTGGATCTTGAACAATAGATCTTGCATCAAGAATATTCCACATTCATAGATGAATATGTCCTAATTCTAAAGCAGGTAAATTATTTGTGAGGGTTCTTGACTATAGCAATAACTCAAATCAGACCCAGCTGCTGTAGCAGTCATATCTCCACCACTTGCATTCTTAGGTATAGTCTGATGAGACAGAAAACTTGCACAAGTCTACAAGTAATAAAGAACCTTTATTACTCGTAGATAGGTAGTAAGAATCAATAGAAACATATGACCTATGGCAAACTGGCCCTTCAGTGCTCAAGAAACCTATGCAGGGTGGATGGACTATCATCTACACATACCCCACGTTGCACAACAGCTTTGGAACCCCAAAAACCTTCTGCTCTGGTTTTATACTCTAGAGGCAAATTGTTGGCACATTGAGTCCAAGTGTTGCAGGATATCCAGTTCTACGAGTGATGGGGACAAAGTCAGGGCTGTTCTATGCAGTTCCTTTTTATCTCAGGATTTTGTATTATCAGCACATTTTACAGTTATCCTGAGAAATACAAGCAAGAACGGGAGAGCTGGGTCAGCCAAGGGTACCCAAGGACCTATCATCCTGCAATAATATTTCCCCAATAAGTTTTTATACTTGGAGATAAAAGTGATGTTCTTATACAGTAATTATAGTGGCTAGAAGAAGATTGAGTTATTGAAAATATATCCTTGACAACTTGTCCTAACCACTCCCTCTTGTCAATCAAGCAGTACACTTTGATCAGTTGATACTAAAATATGCACATATTTAGAATTTTTTTGTTGCCATACAACATTGAGTATAAACACTTTTAATCCAGTGGCTTTAGAAAAATAACATTTTTGTAAAACAAATGTTGTTTAGTATTTGTTCTTATTTTAGACATGAGTTTCTACAGTTGACTCATTTTGACTACATTTCACTCTATAAAAGTTATCATTTTGAATGTAATATATGTGTCATTATACTATTTTGAGACTGAGTCAAATCCTTTGGTCATGTCCCTCTGACTCTGCTGACCTCAATTCATGGAACTGTTATCTTTGATAGTGTATACTTGCTGGTACACCTGCGTTCATTGCCCTGCTGTGTGAAATGGATGCTTAGCAGCCAGGAATTCTGTAATTCTTGGAAAAACCTTTTCTAATTTGTTTCTGTCTGTGACCTAAACCACTAACATATAGGAATCAATTATTTCCTTATTTAATTATTTATTCATCTACCATTTATTGAGATAATACTAACACAATATTAGACAAGGATAGGTCACTTCATTTTTATACAGGGAAGTTGTGGATTGATATCCTGATTCTGCTACTTACTAACTAGCAAATTAGATTTTGAGTAAACCATGTAAACTCCATGAGACTGTTTTCTCTTCATGAAAATGGGAATAGCTACTATAAGAAAAATAAACTATTACTTGATCTTCACATTTCTGAACAAAATAAAGCCTAAGAGAGTATTACTCACAAACTTCCAGTCTGATTCTATGTATATCATAGCAGGTCTATCTTCTTAGCCTATCATTTGAATTAAAGAATAAAGAGACATAAGATTGACGGAAACTGAACATCAATATTCATGATGCTGTTGCATGGAGACAGAGCATTTATGATATTTTCTTAAGCTGTTATGTCTGGTTTATAATCAGTATCCCAGAATAAGCAAAATGGTAGACGTTCAAGTCTCCAAAGTGTCATTCAGCTGTATGCATCTGTCTAAATTTGAATAATGAAGTTCTTCATGAACGAAAAGGAAAACCAAGGAAAAGAGAGCTAAGTATATTATGTGCTTATATGGAGAAAATTTAAGAATGATTCTCCTCCTTGTTAAAATTGTGCCTACAAATTTACACAGATATACATCTATACCATAAATTACCACCAAAAGTTCAGAGTGAAATGAAACCTCTTTGTGCCCTTCTGGTCCTTAAATGGGGCAAAGATAAGGTAGTATTTAGGTTCTACTATCTAGGGTGGTTTAGCAGCATCTGCAAACATCACATCTTTTAAAATACTGGAGTTGTATTTTAATTTCGGTTGCACATTCTTTATATACAGAGTCAGAGATGTGTGGAAAAAAATAAAAGAGTATGGAAGGGATGCTGTCTCATCATGAAAATATCCTGGTTCCTCTACTCTCGAAAGGATCAGTCTAAGGTCTATCTCTGTCTATCTGTCTGTCTATCTATCTATCTATCTATCTATCTATCTATCTATCTATCTATCTATCTATCTATCCACCAAGAAAGACAGAGAGAGGGGTCCAAAAATCTGTAGTTAGCAAGCAAGAAACCCAGGAGAGCTCTCTTTATATATATATATAGAGAGAGAGAGATATGTGTATATACATATATATGTGTGAGTACATATATATATATATGGAGAGAGAGAGAGAGAGAGAGATCCAAAAATCTGTAGTTAGCAAGCAAGAAACCCAGGAGAGCTCTCTTTATATATATATATAGAGAGAGAGAGATATGTGTATATACATATATATG
>NW_012117711.1:1029839-1037428 GCF_000951035.1 Colobus angolensis palliatus | reverse complement strand
ATAACTATAATACATATACATATATATGTGTGAGTACATATATATATATATGGAGAGAGAGAGAGAGAGAGAGAGAGAGAAGTTTACCATAAGGAATTTGTTCACATGATTATGGAAGCTGACAGGTCCAAAGATCTGTAATCAGCAAGATAGAAACCCAGGAGAGCTGATTGTTTAGTTCTGGTCCAAAGGCAGAAAAAGGCCCTTGTTCTACTGCTAAGGAAATCAGGTTGAAGGAGTTCCCTCTTATTTGAGAAAGGGTCAGCCTTTTATTGTATTCAGGCCTTCACCTGATTGAATGAACACCCACTACATTCATGAGAGCAATCTGCTTTACTCAGTCTATCTATTTGAATGTTAAACTCATCCAAAAACACCTTCACAGAAGCACCTGGAGGAGTGTCTTATCAAATATCTGGACACTTTTTAGACCAGAAAAATTGACATATAAAATTAACCATCACAAGGATTCAGAGATCAAGTCCAAGGTGCTGTCAGGAAAACATCACTTGGTAAAGATGAACTAAGGATTTTAACTGTGAAACATTTTGTGACTATCTCAGATAATAAGATAGTTTTTACCCTTTGAAACTGACCCTTTGAAACAGACAAAAGTCCATCAAAGAGATATAGTTGCAGATAACTCAGAAAATCACAGTCTGTCACATGTCAGTAGATTTTCTCCTGAACTTTATCCCACCTTTCTGATCAATACCTCATTTCCCTAAAATGGCTTTCCCTTTCTCAAACCACTTCTCAGTATAACAAGCTCTGGCTTCTTTTACGGAATATAAACATTATAAAATCTTAATTTTTTAAAATGTGCAATGTTTTCCAGTATAAAACAATATAAAACAACACAGCAAAAACTGAACCATGACTTTGTTTTATATTAATGTTTAATAAAGTGTCTTTTCATAACCCAAATTATTTTCTGCATTTTCTATTGCCTGGGGCTATAGAGGTCAAATAATAATTCATACTCCAAATTTAAGCAGTTAATATTTTACTTAATATTTTCATATTTTAATAAGCTTACAATGTCAGCTATTTCCAGGCCGATAAAGAACGAAGGGAGCTTTAAACCTCAACAATACATTAATGTATTCCAGTTTACAACCCCTTCGACCCCATAAAACCCTGTAGACCTGAAATTTTTTTTGTTCTACTTTTATTTTAGATTCCAGAGGTACATGTGCAGGTTCGTTACATGGGTAAATTGCATTTTTCTAAGGCTTGATGGAGGAATAATCCTGTCACCCAGGTAGGGGGCATAATACCCATAGGTAGCCTTCCAACTCCTCCCCTCCAGCAAGAAGTTCCCAGTATCTATTGTTCTGAGTCTTGTATCCATGTCTATTCAATATTTAGATCTCCCATATAACTGAGAACATGTGTTATTTGGTTTTCAGTTTCTGAATTAGTTTCCTTAGAATAATGGCATCCAGCTACATCCATGGTGCTGCAAATGAAATGATTTTATACTTTTTATGACTGCATAGTATTCCATTGTTTGTTTATTATCTTTTATTTATCCAGTCCACTATTGTTGGCATCTTGGTTTATTATATGTCTTTGCTATTGTGAATAGTGCTGCAATGAACATATGAATGCATGTGTCTTTGGTAGAACAATTTATTTTCCTTCGGTTATATACCCAATTGTGGGATTGCTTGGTCAATTTTTTTTTTAAGTTCTTTGAGAAATCTCCACATTGCTTTCCATGGTGGCTCAACTAATTTTCATTCCCACCAGCCGTGTATAAGTATTCCCTTTTCTCCTCAACCTCCCCAGTATCTGCTTTTTGTTTGTTTGTTTAACTTTTTAATAATAGCCATTCTGACTGGTGTGAGATGGTATCTCATTTTACCTTCGATTTGCATTTCTCTAACGACTAGTGGTGATGATCTTTTTTCATATGTTTGTTGGCCACATGTATATCTTCTTTTGAGAGTGCCTGTTCATGCTCTTTGTTCAATTTTTAATGAGGTTATTTGTATTTTACTTTTTAATTTGTTTAAATTCCTTATAAATTTTGAATATTAGACCTTTGTCAAATGCATAGTTTCAGAATACTTTCTCCCATTCTGTAGGTTGTCTGTTTACTCTGTTGATAGCTTCTTTTGGTGGGCAGAAGCCCCTTAGTTTAATTAGGTCCCACTTATCAATTTTTTATTTTTCTTACAATTGCTTTTGTGGACTTAGTCATAAATTCGTTGCCAAAGACAATTAGTCCTGAATTTATATGCTTCTCACAATATGAGATAATTATCACAATTTAATAAAAATGTTGTAATAGCATTTTCAATGTAAATATGAAAGTCTAGGATTTATTTAGCAATTTCCAATATCCAGGCTGCAATTCTTGTGTTAAGGTATATTTATGCTAAGAGAGACGTTCCTTTGTGCAACAGTGTCCATCAAAGTGAGTTAGTTCCTCAGGAAAGAGTGAACATCTGCAGAGATCAGAAAATGTTTCTTGAAGGAGATAATATCTGAACACAATTATGAAGTCTGAATATTTTTTCTAAACGAATATATGAGTATCTTAAAGATATGTACTCACAAAAACAATGACAAAGGCTAAAATAACAAATACTGTATTATGTAACAAAGTATAAGCAATTCATTGTTGCTAGACTATAAAGTGCAAAACAGCACATGGTAAGTAGTGAATATTGAGCAGTGGTCTGGAGGTAACTCATAAAAACTATATGTGATATCCTGTAGTTTAGACGTATGGGAACTCACTGGAAAACCGAAGAATGACATAATGTACTTTCTCTCAATAACAGACTTTCAGATTCAAAATCTAAAGGCTGTTTTGGTGTTTTACTGCAATTTAAAAGAAATTTAAAAGGAATAGGAAGCCCCTTAGCAACAAAATTGCATTTTAACCAAGCTGTCTCTACCTATATCAATTTGCTTTTAAATATATTTTTAAGACTTCAGTAGCTCTTGGGAATACAAATGGTTTTCCATTACATGGATAAATCATATAGTGGAAGTCTGATATTTTAGTGCATCCAAGTATTGTACACTGTACCCAATATGTAGTTTTTTAATTCCTCACCCCTTCTCTACCATGCCAATTCTGAGTTTTCATAGTCTATTATATCACTCTGTATGCCTTTGTATTTCCATAGCTTAACTTCCACTTATAACTGAGAATATATGGTATTTGGTTTCTCATTCCTGAGTTACTTCACTTAGAATATCAGCTTCCAGCTCCATCCAAGTTGCTGCAAAGATATTATTTCATTCTTTCTTATGGTTAAGTAATATTCTATGGTGTATATATACCACTATTTTAAAAATTCACTCATTGGTCAATGGACACGTAGGTTGATTCTATGTTTTGGCAATTGTGAATTGTCCTGCAATAAACATACACATGCAGTTGTCTTTTTGATATAATGACTTATTTTCCTTCAAGTGATACTCAGTAGTGAGATTACTGGATTAAATGGTACATATACTTTTAGTTCATTAAAGAATCTCCATAAATCTCTATTTATCTTCAATCTCTGGTATCCTTTTTTCCACTCGATCAATTTAGCTATTGATACTTGTGTATGCTTCATGAAGTTCTTGTGCTGTGTTTTTCAGTTCCATCAGCTTATTTATGATCCTCTCTAAACTGGTTATTTTAGTTAGTGTTTCCTGTAACCTTTTATCAAAGTTCTTAGCTTCCTTGTATTGGGTAAGAACTTGTTCCTTTAGCTCAGAGCAGTTTGCTATTACCCACATTCTAAAGCCTACTTCTGTTAATTCGTCAATCTCATTCTCCATCCAGTTTTTTGCCCTTGCTGGAGAGGAGCTGCAATCATTTGGAGGAGAAGAGGATTTTTGGTTTGGGGAATTTTCAGCATTTTTGCATTGGTTTTCTCATCTTTGTGGATTTACCTACCTTTTGTCTTTGAGGATGATGACCTTTGGATGGGGATTTTGTGTGGGGGTCCTTTACATTGATGTTGATGTTGTTGCTTTCTGTTTCGTTAGTTTTTCTTCTAACAGTCAGGCCCCTCTTCTGCAGGTCTGCTGCAGTTTGCTGGAGGTCCACTCCAGACCCTGTTTGCATAGGTATCACCTGTAGAGGCTGTAGAACAGCAAAGATTGCTGCCTGCTCCTTCCTCTGGAAGCTTCATCCCAGAGGAGCATTGGCTTGATGCCAGCCAGTGCTCTCCTGTATGAGGTGTCTGTTGACCCCTGTTGGGGGGATTTCTCCCAGTCAGGAGGCACGGGGAGCAGGGATCCATTTGAGGAGGCAGGGTGTCCCTTATCAGAGCTCAAGCACTGTGCTGGGAGAATCCTCCTTGTCAAGTTCAGCTTCTCTCTTCAGAGCCAGCAGGCAGGAAAGTTTAAGTCCACTGAAGCTGTGCCCACAGCTGCACATTCCTCCAGTTACTCTGTCCCAGGGAGAGGAGTTTCACCTGTAAGCCCCTGACTGGGCCTGCTGCCTTTCTTTCATAGATGCCCTGCCCAGTGAGGGAGAATCTAGAGAGGCAGTCTGGCCACAGTTGCTTTGCTGTGCTGTGGTGAATTCTACCCAGTCTAAACTTCCTGGCCTCCTTAGCACTGTCAGGGGAAAAATGCCTACTCAAGCCTCAGTAATGGCAGATGCCCCTCTTTCCACCAAACTTGATTGTCCCAGGTTGACTTCAGACTGCTGTGCTGACAGTGGGAATTTCAAGCCACTGGTTCTTAGCTTGCTGGGCTCCATGGGATTGGGACCCACTGAGTGATACCACTTGGCTCCCTGGCTTCAGCCCTTTCTCCAGGGGAGTGAACGGTTATGTCTCACTGGGGTTCCGGGTGCCACTGGGGTACCAAAAAAATCTCCTGCATCTAGCTCAGCATCTTCCCAAGCAGCACCCCAGTTTTGTGCTTGAAACCCAGGTTCCTGGTGGTTGTAGGCATAAGAGGGAATCTCCTGATCTACACATTGCAAAAACTGTGGGAAAAGCGTAGTATCTGGGCTGGATAGCACAGTTCCCCATGGCTTCCTTTGGTGGGGGAGGGAGGTCCCCCAGCACCTTGCACTTCCTGGGTGAGACAACACCCCACCCTGCTTCTTGTCATACTCCCTGGGCTGGACCCACTGCCTAACCGGTCCCAAAGAAATGAAATGTGTACCTCAGTTGAAAATGCAGAAGTCTCCCAACTTCTGTGTTGGTTTTGCTGGGAGCTGTAGACTGGAGCTGTTCCCATTTGGCCATCTTGCCAAATCCCTCCTCCTCCAATTTTTCTGAAGCAGAATGTGTCTCTCCCCATAGCCACCACAGTTGAGAATGTGCTGACTCTCACCTGAAGCCAGGTATTCTCAGAGTCTCACCCAAGGCCCATGGCATACAACCTGGGTACCTGTGCTGGTTATTCAGGACCCAAAGGCTTTTTAGTCAACAGATAATAAATTATTTTGGGACTTGGTCCTCACATTCAAGGCAACAAGTTCCCTTTTTATGTAGAGTGTGTCTAGAAGTGTCATCCTAAAGCTACAATCTTGAATGGGGCCTCATGATTCTGATGCCCGGTCCTTCTGTGGCTCTTTTGGAGCCACAAGCTGTGCAGTCTATGGTTGGGTAGGGGTGGCACAAGCACTCCCATAGCTGCTCTGACTGGTGTCTTAGTGTTTCATATGCCCCACAAGTCCACAGGCTCTGAGCACAATGCAACATTAAGACTCACCTAAGAGTTTCAGTCTCTGTAGCCTTCACATTTTTTTAAGTTTAAGACCTCAAATCACTTTAGCACATGGAGGTGAGGCTTGCTGGAACTCAAGTTCAGACTGCTGAAATGGCCAGTTCTCCTTAGATGGCAGCATGTCTAAATGCTCCCTCCATGGGTGAGAATCATCTGAGTGCATCCTGGTTTTAATTTCTGCTGTGACAAGACAGCACTAAGTTCAATACAGTGTCTCACAATCACTGCACTCTTTATCTCTTGAACATAAAGATTTGGTCCCTGTGCCATATGCCTGTTGCCATGGGATAAGGAAAAGGTGGCATTGAGAATTCAAGACGCTCTTCTACCTTATTTCTATGCCCCCTTCAGTGATATAAAGTAAAACCTAGATACTGTGAGTGCTCACTTGATTTTTGATTTTTATGAATGTGCTTTTTTAGTGTGTAGATAGTTGTTAAATTGGTGTCATTGTCGGGGGACACCTTTCTCTGCCTCTCTATATATACATTTAGAATTGTCATATCCTTTTGCTTAATTGACCTTATTGTTATTATTTTATGATCTTCTTTGTCTCCTTTTACTGTTTTTGACTTAGTATCTCTTTGGCCTGATATAAGTATAGCTACTCCTGTTTGATTTTGGTTTCCATTTGCATGGAATATCTTTTTCCATTCTTTAAACTTTCATTCTATATGTGTCTTTATAAGTAAGATGAGATTCTTTTTTGCAGCATAAAGTTGTGTCGTGTTCCTTTTTCTATTCAACCAGTCCATATTTTTCATGTAGAAAGTGTAATCTATTAACCATCAAGGTTACTATTGATATACGATGGCTTATTCCTGTAATTTTCTTAATTTTTTGTTCGTTTTGTATATCCTGTGTCCTTGTCTTATCCGCTTATTCATGATTTTTTTTTTTTGGTTGTTTCATGTGGTGGTAGCATTTATGTCCTTTCTCTTTCTTAGTTTTGTGTGTTACCTACTAGAAGATTTTAGAGTTTTGTGTGTTTTCATGATGTTAGATAGTGTCCTTTCACTTTCAGGTATAATAGTAATTGTTTCTTGTCAGGTCAGTATGTTGGTGATGAATTTTTTCAGCTTTTGCTCGTTTCAGAAATACGTTATTTTTCTTTCAAATAGAAAGAATAACTATGCCAAGTATATTATACTTGGTTACAGGTGCACTCGCCACGCCTGGCTAATTTTTGTATTTTTAGTAGAGATGGAAGTCTCACCATGTTGACCAGGCTGCTGTCAAACTCCTGACCTCAAGTGATCTGCCTGCCTCGGCCTCTCAAAGTGCTGGGATTACAGGTATGAGCCACCATGCCCAGCCAACATATAATCATTTTTACATGTTGTTAGATTCAGTTTGGTAGTGAGACAAGTCAGATATTGAAAATTCTCTGTGAATGGGGCTTTTTGAGAGGCCTCAAGTTCATTCAGCTCTTAACAGCTACAGGACTGATGGTTTTAACATCAACTTTAGAATTGTGGTTCTGAAGCTTCTTATTTTCATGGATACTCTGGAGCTGAGGAGAGGAGCTGAGCATAGACCTCATCAAAATATCCCAAATCCTACTGATTATTCTAGAGGTTCAGTAGTTTTTCTTGAATAAATGGTCTTCAGATTGTTGCAAGCTCTTTCTTAGTTTCCATAGTTAGTTCTGAAATTGTTTAAATTTCCCATTTTTGTCAGTGTTGTCATTGCTCTTATAGAGGAGTGTATTTACATATGTCTTCACTCCGTCACTGCAGACTTTCACATTTTTTTGTCTGTACCCTGACAGATTTAATTTTATTTGCTTTTATTTTTCTGTTGTTTTAAATTTTGCATTTATATTTGAGTGAGTGAGTGAGAGTAACCTTTGATATTCCGTTTCCTTTTTTTTTTTTTTTTTTGAG
>NW_012117711.1:1021298-1029789 GCF_000951035.1 Colobus angolensis palliatus | reverse complement strand
ACCTGCTGGGTTCAAGTGATTTTGTGCCTCAGCCTCCCATGTGGCTGGGATCACAGGGGTGTCACCACTCCCAGATAATTTTTGTATTTTTAGTAGAGACGAGGTTTTGCCATGTTGGCCAGGTTGGTCTCAAACTCTTGGCCTTAAGTGATCTACCCGCCCAGCCTCCCAAAGTGCTAGGATTTCAGGCGTGAGCCACTGCACTGGCTGATATTTTTATTTCTAAAATGTCCATGTCTTATTTTGAAATTAAGTTTAGGCTAGCCTCACATGAAAAATATTATCTTTCTCCAGGGAGGATTTTAAAGATTCTATTAATCAGCCAGAAAATGAGTGAGTTGTTTTAATCCAATAGAGGATTGGAATAGTTTGGTAATTGGTTCTGTTATAAGGCCTCATGTATTTCCAGTTTCCCCTTACTCCTCTAAATATTCTGTTGAGACCCCAGTTGATAACCTGAGGTGTTTCCAAGAGCCCATTAACCTTCATGCTCCTTAATTCCCATTTTATTTTCTCTTTAGCACTGTGAAGCTCTTCAATAGTTCTGTTTAGCTTCTCTACTTCTTACCTTCTGCTTTCTGTTTGCCTTTTATGTCTACAGTCCTCTGCTGCTTATAAATTGTTGAATGCTTAGAAAATAAAAGCAACTAAGAATGAATGCTTTGCTCAACTCAGTATGCGTTCTTTCTCTCCTTGAGATTACTCTCAAAAGTCCTGGCTCCTTTGGTAGCTGAAATCTATTTTTTTCTCCCTAGCTCTGTTCAACTACTTAAATCTCTCTTCTTCTTTTCTCGATTTTAAGGAAAACTTTCTGCTTTTATCAGTTTCTCTGGTATGGTTTTTATATAAATCAACAAATGCTCTAAGGAGAAAAACAACATAGGATGTTGGATTAGCATAAATAAGTTTATTTTCTCCCTGGTATCTTAGCCCCACACATCCTGATATCTGTGATGGTTTTACAATGTCTTCAAATATATCTCTTCCTAATTTATCTTGCATTTCTAGCTTTCCATAAGAGAATTGGTCTGCTACAGTGTTAGTCTATCACGGCCAGCAGTTTTTATTTCCCATATTATTAAGTCTTCATTATAATAAACTCTGTCATTAGTCATTTATTTATAATTTTTTTAAATTTCCAGACCTATGTTATTTTTATTTTTACTTTTTTGTTGTGTTTTATTAATAATATCTTTATTTCACAGGAATTCAAAACCACATGAAAAATTCAAGAACTCGCTGATCAATGAAAAACAAAATAAAAATTTACATTACGTCTTTTTTTTTATTTTTATTATACTTTAAGTTCTGAAATACATGTAAAGAACGTGCTGGTTTGTTACATAGGTATAAACGTGCTATGGTGGTTTGCTGCACCCATCAACCTGTCATCTACATTAGATATTTCTCATAATGCTTCTCATAATGCTGCCCCTTCCCTAATCCCTCACCACGTGAAAGGGTCCAGTGTGTGATGTTCCCCTCCCTGTGTCCATGTGTACTCATTGTTCAACTCCCACTTATGAGTGAGAAAATGCAGTTTTTGGTTTTCTGTTCTTGTGTCAGTTTGCTGAGAATGATGGTTTCCAGATTCATCTATGTCTCTGCAAAGGACATGAACTCATCTTACTTTATGGCTGCATAGTATTTCATTGTGTATATGTGCCATGCTTTCTTTATCCAGTCTATCATTGATGGGCATTTGGCTTGGTTTCAAGTCTTTGCTATTGAGAAGAGTGCTGCAATAAACATACATATGCATGTTTCTTTATAGTAGAGTGATTTAAATCCTTTGGGTATATACCCAGTAATAGGATTGCTGGATCAAAGGGTATCTCTTGTCCTAGATCCTTGAAGAATCACCACACTATCTTCCACAATGGTTGACCTAATTCACACTCCCACTAACAGTGTAAAGTGTTCCTATTTCTCCACATCCTCTCCAGCATCTGTTGTTTCCTGACATTTTAATGATCACCATTCTAACTGGCATGAGACAATATCTCATTGTGGTTTTGATTTGCATTTCTCTAACGACTAGTGATGATGAACTTTTCTTCATATGTTTGTTGGCCGCATAAATGTCTTGTTTTGAGAAATGTCTGCTCATATCATTCACCCACTTTTTAATGGTGTTGTTTGTTTGTTTCTTGTAAATTTGTTTAAGTTCTTTATAGATTCTGGATATTAGCCCTTTGTCAGATGGATAGATTGCAAAAATTTTCTCCCATTCTGTAGGCTGTCTGTTCACTCTGATGACAGTTTCTTTTGCTGTGCCAAAACTCTTTAGCTTGAATAGATCCCATTTGTCAATTTCGACTTTTGTTGCCATTGCTTTTGGTGTTTTAGTCATGAAGTTCTTGCCCATGCCTATGTCCTGAATGATATTACCTAAGTTTTCTTCTAGGATTTTTATGGGTTTAGGTCTTATGTTTAAGTCTTTAATCCATCTTGAGTTAATTTTTGTATAAGGTGTAAGGAAGCGGTCTGGTTTCAGTTTTCTGCATATGGCTAGCCAGTTTTCCCAACACAATTTATTAAATAAGAAATCCTTTCCCCATTGCTTGGTTTTGTCAGATTTGTCAATGATCAGATGGTTGTAGATGTGTGATGTTATTTCTGAGGACCCTGTTCCTTTCCTTTGGTCTATATATCTGTTTTGGTACCAGTACCATTCTGTTTTGGTTACTGTAGCCTTGTAGTATAGTTTGAGATCAGGTAGCGTGATAGCTCCAGCTTTGTTCTTTTTGCTTAGGATTGCCTTGGCTATATGGGCTCTTTTTTGGTTCCATACAAAATTTAAAGTAGTTTTTTTCTAATTTTGTGAAGAAAATCAATGGTAGTTTGATGGGGGTAGCACTGAATCTATAAATTACTTTAGGTAGTATGGCCATTTTCACGATATTGATTCTTTCTATCCATGAGCATGGAATGCTTTTCCATTTGTTTGTGTCCTCTCTTATTTCCTTGAGCACTGGTTTGTAGTTCTCCTTGAAGAGGTCCTTCACATCCCTTGTAAATTGTATTCCTAGGTATTTTATTCTCTTTGTAGCAATTGTGAATGGAAGTTCAGTCATGATTTGGCTTTCTGTTTGTGTATTATTGGTGTAGAGGAATGCTTGTGATTTTTGCACATTGATTTTTTCTTTTTTTATCCTGAGAGGTTGCTGAAGTTGCTTATCAGCTTAAGGAGATTTTGGGCTGAGATGATGGGGTTTTCTAAATAGACAACCATGTCATCTGCAAACAGAGACAATTTGACTTCCTCTCTTCCTAATTGAATACACTTTATTTCTTTCTCTTGCCTGATTGCCCTGGCCAGAACTTCCAATACTATGTTGAATAGGAGTGGTGGAGAGAAGGCATCCTTCTCTTGTGCTAGTTTTCAAAGGAAATGCTTCCATGTTTTGCCCATTCAGTATGATACTGACTGTGGGTTTTTCATAAGTAGCTCTTATTATTATGAGATATTTTCCATCAACACCTGGTTTATTGAGAGTTTTTAGCATGAAGCGGTGTTGAATTTTATCAAAGGCCATTTCTGCATCTTTTGAGATAATCAAGTGGCTTTTGTCATTGGTTCTGTTTATGTGATCTATTACATTTATTGATATGCATGTGTTGAACCCAGGGATAACACCCACTTATATGCATGTGTTGTATCCCAGGGATAACACCCACTTGATTGTGGTGGATAAGCTCTTTGATGTGCTGCTGGTTTTGATTTGTCATTATTTTATTGAGGATTTTCGCATTGATGTTCATCAGGGATATTGACCTGAAATTTTCTTTTTTTGTTATGTCTCTGCCAGGTTCTGGCATCAGGATGATGCTGGCCTCATAAAATGAGTTAGGGAGGAGTTCCTCTTTTTCTATTGTTTGGAATAATTTCAGAAAGGATGGTACCAGCTCCTCTTTGTGCCCCTGGTAGAATTTGGCTGTGAATCCATCCGGTCCTGGACTTTTTTTGGTTGGTAGTCTACTAATTACTGCCTCAATTTCAGAACTTGTTATTGGTCTATTCAGGGATTCAACTTCTTCCTGATTTAGTCTTGGGAGGCTGTATGTGTCCAGGAATTTATCCATTTCTTCTAGATTTTCTAGTTTATTTGCATAGAGGTGTTTATAGTATCCTCTGATGGTAGTTTTAATTTTTCTGGGATCAGTGGTGATATCCTCCTTATCATTTTTATTGTGTCTATTTGATTCTTTTCTTTTTTTCTTCTTTATTAGTCTGGTTAGTAGTATATCTATGTTGTTGATCTATTCAAAAAACCATCTCCTGGATTCATTGATTTTTTGAAGGGTTTTTCATGTCTCTATCTCCTACATTTCTGCTCCGATCTTATTTATTTCTTGTCTTCTGCCAGTTTTTGAATTTGTTTTCTTTTGCTTCTCTAGTTCTTTTAATTGTGATGTTAGGGTGTCGATTTCAGATCTTTCCTGCTTTCTCCTGTGGACAATTTAGTGATATAAATTTCCCTCTAAACACTGCTTTAGCTGTGTCCTAGAGATTCTGGTTCTTTGTGTTTTTATTCTCATTGGTTTCAAAGAAGCTATTTATTTTTGCCTTAATTTCGTTATTTACTCAGTAGTCATTCAGGAGCAGGTAGTTCAGTTTCCATGTAGTTGTGCAGTTTTGAGTGAATTTCTTAATCCTGAGTTCCAATTTGATTGCACTGTGGTCTGAGAGACTGTTTGTTATGATTTCTGTTCTGTTGCATTTGCTAAAGAGTGTTTTACTTCCAATTATGTGGTCAATTTTAGAGAAAGTGTGATGTGGTGCTGACTAGAATGTATATTCTGTTGATTTGGGGTGGTGAGTTCTGTAGATGTCTATTAGGTCCACTTGGTTTAGAGCTGAGTTCAAGTCCTGAATATCCTTGTTAATTTTCTGTCTTGTTGATTTGTGTAATATTGACAGTGGAGTGTTTAAGTCTCCCACTATTATTGTGTGGGAGTCTAGGTCTCTCTGTAGGCCTCTAACAACTCGCTTTATGAATCTGGGTGCTCCTGTATTGGGTGCATATATATTTAGGATTGTTAGCTCTTCATGTTGCATTGATCTCTTTACCATTATGTAATGTCTTTCTTTGTCTTTTTTGATCTTTGCTGGTTTAAAGTCTGTTTTATTAGAGACTAAGATTGCAACCTTTGCTTCTTTTTTGCTTTCCATTTGCTTGGTAGATCTTTCTCCATTCTTTTATTTTGAGCCTATGTATGTCTTTGTACGTGAGATACATCTCCTGAATACAGCACACCAATGGGTTTTGACTCTTTATCCAATTTGCCAGTCTGTGTCTTTTAACTGGGGCATTTGCCCATTTACATTTAAGGTTAATATTTTTATGTGAGAATTTGATCCTGTAATTTTGATGCTAGCTAGTTATTTTGCCTGTTAGTTGGATGCAGTTTCATCATAGTGTCAATGGTCTTTACAATTTGGTGTGTTTTTGCAGTGGCTGGTACTGGGTTTTTACTTTCCATATTTAGTGCTATCTTATTTTTAAATGTTTACGCTATTTACTTCCAACTTAGTGAGCATAGTCTGTTTTATACCTATACTTTAAAGGTTACTGATAGTTGCTTTATTGCATATTTCATCAAATGTCAAAAATGCTCTGCATGTGCTTAAAAGCATACTCTCAGAGTTCATATATTGTCATTAATTCTAGCTTGTTGATTATGTTACTTAACTCTTCTTTTACTTTTCTCATTTTTCTCTTCTCTTGATTTACAAATTGCTGAGACAAAGACATTAAAATATCCCAGATGTTTACCAGAGGCTGGGGAGAAAGAAAAGTGGGAATAATTAATGGGTACAAAAATATAGTTAGAAAGAATAAATAAGATCTAATATTTGATAGCACAATAGGGTGATTACAGTCAACAATTATTTAATGTATATTTTTAAATAAAGAAAAAAGTGCAATTGGAATGTTCCTAAGATGAACAAATAATAATAGAAGTGGTGGATAAAAAAAAAATCTCTCAGTATGTGTATAGTTTTTCAGGCTCTACTTTTAGTTCTTTTGTTTATTTGTTTTGACTCTTTTCCATTGGGTTAATATAGATTTAAAATGGTTTTATTCTTCTTGTGAATGAAATATTTTATTATTGTGTATCAGCCTACTTTTCCTCAATAATACTTTATTCTCTACTCTCTTAGTTTGCTATTACTATAGCTATAGTATTTTCTCTGTGTTGGTATTTCCTGGAGTGGTCTCCATGTGTTTACTTTCAAAATTTCTCTGGTCTCAGCTTTTGGATTTCTGTTTTATCAATAGCAAACAGATAGATTTAAAAAACCAATATTGTCAGACAAACAGCCTTTTTTTTTTTTTTTTTTTTCTGAAACAGAGTCTTGCTCTGTTGCCCAGGCTGGAGTGCAGTAGCACAATCTTGGCTCACTGCAAGCTCTGCCTCCCAGGTTCACGCTATTCTCCTGCCTTAGCTTCCTGAGCAGCTGAGACTACAGGTGCCCGCCACCACACCCGGCTAATTTTTTTGTATTTTTAGTAGAGACAGGGTTTCACTGTGTCAACCAGGATAGTCTCAATCTCCTGACCTTGTGATCTGCCTGCTTTGGCCTCCCAAAGTGCTGGGATTAGAGACGTGAGCCACCATGCCTGGCCTAAACTGCCTTTTAACAAGATAGTTCAGTCCATATAAATGATTTTTAATTATTCATATATTTGGCTTCATTCCTATTATCTTTTCTGTTTTCTATGTGTTTATCTTATTGTCATTAATTTTTATTTTAGCTTCTTGACTTCTTTTTAATTTATTATTTTTATTCTACCTTGTCTTTACTATTTTGGGAAATATACATTCTTTTTCTATTTTGTTTGTGAGTCCCTGGGGGGGACTAGATAATTTTTGCTAATTATTCTACTCTTTACCTGTATTAAGGTTATATATAAATATCCTCTGCCATGCGGCATTGCTGTATTTCTCAATAGGCAGAGTATATATATAGTTATAATTTACTTTGAACTTGCAAATATAAATAACTTTTGTCAAATGGAATAATATATTATGTACATGTGCCAGCATAGAGTTTAAATATGCTTCTGTGATTTGGCATGGCCTCATGCATTCTTATTATCTGCCATAAATAGTGACTACTACTCCTTTATTTTAGCTAATTGAATGAGAGGAAGTGTTGACATGAACCTACCTAGAGTCTTAAGAAGAGCTCAGGAGTTTAGCAAAGTCTCACAAAGTGAATTAGATCTAAGCAAAACTACAGCTCACCCACAGACCAGGGAACAAGAAATAAATAAAAGCCAGTGAGTTTCAGAATTTTTTGTTATGTTGCATTGACCCAGCAAAAGCTGACTAAAACAATCATACTAAATGTTTTATTATAGTTGGCTCCTTAAGCTAGAAAACTATAAAAGAATCATTGTATTTAGTTTTCTTTTTCAAAGTGTAAAGATATCAGATTGCTTTAACTTCAATTATTTTCCTTGCAAGTTACATGCTATTATTATTTATCCTCCCCACATGGGTGGGGAGGCCTCACAATCATGGCAGAAGGCAAGGAGGAGCAAGTCACATCTTACATGGATGGCGGATGACAAAGAGAGAGCTTGTGCAGGCAAAAGAGAGCTTATAAAACCGTCAGATCTCATGAGACTTATTCACTACCATGTGAACAGCATGGAAAAAACACCCCCATGGCTCAATTGTCTCCAACCAGGTTCCTCCCACAACACATGAGAATTCAACATGAGATTCGGGTAGAGACAGAGCCAAATCATACCATTTTGCCCCTGGGCCCTCCCAAATCTCATGTCTTCAAATTTCAAAACCAATCATTCCCTCCCAGAAGTTGCCCAAAGTCTCAACTCATTTCAGCATTAATTCAAAAGTCCACAGTTCAAAGTTTCATTCAAAACAAGGCAAGTCCTTCCACCTATGGGCCAGTAAAATCAAAAGCAAGTTAGTTACTTCCTATATACAATAGAGTTACAGGCATCAGGTAAATACAGACATTCTATATGGGAGAAATTGGCCAAAATAAGGGGCTACAGGCCCCATGCAAGTACAAAATCTAGCAGGGCAGTCAAATCTTAAAGCTCTGTAATGATATTGTTTGACTCCAGGTCTCACATCTAGGTCACGCTGATGCAAAAGATGGGACCCCATGGCCTTAGGAAGCTCCAGCCCTGTGGCTTTGCAGGGTAAAAAGCATGAGAACAGCATAGGAAAGATGCCCACATGATTCAATCACCTCCCATCAGATTCTTCCCACAATGCATGGGAATTCAAGGTGACATTTTGATGAGGACACAACCAAGCCATATCACTGCTTGAATTATATTTATTTAAAGTTCCCCTTTCTACTTATGGCTAGCCAATTTTCCCAGCACCATTTATTAAATAGGGAATCCTTTCCCCATTTCTTGTTTCTCTCAGGATTGTCAAAGATCAGATGGCTGTAGATGTGTGGTATTATTTCTGAGGACTCTGTTCTGTTCCATTG
>NW_012117711.1:996559-1017523 GCF_000951035.1 Colobus angolensis palliatus | reverse complement strand
CCAGTTAGGCTACTCAGGGGTCAGGGACCCACTTGAGCAGGCAGTCTGTCCCTTCTCAGATCTCAACCTCCGTGTTGGGAGATCCACTGCTCTCTCCAAAGTTGTCAGACAGAGTCGTTCGCGTCTGCACAGGCCTCTGCTGCTTTAGCTGTGCCAAAATTTGATTTTTGTTTATCAGTGGTAATTACCCTGATCTGATCACTATACATTACATATGTCAAAACATCATGATGTATACCATGAATATGTACAATTATTATTTGTCAATTAAAAATAATATTGAAAAAATTCAGTAGAGGTAAAATTAAAAATGAATAAATGCTGTCTTCAGAATCAAATCTGAATTACTACAGTTAGCAATCCACATTTTTTGCTCAGGGGAATTATAATAATTAATGTAATTTATATTTTAAACAAATTCTTCTGGAGGTAAATAATTGATTTAAGAGGATAATACCAAGTAAGAGATATTAAACTAATACCAGTGAGAAGTAATGAGTACCTGACATAAGGCAATGCCAGTAAGAATAAAGAGGATTTTTATGTATGTTTTCCTAGCTTTACTCCAAAAAATAGCGCTTCAGAAATTTTCTCTGGAGATAAAACTGTTTCTATGTTATTTAAAGAGAATGCCCAAATGAGTCTGGTCTTATATATTACAGCTATTTGCAGGAAGTCTTATTTTTGTCTACTCAAAGTTTAGCTACAAGAAACAGCAAAAGAGAACAGAAATTCATTCATGCCTTGTTATTTTCAGCTTTAGAGCCGCAACTGTGACTCTTCTGAACATGGCTAATAGATTAAAACCTAGGGACCTATGAATACTTTGCAGGTAGAAGCTGCATTTTTAACCAAGACTGTAATAACAGGCTTTCTAAATCTTGAGGTTTAGTAATTATTTATTTCTTAAACGAATGATTAAATTTTCAAAACTTCTCTAATGACTGTAGATAATTTATAATTATAATGAGTGCATGTTCCAGATTTCATGGGTCAACTTCAAGAGAACAGGCCAAAGACAAAAACAACCTTCAAGACTTTGCTTTGGATTCTTACAAAGACCATGCAAGGGACTTCAATCTGAATTTTGTTTTGTTTTATGAAGAACACTTCAGAGCATAGAGCATAAAGACTCAAAAAACTGATTGGCCAGAGTGTTCTGTGTATAGAAAGAAGGGGTAGCAAGGAGGAAAATGTGTCTGACATTTTCTGCTTTGAACCTAACACACATAATCCAAAGCTATCACAGCAAGAATAATTCTTCCCCGTATGGTGGACACAGTATCCACAGGTACATCTAAAATGATCAAAATATATAAATGAATTAATGTGCTAAAACTACCCTGTCTATACTAGGTGAGCAAACAAGTGTTCTAAATCACCAGAACTACCTACTAAGCCAATAGAATCCAATGGTGATAAAAATCTAGACTCAATAAATCTCAAGAAAGAAAAAAACTCAAATATTTAAAAAAATTATTGGGCATTCAATGTTGTTTTGATGGTTGTTTTAGTTGTTTTATATCATCTGAAAATCTTAAAAATGATTCCGGAGAAAACAGGACTTTGTAAGTACTATGTTTTTTTTTCAGTCTTACATTAGGTGATATTATTATTGAAATTAACTGATGATAAATAAGAAAACGAATGCCTCTACTTCGGTTCTTAATAATCATATTGTTCTTGAAAACATTAAAATGTGGTCATTTGTAATACCATCTCTAGGCAGCTCTCAATATAAAAAAATTGAAAACATGTTTTGATTGGTATGTATGTCATAGACTAAAGTGTGGGGCTGTGTGAAAGAAAGAAAAAATGATAAGAAGGAGAGAGGAGAATGAGAGTTTAAGAGATATCCACTGATGACATCTCATTCCAAAGTTATTTCTGAAACAACGTAAGGGGGATGTGTTTCGGATCTGCAGAATAGAATAAAAAGACTTGTCTAAAGTCCAACTCCATTTCTAGAATGAAGTGCAACGATTAATTGACTCAATGAAGGGTTACTCTTCTGAATACTGAGACTTCGCATTTTCTGCTGCTCCAGCTGACAGGCTTTAGATTTTTGCTAAACTGGCATATTAATAAACAATATTTTGTAGTCTCACTTTCATGGGCTTTTCACCGACATGTTGACATGAATTTTTATTGTTCTTTTTATTATGCAACCTAAACACACCTTTAGTTCTTTTTCCTTGCATTCAAGCTGACAAGGAAAACTTCAAGTGTCTGAATGTACATTCTCACAAAAACCTCAACAGAGGTTATGAAGGTAAACTTAACCTTAACGTGTAAGTGGAGCATAGAGAGAATGAAGCTGCTTTACATATGAAAAATGGGAGGTATTCAGAAAAAGAGAAGGAGGAGAGAAAGATAGAAATGAGGGAGGGAAGGAAGTAAAGCAATGACATTTAAAACTGTTAGAAATATCAGGGGGAAAAGGCAAAAGATACTGACCATAAAACTGGAGAGTTTTTTGCCTTCAGAAACAGTATGTAATAGTCAATGAGAAGGATTTTGCCACAGGAGACAAATTGATGTGGATTCTGAAAATTGCAGAGTACTTACACAACAATGAACGTATCCCTGGTTACAAGTACTTAACTATGCAATTTGTTACTTCTTGGGGAAAGTTTTGCATTACATAAATTTGTGTTTCAGAGCCTTCTTTCATTCTGGGTTCAAGCTGAATAGCCAAGTGGGAAGTGACACAGCTTTTATATCAATCGTTATGCAAATCTGCCTTTGACTTTACCTCCAGTTTAAAATATTCTAAATTCTATAAAAAATCATTATAGTTGGAAATGTAATATTTTGCCTAAATAAATGCTCTTTCTCTTAAATCAGCCTGCATTCTCCATTAATGACAGGCTTTGCATGAAAGTTAAAAGAGGCAAAAATGCACTTGAAAGACAAATTTTCTGTACATTTCCTTGAATATCAGAGTTAGAAGAAATTCTAGTCCTTCTAAGATAGAGAGCTTGAGGCAAATTCTCTAAGTACCCACATTGAATTAGTGACAATAGTGGGGCAATGACCTCCAGGTCATATTGCTCTAAGGCCATTGCATAACATGAGAACTGCCTCTGTGAAACTACAAAGCAAAGGAGGCCTTCAACTGTTTTCAAACAACATGTATTCTCTCCCTCATATTTCTCTGTTTCTCTACCTCAGTGTGTCATCCCCACCACCTACTCCTAGATCTCATCATGTCCCAAGCAAAAATGTACCTCTTTTGATAAACCTGACTAACTCTACTCTCCAGCCCACACTTAGCACAGATTTACACTTCTGGCTCTCAGCAGAACATTCAAGTTTTAATTTTGTATGTGCATTTAAGCCCTTAATCATATGGCACTTTAAAATCAGTCTTTATTATTCCATGGGGCTTGTTTTGTTCTTTCAATTTAATTGCAAGCTTTTTAGGACAGGGGCCACCTTTCCTACTTGCTTAATAGCAACTTCCAATACTTTACCAACAACCCACACACAACCTTACAGAGAACAGAGAATTTATGTATCTTGTTAAAACTAGAGTTTTAAGAGAATTGCAACCATTTTCAAATGTATTTTAAAACTGTTGTTTTCCTAATTGTACATTTTTCTATTTTTCAAATTCTATACAATGACTCTGCATTACTTTTTAAGTAGAAAACTGTATACAGTTAAAATAAATTAGAGGCCCACATTTTGTTTTCTTTAATAACTTATTTCCCTCACAGCTTTACCTAACACCTCTATTCTGATGCCTCCTGAAACTGAAACTTCCTGTGGACTTTTCACCCAAATCATGTAAATGTATTTTTTACTGCTCATGATCTGTTGGGCTCTCTTCAATGTCTGTCTTAAATGTGTTCCCTTATAATGTTTACTCAATAAGCCAACAAACATTTATCAAGCACTAGTCAGTGCCAGGAACAGCATTAGATCTTGCATATACATTGGAAGTGAAACAGGTAATGTTACTCAATGTAGCTCAGTGGGGAGAGATGCAGAACAAATAGAAACACAAATCAATAAAAGTTCAATTTATAAATAAGAAATTTACAGATGTAGAGTCTCACAGCTAGAAGAGATGTGAGCAATTCAAGACTTTCTCTCTACTGTATATTTCTGTTTTAAAGTTTCAAAATAAAGAAGATAGATAAGTTACTTTTCCAACATTACACAGTGTGATGGTTAATACTGAGTGTCAACTTGATTGAAGGATGCAAAGTATTGTTCCTGGGTGTGTCTGTGAAGGTGTTGCCAAAGGAGATTAAAATTCAAGTCAGTGGACTGGGAGAGGCAGACCCACCCTTAATCTGGATGGGCACCATTTAATCAGCCGCCAGCGCGGCTAGGATAAAAAGCAGGCAGAGGAACATGGAAGGACTAAACTGGCTAAGTCTCCTGACCTCCATCTTCTCCCATGCTGTATGATTCCTGCTCTCAAACATTGGACTCCAAGTTCTTCAGCTTCTGGAATCGTGTTTACACCAGTGGTTTGCCAGGGGCTCTCGGGGCTTTGGCTGCGGACTGAAAGGCTGCACTGTTGGCTTCTCTACCTTTTGAGGTTTTGGGACTTGGACTGGCTTCCTTCTCCTCAGCTTGCAGGTGGCCTATTATGGGACTTCTTGTGACCGTGTGAGTCAGTGCTCTTTAATAAACTTTCTTTCATATATACATCTATCCTATTAGTCCTGTCCCTCTAGAGAACCCTGACTAACACACACAGTCAAGATTACACTTCTGTGGAGGTCTTGACTCTCAGATAAGTGTTAGTTTGCTTACACTTCATCTTGTTTCTCATCCATTTAGATGTTGCCTCATCACATCTAATACAACATGTATTAACAAGCATTAATCAATAAACAATATATTCCAAAACCTGTACTAAGGTTCTAGGGATATACTGATGGAAAACCTCATCAACAGTATCAAAAACAACAAATGCAACTTGTTCTTAGGAGGCTGAATCTTAACAGAGGCTTGTCTATCTTGCTAAACTTCTAAAAAAAAAAAGGTTTTGTTTTGTGTTTTAAGTCTCTCCTTTTGTCACTATAGTGTATTAATTTATGTTCCAATATCTATTATATATTTATTTCCTTTTTCCAGTTTTTAGTTGATGCTGTTATACTTTTGACGCCATTTTAATATGATCACCAATACAAATTTTATCTTTGAAATCCCTAAATTGGTAGAAAAGATTTAAAGAATACATACTTACTTTTATTTACCAGTTTAGCTTCATCCCCGATCAGAAATGCAGTGTTTTCATTATGGTTCAATTACAAATATTGTATCACTTATATTATTACATCTTCCATGAACCATAAATTATACAGAATTCTTTTTTTTTTTTTGCTTTTTTTTTTTTAATGTATGGGAATTGAGTACTCTCATTTTATTGATGTTTAATTTTATCACATAGTCATCAGCAAAATGGACTACATATCTTATTTTTATTTTTATACTTGCTTTGTGACCTATGTATAGTCAATATTGTGTTACATGAATGTATATTCTCTAAATGGTGGATACAGGTAAATGTTCATCAGATAAAGCTTGTTAACCATGTTTTTATATGTTTATTCACGTTTTGTCTATGTAATCTATCAGTCTCTGTGGCGGAGATCAGTGCTAATATCTTCCAGATTAATTATGGACCAGTCTGTTTCCCTTTGTAATTATCCACATTTTCTCTATATTTTAAACATAGGTTACTACAGCAGCCTGTTACGTTTCTCTATATCTTGCCATTACTATACAACCTCTGAATTTCCTAAAAGGTAAGTTTGAATACATTGTTGTTTTGCACAGAAGTCATTAATGATGCATTATTTGTCATAGCATCAATCTTGAATAATTTTGTGTGATTTCCATGCGTAGGCTCTACCCTATATTTACCAATCCCTTCTCACTACATTTCTGCATGATTTCTTCCCCTTACATCAGTCTCATCTCTACCTCTGTGTTGATTCCACATCTAGAATTGCCCTCTCTCCTATTCTTAATTTGTATAATTCCTAACAGTTCCTTAAGGACATTTTCTCTACAAGACCTCCCTATTCATTCCAACCTGTACTTATCACTCTCTTCTCAGACTCTCAAAAAACTAAGGGTTTAAAGAATATTTGTTAGTTTTCTGGTTTTCCTGGACTAGAAAGTCTTTAGAAAAAAATTGCATTTATACATTACTAGGTATAGCACATGGTAGGAAACATTTAAGCCATTCATGCTTCTTTACCATTTTATTGGCCCTATACTCTAAGTACAGAGGTTGATGATAATCTGCTAAGTTAAATATAAAAAAAAAGACTAAAGATACAATTTTCTGAAAGACCTGACATGGTAACTTAGTTGGGTCTATCATGAAAACCCAGATAATATTATTTTGAGTAGATAAAATTATTTTATTATTGGTGAATTAATTCTACACTAATAAAATGGAAGATTTTGTCATTCTAATAAAAGAGACTGAAAAGAGAATAGCAAGACAATCCCAGCTGCTAAATAATAGGTGAAACACATTTATGTACTCTAGATATTATATTCCTTTGAGAAATCCATACTTTTATTTGACCTGGCTCCCATGGAGAATAAAATGTTAAAAAAAATACAGTCCTTTCCCCTTCTTTTTCATGAAAAAGAAAAAAAACATTTAGGAGGTATTTTCAAAAGGTTAGTTGTTGGTTTAATTTATTTCATGACAGGTTATTACATGCTTCAGTACACAGGATGTTTTCTGCAGAGAGATCACTAATCAAAGTCTTATTAAGAAATGGTATTTCTTGTGAGCCATTGAAAGAGTATCTGCCTCGGTACTCTAATTTCTTCTCTCATGGTTTGATTTTGGGGAGCTCAATTATATGGCACAAAATCTCATCCATAAAAATAGACCAAAATGAGGCCGGGCGCAGTGGCTCACGCCTGTAATCCCAGCACTTTGGGAGGCCGAGACGGGCAGATCACGAGGTCAGGAGATCGAGACCATCCTGGCTAACACGGTGAAACCCTGTCCCTACTAAAAACACAAAAAATTAGCCGGGCATGGTGGCAGGCGCCTGTAGTCCCAGCTACTCGCGAGGCTGAGGCAGGAGAATGGCGTAAACCCGGGAGGCGGAGCTTGCAGTGAGCTGAGATCTGGCCACTGCACTCCAGCCTGGGCGACAGCGAGACTCCGTCTCAAAAAAAAAAAAAAAAAGACCAAAATGAGGGCTTTGACGTTATAGTCAATGTCCCATTATCTGAACATAAATATTTCACAAAAAATCTTACTTTCAATTACTTAAAATATCCTTGCTGGTATAAATATGGTTTTAAGATATTTTGTATAATCACCTCTTCTTACTGAACTTTAGGGATTTAGTCCTATAATTAAACTTGAACAGTAGGTAGTTCCTGCCTATCTGTCTGTTTATTCTAAGAGTTGATTGATTTTGAGGAAAGATTACTTATTCTCTACTCCACATGTTCCCATGTGGAAGCCTTCCCCTATGTGTGGAATGGCTTAACTGGTTGGTGAGCCTGGGAGAACAAACTAGGGGAACATGGTAAAATCCTTTCTCTTTTTCAGGACTGGTATCTACTGTCTGGCTAAACAAATAGTTTTCAGGGTCATCTTTATATCATAACACAAATGTTATACCCTCTCACAGTGAGACTTGAAATTCCTCCACTGTGCTGGTGACATCAGATCTCACAATCTTAATCATTTATTTGCACTGTTTGTAAACTCAGATCTTATCTTAGGTTAAATAAATTGCCCAAGGGCATGAAGATGTTTAGGGTTGCAAATTGAAATTCTAACACAGGTGTTTCTGACCATAAAGCTGATTTTTTACCAAAATCACTTACTTTATTTATGCAAATATATGTTAAAATCAAATAATAAAGAATTCTGGTTTTGAATAAAATAGGATGACAGGAACCAGATATGCCTTTCCTCCTGAAACAACAACCATAAAAAACCCAAACAGAAAAAAAAATGTGTGAATCAATTGCTTTCAGGACACTAGATATCAAACAATGAGGGAAAGTGACAACAGAGAGAAGGGGAAACAAATAAACTGAGCACTGTGCTTGCTCCAAATTGTTTCCTTGAGTTTCCAGGCTGCAATGCAGAATAAAATAATTCAGGTGGATAATCCTTAGCATCCCTGACATAAGGTAAGGGAGCTGAAAGTCCAGGGAGAACAAGGTGGCTAGAATTCACAGTACAGGGTACCACAGAGGAGAAAGCTGCACATGCAAAGAATGCCCCTATAGTGTGTGGCTGATAACTGAAAAACACATATGTATATGGAAATCACCTGAGGCCAGGAGAAAAAGTATCATACAAAAGGATTAGAGGAGAGTGGCCTATGTTCACACAGGATCAGAAATAACACTTTCCTCACCAGTAAGACTGGAAAAACACACAATTTATATGGCAGTGGGTACAGTATTCAGGAAGACCTTGCCTCAGTAGAAGAGAATAATTAGCCTCATTCAGAGAACTGTTCTGGTCTTGCCTAACAGATACCCAAAAAGATTGAACTGATTCCTAGTATTTGAACTGCATCCCAAGAAAAAACTAAGGAATATTTACTAAAATACAAAAATATTCAACATCTGTTGAAGTAAAAATCACAATGTCTGATGTCCAAAGATGAACAGACATTCAAAGAAATTGGAAAACATACCCATAATGAAGTAAACAACCAGTCAATTATAGCTGACTCAGAACTGACACAAATGTTAGATTTGGCAGATAGAACATTAAACAGTTATCGTAACTATATTCCATATGCTGAGAACATTAAGACTTGTAAAAAAATCTTGAGGTGAAAACTTTAATATGCCTAATGAAAATGTACTTAAAGTGATTGACAATAAATTAGAAATTACAGAAGATAGGATTATGTTATGGCAATATAGTGATAGAAACTATTCAAAATTAAACACACACGAAAAAAATAACCCAATAAAATGAACTCTCCTGGTGTGTCGCTTGCTAAGACCCTTGGAAAAGCACGGTATTGGGGTGGGAGTGACCCAATTTTCCAGGTGCTGTGTGTCATGGTTTCCCTTCACCAAGAAAGGGAATTTCCTTACCCCTTGTGCTTCCCAGGTGACGCGATGCTTCACCCTGCTTTGACTCTCACTCAGTGGGCTGCACCCACTGTCCTGCACCCACTGTCTGACACACCTCAGTGAGACGAACCTGGTACCTCAGTTGGAAATGCAGAAATCACCCATCTTCTGTGTCACTCATGCTGGGAGCTGTAGCCTGGAGCTGTTCCTATTTGGCCATCTTGGAACCCCCAAGACAAATAATTTTAAAGTGGTGAAATATCTTAACTATTCATAATAAAACATACAAAGATTGATTAAATACACAGTTTGCAGTAAATGTTTGAGGGTATTTGGTTTGTTACTGCCTCACCTGAGTATCTGCATATATTCTATTTTTTAATACAATTTGTGCTTATGAGCTAAAACTTAAGTGTTAGTGTTACTTTCTCACATATAAAACATCAGTAAGAAATTATCTTTCTAAGCCAACATCTTTTCAAGCCAACATCCAACGTCATTTCAGCATTCCACTTTATGAACATTTTTTGTAAGATTATTTTCTCTGAAAGTTTACTTTGCATGAAAACCATGGTTTGTTGTCTTGTTGTAGGTCACGAAATGGATTATAACCCATTTACTGCTATAAATTAATTAACTAAAATATAATGGAAAATATCAGAGTGCATCACATAGTAAGGATGAGTATTATTTAATAAATTTTATTGCAGTTAATTGTACATGTACATATTTGTAATGTAATATATTTTGCTTACCATGAATTATCATCATAATCATAGACATTTAAAAGCTGCTGATTAAATAAACTTATTCTAAATACATCTTTTTTGTCCATAGTGTCTGATTCAGTAATGGCAGAATGCTTAGGGAATCTTTTTAGTTTTTTTTTTTTCTTGCAAATATCTAAGTTGATTTTCAGGCTACTGGGTAAATGGATCAAACTTTAATAACCACTGCATAAGAGGGATCTGCATTACAAATGGTTAAGGAAATAAGAAACTTTAAGAAAATTAAATGATAATTCCACTATATATGAGGAATTTATGATTTTTGAACTAGCAAAACCAGCTAATAACAGCAGTATAAACATTTTATATAGTATTATATCTATATAGTATCTATATAATTTAATCCTCACAATAGTTCTGTGTGGTACCTTGGCTACATTTTATAAATGAGAAAGCTAAAGTTCAAGGAGTAAGTGACTTGCTTAATTCTTCACAATTAGAGTGTGGAATTCCTTTGTTTTTTATTTCAGAAGCAGAAGATAAAATTTGTATCTTGCTTTAGGCTCCTTCTGACCTTATAAAACTGGAATGAATCACATCAAAACTTTGCTTTTGTATTCAATTAAAAAATATTTTATACACAAGGACATTTTAGTGTGCTTAAAAGTTATAGTGGTTTTTCCTTAATGAATTTTGAAGTTCAGTTATTAGTATAAAATTATTATATTAATAACGCTAATGTATAGTGTTATTATGTCTTCTGGATGAATAAAAATGTTGACATTATAAACTAAACCTCTTTATCCCTGGTAATTCTTTGCTTAAAATTCTGCTTTTTCTGTTACTGATATAGCCACTCCAGCTTTCTATTAGTGTTAGCATGGTGTATCTTTTTCCATTGTTTTTCTTGTAACATAAGCATGTCTTTATATTTAAGGAAAGTTTCTTGTAGGCAGCATATGATTGGGTCTAGCTTTTTTATCCAATCCAATAATGTTTGCCAGGTAGTTATTAGACTACTTACATTGAATGCAATTATTAATATGGTTAGGTTTAAGTCTATCACCATTCTATTTATCCAATCTCACCTCTCTTCCTCTTTCTTCTTCCTTCATTTGGATTAAATTATTTTGCCTCACTTATTAAATTATTATCTCTTATAGGATAAAATGCATCCCCTCCCCTCAAATTTATATATAGAAGTCCAAACCCTCAGTACCTCAGAATGTTTATGTATTTGGAAATAGAGCCATTAATGAAGTGACTGTATTACAAGGAGGTCACTAGGATGGGCCTTAATCCAATTTGACTTGTGTCCTTATAAAAGATAATTTAGATATATGCAGAATTACCAGAGATGTACATGACCGATAAAAGACCATGTGATGGCAAAGCAAGAAGGCAGGCATCTGTAATTCAAGAAGATAGTCCCACTATAAAATAAAGCTGCTGACACCTTGATCTTGGACTTCTGTCTTCCATAACTATGAAGAAAAAAATATCTGTTGTTTAGACCACCTACTCTATGGAATTTTGTTATGGCAATCCAAGAAAACTGATAATTAGCTATAACACTTTTTTAAAAATTAGTGGTTGTTTTACTGTCTATAGCATATATCTTTAACTTATCACAGTTTACCTTCAAGTGATATTATACTACTTTATATAGAGAATAAGAATCTTATAATAATATATGCATTCATTTATCCCCTCTCAATATTCGTGCTGTAGTTTTAGTATATTTTACTAAACCCATCAATATTAGGTTGGTTCAAAACTAATTGCAGTTTCTGCCATTAAAAGTAATTGAAAAAAACACAATAAATTTTGCACAAAATTAATACACTTTATAAATGTCATTTAGAACACCAATTATGTTGTTAATATATTTAAATAATTATAATAAAATCTCATTTTTAACCCATGTTATTAACATTTCTGGTGATCTTCATTCCTTTGTAAAGATGCAGATTTTTATCTACTATTATTTTCCTTCTGACTAAAGACTTTCTATAATAAGTCTTCTAGTTTGTGTCTGTGAATAATGAATTATTTAAGTATCTGTAAGGAAGTCTTTAGTTTGTCTTTGAATTTGAAAGATATTTTCACTGGTTATGTAATTCTAGGTTGCCAATTTTCTGCATTAAGTAATTTACTGATGTTACTCCATTTTTCTCACTTGTGTTGTTTGCATAAGAAATATACCATCATCATTTTCTTTGTTCTTATGTACACATGGTGTGTTTTTTCTCTGGCTTGCTTTAAGATACTCTATGCCACATGTTTAGGGCCATTAGTTTCAGAAGTGTCTTTGTTTTCTTTTCTTCATGTTGTTGTTGTTTTTGGTGTTTGCTGAGCATATTTGATCTGTGGATTTATAATATTAATCAAATTTGTACAATTTAGGGCATAATTTCTTTCAAATATATTTTATGTTAGTATCTTTTTCCCTTCCCTCAGGGAGTAAAATTACATGTTTATTATGATGCTTGAAAATTTTCCACAACTCACTTCTGCAGTCATTTTAAAAATTTCTGATATATGTTTTATTTTATATATTTTTGACATCTTTTCTTCTGAAATGTCTAATTTGCTGTTAATCTCTTCCAGTGTTGTTGTCATTGCTACATTCTTAAAATACACAAATTCAATTTGGATCTTTTTTTATAGCTTTCACTTTTTCTCTTAACATTTCAAATATACAATACAATTAAAATAACTTTTTAAAATAATTTTAACTTTTCTATTAGATTCAGGGGGTATACGTTCAGGTTTGTTACCTGGGTATATTGTGTAATGCTGAGGTTTGGGGTATAATTGATCTCATCACTCAGGGACTGAGTATAGTACCTAATAGTTAATTTCTCAAAACTTGCCCTCCCCCCACAATCATTCCACTGTTGGTAGTACCCAGTGTCTATTGTTGTCATCTTTATGTTCATGAGTACCCATTGTTTAGTTCCCACTTGTAAATGAGAATATGTGGCATTTGGTTTTCTGTTCCTGCATTAATTTGTTTAATGGCCTCCAACTGTATCTGTGGTTTTACAAAGAACATGATTTTGTAATTTTCATGGATTCACAGTATTCCATGGTGTATATGTAACACATTTTCTTTATCCAATCCACCACTGAGGAGCACCTAGGCTGACCCAATGTATTTGCTCTTGTGAATAGTGCTGTGATGAATGTATGAGTACAGGTGTCTTCTTGGTAAAATGATTCATTTTCTTTAGGATATATACCCAGTAATAACAATTCTGGGTCAAATGGCAGTTCTATTCTTTGTTCTTAGAGAAATCTCCCAACTGCTTTCCACAGGGGCTGAAATAATTTACATTGCCACCAACATTGTATAAGCATTCGTTTTTCTCCACAGCCTTGAGAGCATCTGTTTTTTTTTTCTTTTTTCTTTTTTTGACTTTTTAATAATAGCCATTGTGACTGGTATCTCATTGTGGTTTTGACTTGCATAATTCTGATGATTACTGATGTTGAACATTTTTCCCTGTTTATTGGTTACTTTTACATCTTTTCAGAAGTCTTATGTCTCTTGCTGACTTTTAAATGGGGTAATTTACTTTTAGCTTGTTGAATTTTTTTCCTTATAGATTTTGGACATTAGACCTTTGTCAGATGCAGTGTTTGTGAATATTTTATATTTTGTCTCATTCTGTAGGTTACCTGTTTACTCTGCTGATAGGTTTTTTTTTTTTTTTTTCTGTGCAGAAGCTCTTTAGTTTAATGAGGTCTCACTTGTCATTTTTTTGTTGTTGTTGTTGCAAATGCTTTGGAGGACTTAGTCATAAATTCTTAACCAAGGCCAAAATTCAGATCTGTGGTATCTATGATTTCTTCTGGGATTTCTATGGTTTTATGGCCTACATTTAAATCTTTAATCCATATTGAGTTAATTTTTTTAATATGGTAAGAAGTAGGTGTCCAGTTACATTCTTCTGCATGTGGACAGCCAGTTATTTTTTCATCCCACTTTCCACTCTGTGCTATAGGAGGTCTCTGTTACCTCAGGCAACAGGCTGACTCTTCTCATCTGGTCTTGTAAGTGGGGAGTGTAGATCATTTACATTCAAGGTTAATATTGATATGTTAGAATTTGGTTTTATCATGAAGATCTTAGCTGGTTTCTTTGTAGTCCTTTTTGAGTGGTTGCTTTATAGGGTCTCTGGGCTATGTACTTAAGTTTTTTTTTTTTTTTTTTTTTTGTGGTAGGTGTCAATCTTAATTTCCCTGTTTAGAACTCCCTTAATGATATCTTGTAAGGTTGGTCTTGTGGTAAAAACTTCCCTTAGTACTTGCTCATATGAAAAAGATTTTATTTCTTCTTCACTTAGGAAGCTTAGTTTGGTAGGATATCAAACTCTTGGTTGTAATGTCTTTCTATAAACATGCTGAAAATAGGCCTTCACTCTTTCCTGGCTTGTAAGATTTCTGCTGAGAAATTTGCTGTTAGCCTGATGAGGTTCTCTTTGTATGTGATCAGATCTTTTTCTTTGGCTGCCTTTAAGATTTTTTTCTTTAGTAATGACCTTTGACAGTCTTGTAATTTTATGCTTTGTTAATGCTCATGTTGTATAGTATCTTGCAAGTGTTTTCTGGATTTCTTGTATCTGACTGTCTACCTCTCTAGCAAGTTTAGGAAAATTTATTGAATTATTCCCTCAAATATGTTTTCCAGGTTGCTTTCTTTTTCTTTGTATCTCTCAGGAATGCCAACAATTAAAGGTTTTGTCACTTTACATAATCCCATATTTCTCAAAAACTCTCCTTATTTTCCTATAATTATTATTATTTTTTTTTACTTTTAACTGACTGTGTTTGTTCAAAAGAGTGATCTTCAAGCTCTGAGATTCTTTCTTCTGCTTCATCTAATCTATTGATGAAACTTTCAATTATACTTTGAAATTCCTTAAATGAATGTTTGAATTTCATAAGTTCTGATTTCTTTTTCTGGTATTTATCTCTTCCTTCATTCTCTGAATTGCTTTAGAAGTTTCTATCTGTTGACTTTCAGCCTTGTCTTGGATCTCATTGAGCTTCCTCGCAATCCACACTTCGAATTATTTACCTGTCATTTCTGAGCTTCCATTTTGGTTAGAACCATTGATGGAGAACTAGTGTGATCCTTTGGTGGTGTCATTTCATTCAGCTTTTTTATTGTGCCAGAGTTCCTATTCTAGTCTCTTCTCATATGGAGAAACTGGCACTTCTAATGTTTGCAGTTATTTTCTTGAGAGTAGGAATTTTTATTTTTCTTTTTCTAAAGTATTATTGTGTTTTTCTTCTTTCCCTTTCCCTTTCTTTCCCTCCCTAGGTGTTGTGACCAAAGAGAATTCCGAGTAGGGTATTTTGGTTTTGCTTGTATAGCCCTATGCACTTCTCTCAGCAGGTTTTATATTGGGCTTTGTGGTTTTACTTGTAAGCAAGCAGATAGTGCTTATGGGTAAGAGCCAGCTGAAGCTGATGTGTCTGAGTATATACTTGAATGATTTTCACTTGGAGAAGATCTCTGTTTCCTCAGGCAATGGTCTGACTCATGAAGTGCACAGTGGTCTGAGCTCCCTTCTCAGGCCCAGGGAAGTAGGGGAAATATGGAAAGGGCTCTGCAAGACAAGTCTGCCTATAGGTGCCCTGACGGCAGGCACAATCACCAGCACCAAAGGAGAATCCAGTGAGCCGCCACAAAGCTCCGAGAGGTATGCCTAGGAATGGAGCCAGGAAATCTTAGCCCCAATTTCTCTGCTTGGTGTGAGGGGTAGCCTAAACTTCAAATCCAGGACAGTGAATGTTTCAGATGCCTTGAGGTCTGCCTAGGTGTGGAGTGAAGAAAGCCCCCACCCCCAACCTCTGCACTAGGATCTCTACCAGGAATAGTGGAACTGCTCAGGCTGCTGTTCTAGGTTAACAGATGCTCTAAATTCCTGGAGATTTGCCTGGGTGTTAAGCAGCGAGGGTCCCACTGCACCAAAATCTCTGCACAGGAGGGGTAGGTGACTCAGACTGCTAAACCAGGCAAGCAAGCATTCTGAATGCCTGAAAATCTGCCTGCCATTCTGATTTCCCTGAGCACTCAACTCGAGGCCTCACAATTGCTGGCTATTAATCCCTTAATACACAGTAACGCTTTCTCTACCAGGTTGCCTCTGCTGGTAGATAGGAGAGGGGTAGCATCAGTGATTTAAGACTGTTTTTACTGTCTCTTCAGTGCATCTTTCAGTGATACAAAGTTAAAATCAGATACTCTGAATACCCACCTGATTTTTGGTTCCTATGAAGGCATTTTTTTTGTGTACAGATAATTGTTAAATTGGTGTCCTTGCTGGAGGGATGATCAGTGGGGCCTTCTATTCCGCCATCTTGCTCCACCCCAAAAAGCTCATTATATATCTTACTTTTTTTACATGACTGGTAATTTTTGATGCCAGATGTTACTATTTTAGATTGTTTAATGCTTGATATTTTTGTATTTCTAGACCTTTGTTCTGTGATGCAGTTAAGTCACTTGAAAACAATTTGATCCTTTCGTTTGGTGCATCTAGAGCACTTTGCAGCCTAGGGTTAATTATTTCCCATTACTGAGGTGAAATCTTTCTGTTTGCTCTACCCAATGTCTTGTAGATATTAAGGTTTAGCTGGCAGCAAGAGTCACTATCGTGGGGCCTATGTGAATGCAGGGAATTCTAATCCTCTGGAAGTTGTTTCTAGTGTCTTGGATAGTTTCCTCACAGTCACATACTCATTTGAATATGTGAGGGCAGCTGTCTCTTCTCCAGAACTGTATTCTGTAAACACTGGTTGCCTTAATTAACCTGGATTCTCAGATCTTTCTTCTCAACTCAGGGAATTAACTGGGTTCTATCTGGGCTCCCTCTACTTGTGGTTGGGAAACTGTCCCAAGGAAGTAAGCTAAAACAATATTATTTGTTTGTACTCTTTCAAGGTTTACTGTCTTTGATTGCCAGATATTCAAAACCTAAAAATTTCTCGTTTCATATATTTTGTCTTTATTTGTTGGCTCAGATGGGAGGAGAAATATGGTTCTATTATTTCAATGTATTTGGAAGCAAATATCTTGTGGACAGGTTAAAACTAATTAGCAATAAAAAAGTCTTGGCATCTGGGAATGTCAGAGTTCATTCAATAATTTGCCCTTTAAAACTGGAATTTGATTCCAGAGTCAAAGGTTTATATACTCACTGAACACCATTTTACTATTTTGTAAATAGATTTCATGTTCTTAGTATAGCCAATCCACCATAGATATTAAATTTATAGACATTCCTTAATGCAACTTCAATAAAGGTTAGGTTTTAAACTTCAGTGATTTTCAAAGCAAAAAAAGCACCCCAGAAAATGTTTGCTGCTTTTTGCCATCTGTCTTTTCACACAATATTATTCATTCACAGGGTGGGAGAGTTTACCATTATTTCCTTTGACATCTGGTCACATAATTCAGATCTACAAATGGAAATCAAAATTCAGAAATGAGTCTGTTATCTAAATTATTCTGCCTTCAGATCCTCTGTACCCTCAAAACTAAATGGAATCTAAAATGTATATGTGACGTATTCATAAATATAAAGCAGACTGTTTGAGAGGCTTTCATCAAAATAGTTAAAATTATTGCCTAATAATTTCTAGCTTTATTCCTCAATGTATGGTACTGTTTCAGGTGTTGCGAGAATATTAAAAATAGCTCATGAGGGAAAATATATATATAAGGAGAAATACTACATGCTTACTGCTGAAAAAATGTTGATTAAGGAATCTCTTGAGTATGCTAAGAACTGCGCAAAGAATGAAGTCAGTGAAGCAGAGTTTCATATAGGGTTATTATAATTTTTTTCTTAACCAAATTGTTGCAACTTGATTTAGAAAAATAGAGAGTATTCCAGACATTGGCAATAACATGAATAAAGGCATGGTGGCAGGAGGGAACAAGATGTATTAAAAAGAAGTGTGATTTGGCTGAAGAGAGAAAGAAATTAGAAATACATTTTTGAAAAATATGTGAATTGGAAAACAAATCTATGGAGAATTTTGTATTTAGTCTAAAGGCTTAAGCATATATAACTTTCATTTCCAGAAAGTAAAGTGAAGTAGATAAACTTACCAATTCTTACTCTGAAAACAATAAGCACAGAAACCTGGATTAAAAATAACATATAGCCTTCTGATTTGGAACAAGATGGCATAGATTCATTTCTTCCAGCTTCTCTTCACTTAGTACAAGTAAAAAGCCTAAAGATAACATAATAGATAGTCATAGAATAACCTGAATGAATGAAAGGGGAAGCTGACTGCCTGGGGGACCCCAAGGCTTGAGTGAAAGCACAGCACCTCAGTGTCTCCTCACCGCCTTCTCAGAGCCAGAAGCAAAATCAGGCCCAAAGTCTCCCAACCCTCCAAGAGACAGGAAGCATAGCAGGCCCAGTGTCTTCATACAGCAGTACCACTGCTGGCACTGAACAGCCTAAAAAGCAGGACCTTGTAAGCTCTCTTTTTTTATTTAGATCCGGCTGCTCCTAACCTCTACCTTGCAGCACCCAGTGGCCTAGAGTAGCACAGTCTGCCCCTGCAATCAATACCAGGAGAAATCAATAGGGAACTTCACCACTAATGGGTGGGTGAGCGGGGCTGACTGACAATATTTTCTATGTGTTTTATAGTCACCTAGGGACACCAGGCCTAGGAAAGTACATTTAAAGAAGAATTAACACCATGTTTTACACAATCTCTTTCGGGAAAGAAAAGAGGATGGGAGACTTTCTAACTCATTTTATGAGATCAGCACTATTCCCTTACCAAAATAAGACACCAGCAATACAAAAAAATAAAAATGAAATACAAAATAAAACTTCAATCTCTCTCACGAACATAGACTCAAAATATCTCAACAAAATATGAACAAAGTATTGTGTAAAAGTGGTGTGAATTCTTCTTTAAATGTTTGGTACAATTCTCCAGTGAAACCATCAGGGCCTAGAGAAATCTTTCTTGGAAACTTTTTAACTACACATGCAATTACTTTAAAGGTAATGGGGCTATTCAGATTATTCATTTGTCTTGTTGAATTTGTTAGCTTGCAGTGTTGAGGAACTGGCTCATTTCTTCTAAATTGTTAAATTTATGATCCTAAAGGTGCTCATAGTATTGCCTTATTATCTTTTAAATGGTTGCCGGATTTGTAGTGATATCTACTATTTTATTCCTTGTATTGCTAATTTGTATCTTCTGAGTTTTTTTCAATCTTGTTAAAATGTTTATCAACAAGTATTTAAGTAAAACCAGATTTCTTTGTTGGTTCCTCTGTCAATCTCCTATTTTTAACGTAATTGATTTCTGTACTTGTCTTGATTATTTCCTTCCTTCTGCATGCTTAATTCTACTTTGCTTTTTCTATTTTTGGTAGTGGCTGAGATAAATGTGATGTAGGGTCTCAAATAAAAAAAATCTCAGTCACTACCAAAAAAAAAGGAAAAGAAAAGTAGACTTAAGCTGTAATATAAAACGTTTTAAAATCCAGAAGTCAGTAAAATGAAAAAAAAAGTTAATATTTTCAACAGTAGTGAAATGAGGTGTGCAGTGTAATCTGAATGATCTGAACAAATACTCTGACAAACAGATCAATTATATATTCTTTTCCCCAAATCTGCTGTAAAAGTGAATGTTTTATTTAGTTATCTTGATTTCTTTAAATTCTCCACCATGTATCTATAGCATTGATAACTTTGAAGACTTAAAATAATTCAAAGACAGATATTATTTAAACATAATATATAATGAGAAAAAGAAAAAAACTGAGACAAGTAAATAGAGAAGGCAAAAGAATACCCCATGGTGTTTGCACCAAAAATAGTAGAGAAGATTATAAGGCCAAACAAATGATCAAAAATGCAAAACTCAACAAGCCTGAGTAAGAATAGGACTGATAAGGAAACATAGGAGCACAAAACATAAGGCAAAGATGAGATTCAGCTTATATAAGAAAACATTTGATGAAGATGATTTTTAAAAATTATGAGAACGAGGAAGACTTATTCAAGGATGAGGGTAAGACAGTGCAATCTAGTAATATTAAGGCTTGCCAGGACTAGACTCACGATTCACCATTTACTAGATGTGAGAAGTAGGGCAATTTACCTATCTTCTTTGAGCCTCAGTTTCCTCATCTCTAAAGTGGGAAATAATAGACTTTATAATTTTATAAGATAATTGGAAGGATTAAGTGAGGTAATGCATAGTCTTTTAGCATAATACTTACACATAGTAAACAAGGAATACTATATATTATCATAAATCTGGTCACATCCTTGTATGATTCACCATACATATTGAGCATCTATGAAATTAGCTTTACAATTCTCTAATTTTTTTTCTTACTGTTTTAAAGATCCTTATCCAATACTGTTCCAAAATTACTATATAAAGGATCTCATTTTCTGACATTAATCTAATACCTTCTAATTTTCTTCTTCAATTTGTTCTACTATGGCCATTTCATATGCAAAAAAATGGGGCTCAAGGAAACTCAGTGAGTTATCTGAAGTCACACAGATGGTACATGGTGAAACTGTGTAGGTAATTATTACTTGATGAGAAAGTAAATTCAAGAAAGCAGGGAATTAGAATTCCTCAAAACCTTACATGTTCAACTATGTTCAGATAATCGGAAAAAGTAGCCATCGATAAAGGGTTAAAATGTCAAACTTGATTCATAAAAAAATATATATTTCCTGTTACCTAGACAGCCCAAGTTCAGCAAGCCTGAATTTCTTTTGTTAGTGATTGTTGAGAAATGCCTTAACTATTGGTCAATTAAAAACTGTAAACCTATAAAAGGATATAAGGCACCTGTTAAGACTAGAACTGTGTTGGCTTTCTGAGTTAGTTCACTTAAAATTGTATGAGTTCAATGTATTTTCAGTTAGAGGATGTGGTATTACGACTGATCCTATCAGTATTAACTGAGGAGTTGTTTTTTTCAAATTACACATATGAAAGGATTTGAGCATGTAGCAATTTAAAATAAATCTTAGAATGCAACTTAGATGTGCACAAAGACCAAATTTGTGTAACTGATATTATTTTTCAACTTGTGCCTTTGATTTGCTCTATGGCTTTATATTTAATCTTGTTAATTCAGGGTAAATAAAATCAG
>NW_012117711.1:986293-995679 GCF_000951035.1 Colobus angolensis palliatus | reverse complement strand
AAAGAAAGAAAGAAAGAAAGAAAGAAAGAAAGAAAGAAAGAAAAGAAAGAAAGAAAGAAAGGAGGGAGGGAGGGAAAGAAAGATCAAAAGCCAGTCATCTTGAGATTCATATAAGTTTCCATCTCTCTTATGAACTTCAAATCCTATTTTGAAATCTATGTTGAGATTCAAAAGCTGAGAATTGAATCTTTCCTTTCACTTTGAATTTCTATCATTATAACTGTACCCTCAACATAGTGAGTATAGAAAGATGTACGTACAACGGCATGAATGAGATAAAGTAGAAATAGCAAAAAGTAACAGCAAGCATATTGTCATATTTTACAAATTTATCAAATAAAATTAAAATATCTGCCTCTTGTCCTTTCAACCAACAAGGTGTTCTAGATATAAACTTGAACAAGAAGATCAGCCTTTTCTTGTACTCAGACGTTCCCAACTAGCAGAGCACACTGATGTGCTGCTAATGGTTTACAGGTTTGTTGAGGTATTGCACCCCTAAGCCCAGGGAGCTTCTGGCCATTAGCAGCTACGCAAACATCTTATTAAATAAAAAAGATAGGGAGCATCATCCCAAACTATCTTTTTTCCTATTCCTCTATTTAATCATTTTTGATAAATAAATTTCTATAGCAGCAAGCCTAGTCAGACCAGAGTAAGATGTGATATGAAAAGTGTAAACCAATCAATAGGGAAGATAAACCAAGTTAAACTCAAACAAAAGAAAGGTGGTGCAGGTGAGGGTTGAAATCAGCCACAGCATCCTCATTTCAGAGACAGGACTCTAAACTTTGAAATTCTTGGAAATAGCAATGGAATTTAGAGTAACAGGAAAGAAGTCAGGGGAGCAGTTCTTCAGGCTCAGTTATTAGAATTTGGATGTGATTTGAGAGTAGGACCAATAGTAAGGTGAATGTTCCTGATATACTAAATTATTGGACTAAAATTCTTCAGATTTTCTTGCTTTCATAAAATGATCCTAGATTCCAGAGCAGAGATGGATTTCAGCAAGATTTAGTATTAGGGAGCAAGGTACACTGTTATATGCTAGGGGAACTAATCCAAACAAAAATTCCTCAATATTGACAAAAAATGGCTTTTCCTATCCTAGGGATATGTGATTATGCATGACTTCCAAATTAGGAATCAAGTCTGGAAGGGCTGAAGACCCAGAGACTGTTATCTATTACTAACGAGATCTCTGCTGTCTTAGTCTGTTTAAGCTGTTATAACTAAGTGCCATAAACTGTGTAACTTGTAAAAAACAGAAATTTGATTTTCAGAATTCTGGAGGCTGAGAAGTCCAAGGTCAAGACAGATTCTGTGTTTTGTGAGAGACTGCCTTCGGGATCATAGATGACATCTTTTTGCTTTGTCCTCACATGGTGGAAGGGGTGAGGAGTTTTTCTCATTCTCTCCTAATAAGGGCACTAATCTCATTCATGTGGACTCTGCCCCCATGATATAATCACATTCAAAGACCACTAACTCCTAATACCATCACCCTGGGGGATAGGATTTCAACAAATTTTTGGAAGGGTGAGAAACATTCATATCATAGCATCTACTAATGCATTTTAAATATTCTCTTTGTTTCCTTACAAATCAAAAGTAAAGTGAAAAATTACTTGAGAGTAAAACACACAATATTTCTCTGATACCCGTCACATGAAAAAAGCTTGTAATACCAAAATTTTGCAGGCCAAACACCAAACCTCATCTTTATCCTCACAACTAATCACCCCAAATGCCAAGATTCCTAGGCTTTCTACTCTCTTCAATGCTCTATACTTCCCTGCCTATGACTGAAGCAACCATCCCCCTTTCCAAAATCCTTTTAATAAACTCTCTGTAAATATTCCTTGCTCCATATTTAGCCAACCACCCTATATACTACTCAGAATACAGGTGAGCACTGCAAAACAAAAATGTTCCACCATCTTCTTATCTTAACTGAATCCTAGCTCTCCTCTGAGATCACTTCCCCTACAGTATTCTAAAGTGATGTTTTTAATTTTCTGACAACACAGTTTGTTGCTGTTCTTGTTGTTTCATCTTAAAAGTTTTGCCTTCATCTTGGATGACTCTCATACCTACAGGAATCATCTATGTAATAATACCAAGACCTCTCATTTCTTCAACTAATACTGATACATTTTTTTTCTCAACACCATGTGAGTCAGTTATTTTCACAATGATGACTTGAGCCTCACCATTATTCACAGCTGCTCTAACAAAAGTGTTATGAACTCAAGTCTTGTCTTTTCTGATTTCAATCTGCTATCCTTCCAGCTTGCCTGTTTGACTGTTTCCCTTGAGATCATATCTCAGGATCATGGAGACTTCTGGTATATTTATTCCTATACCTTTTTTCTCATTCACTCAGTACTTCCTTTTGTAACTTGGCTGTTTATCCAGCATAGATTTTATATATAGCATAAAGAATAGCTTATTAGTAGTATTAAAATGGCCCAGCATTTCAATATCCAGCCAATTATTTCCAATATAAGTTAATACTTACTAGCTTTATGTAAGACTTCAAGACTACTCTGTATCCTTATTATGGTTCACTGCTCAAGTGACTGTATTGAAACTTCTTTATTATCTGCAAACCTCTTTGCCCTTGCAAAAAAGGAAAGAAGGAGTCAGAAATCTTAAAATAGAGGGTACAAGGAAACTCACAGAAGAAAGTTTTATTTTTCACAACAGAAATCCTACACATTTATTTAAATCTTAAAACAGCTATTATCCCTCTCTCCAACTAAGACAAAGGAACTGTCTTTTAGGCCATCTAAAGTGAATCCCTCCACATTATTTATGCTCACATTCTCAATTTCTCTATTTCCCCACTCATCCACTTCAGTTTAGCTTTTTGCCCCATCCCTCCTTAAAATAAATCTGGTTATGTCACCAATATGACTACATAGACTTTACAGCTCACAGTTTATTTGACTTCTTATCGATATTTGCTGTTGAACTGTGCAACCATTTTTGAAACACATTTTTCTCTCAGCTTCCACAAGACAGTACTTATCTGTTATTTTCCTTCTATGTTTCTTTGCAGGCTCATCTTCCTCTTCCCAGCCTTTGTATGTTATAATTAATCAAGGTTTGCTTTTAAACTTTACTGGCTTCTCAATCCATAATGTTTCTTGTGGCTTCAATTAGTACATATCCCAAGTGAGTAAAATAGAGATATGTTCATCTGAGACATTTGGAATCCAAAACAGGATATTCAACTACTTGTTCTACATCATTCTTTAACTATTTTAAAGGTACTTCACATCAATGCTGAACACATACCCCACTCCTCTCTCCCTCTCTGTTTCTCTCTCTCTCTCTCTCACACATACACACCCAAATCTTCCCCCCTCACCAAATATAGTCCTCCATAAAGATCCTCTGTTTTAAAGAATGACACATCCAAGCATCAAGTTGTAGAAGCAAGAAATTAAAATGCATTTTTGACACTATCCCACTCACACCCCATAGCTAATCCAGAACTAAGTCTCACAGACTTTACTTCCCAAATCATTCACAACTATTCAGTTCTCTTTACCTCCACTGCCACCACCCTAATACAAACCAACATCATCGCTTGACTGAATTTCACAACTTTCTAAATTTTTCCTATCATATTCACTATCTCCGCCTTTCTAGCAACTTCCAATTGCTGCCAAAAGTTGTAATGCTAACTTTATCAGTGGCTCCTCTTTCAATTTAATATCTTTCAATGTTTTCTTATTGCTCTTAGGTTAAGATTAAAACTCCTTAACATTTCAACAAAACAAATCTCTCTATGCTTTGGGCTTCATCTATTTTTCAAGTGTTTTTTTTAATTATTGTTATTATTATTACACTTCTCTATCTTTCTGTAATTCAGCTACACAGGGCTTTATCAGGGCTTTCTGTCTGCCATATTCCCTCACAACACAAGGACTTTGTATATGCTATCCCTTGTTTTATTGAACATTTTATCCCATGGTCCTTCAAGTCTCCCAGCAGAACTCAGGTCAAATTTGTTTCTAATACTCCTTATTGTTCCTAGATTCCATCTTAGTTTGTAGTTTTTTTTTGTTTTGTTATTACTGCCTGGAGTTTTGTCTAGAGTCTAGATTCTAACTCTATAAGAGCATATTTGCTTCTACTCACTAGGCATATTTCCAATGTCTAGTGAATAATTGTTGAATAAATGACTGAATGGATACTTTTTATCAGCACAACTGTGATATTCACCAAATAGGAGTTTAGTTCTTTTGTCCACACCTTTCCATGTCTTTTTCTTCCTCACCAGTGGTACAACATCCTCACTTTCCTTAGACACTCAGTGCTCTCAAAAACTTTCTCTTATATTTTTTCCTAGTTCTAAAATTTTAGTTCTCATATGATAAGCTCATTTAAACTTAAGAATCACAGGCTGCTGAGACTCAATAGTTTTCTCCACCCAACTGGAATTACATTTTAAAAATGGATTAAATCTTATAAGTAAAGCAAAGACCTTCTATTATGGGATTTCTTCTATTAGTCAGCCAAGTGAAAAAGGGTTCTGAACGAGAGGTCTACCAAAGAGACAGTCTTTTCCTTACTCTATTACTGTGAGATCCATTTCTTGTTTATAGTACAAATATAAGCTCATTTGTCTTATAATATAATTATATAAATATAATTGTCTAGAAAATAGTTGACAACATTTTTTAAACTGAAGTTTTTAAAAAATTAAATTTTGCTTATATATCAGAGCTGATTTTGCTTATATATCAGAGCTGAGAATGACATATTTTCCATTTCCACATAATGTAATACATTTGTTTTCACATTTTAACTAACTTGAGTGGTAATTATTGTTGAAGTGGTTATTGTCAAGACAGTATATACATTCTGTCAATAGCTATATATAGGTGTATATATATACAGATAGATAGTACATAATTGATTTTATAATATATATGTTAATAGAGCAAATTATCATTACATTCCTTTCTCCCTTGTATCCCAAAGAAGAATAATTTCTCTTGAGAACCATGGACCCAATGAAAGACTTAGCACTGGAGACGACCAATTCATCCTGTCTTCCATGACTTGTAGGAGGCTGTACATTTTATTCATTGGGAAATATTATTTCTACATTGACCTAGAATACAAAAAGAAACCCACAAGTTGTTGAGATGCCGATTGATATACATCTGCATTAAAATGAGAGACAATGTAGTACTCTTTGCCTGTTTTCTTTCAGTCACCACAGAGTAATAAAGGAAACATATTTTTAATTACCATTTCTTACTAGAATGTTGAAATATTAGCCTCCAGATACCCATTTAAAAGCCTGAAACCAGATGGTGGGAAATATCAAACTGAATCAAAGTAAAGGGGAGAACAATATGACTAAAGTGATTTGGAGACATCTGATGCATGGAAACAGAGCATAATAAAGACTCCAAGAGAAAAAAAGACAAGGCAGAACTCAACTACTAACATCTCTAAAAACCTCAGATATATTTCAGAAAATGATATCAAGTCAGTAATGAGCAAATTCACACTTTATTTCACTTGATGGCTAGAAATCATAAGCTGTAGTTTCCAGCATTAGGTGGGAAATTGCTTCTTTAAGTATAAGTGATTTTGATACCTTAAATTTCCATGGTGGCTTTCTTTTCAAAAAGTTTTCTCAAACTGAGGTTTGCAATGACACAGTTGTTAGCATAATCTTGCAAAGAGAATAATGCCCAAGTGGCATTGACCTCTTTCTCTTTTCTTCTAGTTCAACTCCACAATCTTCACCACATGCCTCCAATATTCAACCACCATATACAGTGGTACCCCTTTATCTATGGTTTCACTTTCCTAGGTTTCAGTTACCCATTGTCAGCTGCATTCAGAAAATGAGTGAGTACGCCTGACCATCAGGGTGAAACCTTGTCTTTATTAAAAAATATATACAAAAAATTAGTCAAGCATGGTGGCGCACACCTGTAGTCCCAGTTACTGAGGCAGGAGAATAGCTTGAACTTGGGAGGTGGAGGTCACCGTGAGTCGAGATGGTGCCACTGTACTCCAGCCTGGGTGACAGAGCAAGACACAACTCAAAAAAGGAAAAAAACAAAAAGAAAAGAAAGAAAATGGGTGAGTACAATACAATAAGATATTGAGAGACAGAGAGACACTGACACACACACACACACACACACACAAGACAGAGAGAGAGAATGAGTCCATATTCACATAGCTTTTATTACAATGTATTGTTATAGTTGTTCTATTTTATTATTAGTTTATAATTGGTTATTTGTTAATCTCTTACTGTGTCATGTATGTATAGGATAAAATATATATACAAATACTGTATAAACTCTGTAGGTATAGTTTACAGTTGTTGGCCCAATAGAATCACTGATATCACTCTTTTTCAGCCTCAAAAATGTTCTACTTTGGATATTAATTTATATGACAACTCTTGCTACAGGGTATAAGAGGAGAGGTATTTAACCCAGTCCTGGGGAATCAGAGGCAACCTCCCACAGAAAACCATAATCAAAAGCCTAAAGGCTGAGTAAGTGATCGCTAGACAGAAGGAGATGTAAGAAATGCTTCCCAGGCAAAGAATGTAGCATATGAAATAGCCAAGAAAGAAGATGTGCTAGCACATTGAATAAAAATAAATATGGCTGAAGTATTTTAAGAATGGGAGAAAGTGTGCAAGATGAGGTAGTAGATTGGACAGAAATCAAAAACACCTTTCGGTGTCTTGAACACAACAAGCAAGCTCTGGTCTCGGGACCTTTGAGTACTTCGTTACTTCTACCTAATGCATTCCTCCTCGAAAAATTTTCTTCAAAAATCCACATGGTAGCCAGGTGCGGTGGCTCATGCCTGTAATCCAGCACTTTGGGAGGCCTAGGCGGGTGGATCACGACGTCAGGAGTTCAAGACCAGCCCAGCCAACACGGTGAATCCCCATCTCTACTCAAAATACAAAAATTAGCCGGACGTGGCGGCACAAATCTGTAATCCCAGCTACTCAGGAGGCTTAGTCAGGAGAATGGCTTGAACCCTGGAGACAGAGGTTGGGGTGAGCAGAGATCACGCCACTGCACTCCAGTCTGGGAGACAGAGTGAGACGCCATCAAAAAAAAAAGAAAAAAAAAATCCACGTGGCTCTTTCCCTCACTTTATTGTAGTCTTTGCTCAAATGTCACTTAATTAGAGAAACCTTCCTTCACCAGTCTAAAATAACATGCCTCCTCATCATTCTCTATTCCCTCAATTTGCCACATTTTTAATCATAGTACTTATTACTCCCTGATACATATTACTTATCACCTCTCTTTCCCAGTATAATATAAGCTTTACAAGAGAAATTATTTCTTCTTTTCACTGCTATACTTTTTTCATCTAAACTTGTTTCTGGCACATTTCAGTCATTCCACAAATATTTAGTAAACGAAGGCATGAAAAGCTCTTAGGTGCATGGCAGATAATAAGCATTAAAAAGTTAATTATTTTATTGTGAAGTATGATAGGGAAAAGGAGATCATAAAACACATGATAAAATTAAATATTTGAATATCGCAGTATCACTGACAAGAAACCTGGGTTTGGGTCTCTGCTTGAAACATCCCACAAAAAGAGGGACTTCACTACTTACTGAGGTGGACTATGCCAAGATTACATAAAAAGTCTATCCATTTGAACATTTTTTCTTAGGTTGAGCTGAAATCTGCCTTTATATAACTTCTATTTCCCCCAACTTAGAAAAAAAAAAAACAGTAATTTTTTTCTGAAGAGTTAGTCTTCTATCATGTTTCTTTGCTTTTAGACAGAAAAAATAATTCCTCGAACACTTCATGATTTTTGGTATGTTTTTAAAATATTAAGACAGAATGTTGTAGATATCAACAGATTAATAGGTATGATCTAATGAGCGTCTTTGCTTCCTGGGTATCAATACTAATGCAATTCATTATTCTATGACCACTATTATTTATTGTTGTGAATAGTACTGTGATAAACATACATGGGAATGTGTCTTTATAGTAGAATGATTTATATTCATTTGGGTATATACACAATAATGAGATGGCTGGGTCAAATGGTAATTCTTTTTTAAGTTTTTTGAGAAATCACCAAACTGCTTTCCATTATGACTGAACTAATTTACATTCCCACAAGCAGTGCATAAGTATTCCTTTTTCTCAACAACCTTGCCAGCATCTGTTATTTTTTGAGTTTTTAATAATTGCCATTCTGACTTGTATGAAATATTATCTCATTGTGGTTTTGATTTGCATTTCTCTAATAATCGGTGATGTTGGTCATTTTTTATATGCTTATTGGCTGCATGTATGTCTTCTTTTGAAAAGTGTCCATTTCCTTTGCCGACTTGTTAATGGGGTTGTTTGTCTTTTGCTTGTAAATTTGTTAAAATTTTTTATAGATTATGGATAATAGACCTTTGTCACATGCATAATTTACAAATATTTTCTCTCATTCTGTAAGTTGTCTGTTTACTCTGTTGATAGTTTATTCTGCTGTACAGAAGCCCTTTATTTTAATTATATTCCATTGGTCAATTTTTGTTTTTGTCATAATTGCTTTTGGCATTTTTGACACGAAGTCTTTCCCAGGTCCTATGCTCAGAATGGTATTTCATGGGTTATTGTCCAGGATTTTTATAGTTTTAGGTTTTACATTTCAGACTTTGGTTCATTTTGAGTTAATTTTTGTATGTTGTGTAAAAAGGGCATCCAGTTTCAAATTTCTGCATATGGCTAGCCAGTTATCCCAGTACCATTTATTGAATAAAAAGTTATTTCCCTATTGCTTGTTTTTGTCAGCTCTGCTGACTATCAGAGGGTTACAGGTGTGCAGCATTATATCTTGGTCTCTACTCTGTTCCACTGGTTTGTGTGTCTGTTTTTGTGCCAATACCATGCTGTTTTTGTTATTGTAGCCTTGTATTATAGTTTAAAGTCAGATAATGTAATGTATCAAACTTTCTTCTTTTTGCATAAGATTGCCTTGGCTCTTTGGGTTGTTTGGTTCCACATGAATTTTAAAATCATTGTTCTAATTCTGTGAAGAATGTCATCAGTGGTTTGATGGGAATAGCATTGAATCTGTAAATTGCTTTGGGCCGTATGGCCATTTTAACAATATTGATTCTTCTTATCCATGGACATAGAATGTTTTTCCATTTCTTTATGTTGTCTCTGATTCCTTTGAGCAGTGCTTTTTTACTCTTGTAGAGGTCTTTCACCTCCCTGGTTAACTGTATTCCTAGATATTTTGTTAAATTGTGAATATTGTGAATGGGATTGTATTCTTGATTTGGCTGCTAGTTTCTGTGTTGTTGTTGGTGTATAGGAATGGTACTTTTTTTTTTTTTTTTT
>NW_012117711.1:985498-985958 GCF_000951035.1 Colobus angolensis palliatus | reverse complement strand
AGAGACTATGGGGTTTTCTAGGCATAGAATCATATCTTCCATAAACAAGGATAGTTTAACTTCCTCTGTTTCTATTTCAATGCCTTTAATTTCTTTCACTTGCCTGATTACTCTAGCTACGACTTCCAGTACTATGTTGAATAGGAGTGGTGAGAGAAGGCATTCTTGAGAAGAGCAACTCCAAGACACATAATCATCAGATTCACCTAAGCTGAAATGAAGGAAAAAATGTTAAGGGAAGCCAGAGAGAAAGGTCAGGCTACCCAAAAAGGGAAGCCCATCAGACCAACAGTGGATCTCTCAGAAGAAACTCTACAAGCCAGAAAAGAGAGGGGGCCAATATTCAACATACTTTAAGAAAAGAGTTTTCAACCCAGAATTTCATATCCAGCCAAACTAAGCTTCATAAGTGAAGGAGAAATAAAATCCTTTACAGACAAGCAAATGATGAGAGATTTTG
>NW_012117711.1:984117-984459 GCF_000951035.1 Colobus angolensis palliatus | reverse complement strand
TTTCAGTTTTCAAGGAGAATGCTTCCAGTTTTTGCCCATTCCATATGATGTTGGTGGTGGGTTTTTCATAGATGGCTCTTATTATTTTCAAGTGTGTTACATTAATGCCTACATTGTTGAGAGTTTTTAACATAAAAAATGTTCAATTTTATCAAAAGTATTTTCTGTATCTATTGAGGTGATCATAAGATTTTTGTTTTTAGTTCTTTTTTATGATGAATGACATTTATTGATTTGTGTATGTTGAGCCAACCTTGCATCCCAAGTAAAAAAGCCTACTTGACCATAGTGAATTAGTTTTTTATGTGCTGCTGGATTCAGTTTGCTGATATTTTGTTGAAT
>NW_012117711.1:980720-984067 GCF_000951035.1 Colobus angolensis palliatus | reverse complement strand
TTTTTGCATCTATGTTCATCAAAGATATTGACTTGAAGTTTTTGTTTTGTTTTGTTTTGTCTTTGCCAGGTATTAATATTAAGATGATGATGACCTTATAGAATGAGTTAGGGAGAAGTCCTCTCCTTCTAAATTTTTTTGAAATGCTTTCAATAGGGATGGTACCAGCTCTTTCTTATACATTTGGTACAATTTGGCTGTGAATCCATCTGAACCTGAGCATTTTCTGGTTTGTAGGCTTTTTATTATTGATTCAACTTCTGAAATCATTATTGGTCTGTTCAGGGATTCATTCTCTTCCTGTTTCAATTTGGGGAGGTTATATGTTTCCTGGAATGTATCCATTTCTTCTAGCTTGGGCAGTATTTTTAGCCTCTGTTCATAGAGGTGTTCATAGTAGCCTCTAAGGGTTTTTGTAATTCTGTGAGTTTAGCTGTAATGTTTCCTTTATCATTTCTGATTGTGTTTATTTGGATCTTCCCATTTTTTTCTTTATAACTTTAGTGAGCAGTCCATTTTATTAATTTTTGCAAAGAACCAGCTCCTGGATTCATTGATCTTTTGTATGATTTTTGGTGACTCAGTTTTCTTCAGTTCAGCTCTAATTTTGGTTATTTACTGTCTTCTGCTAACTTTGGGGTTAGTTTGCCCTTGTCTCTAGTTTCTATATGTATGGTGCTAAGTTGTTCATTTGAGATCTTTCTGACTTTTTGAGGTGGGCGTTTAGTGTAATAAACTTTCCTCCTAACATTGCTTTGGCTGTTCCCCAGATATACTGGTATGTTGTATCTTTATTCTCATTATTTTCAAAGAATTTATTCATTTATTCCTTAATTTCATTATTTAACCAGAAGTCTTTTAGCATCAGGTTGTTTAATTTTAATTTAATTGTATGGTTTTGTGTGTTGATTTTGGATTGAGTATGGATTGTGCATTGATTTTTGGTTTTATCACATTGTGTGCTAAGAGTGTGGTTGGTATGATTTTCTTTTAATTTGCTAAGAATCGTTTTCTGCACAATTTTGTGGTTGATTTTAGAGTATGTGCTATGTGCAGATGAGAAGAATGTATATTCTTTTGTTTTGGGATAGAGTTCTGCAGATGTCTCTTAGGTCCCCTTCATCAAGTGTTGAGTTAAAAGTCCAAATATCTTTGCTAGTTTTCTGCTCTGATGATCTGTCTAATACTGTCATTAGAGTATTAAAGTCTCCCACTCTTATTGTGTGGTTACATAAATTGCATCATAGGTTTCTAAGAATTTGATTTATACATCTGAGTGCTTCTTTGTTGGGTGCATATATATTTAGAATAGTTAGTTCATGTTGAATTGAGTCCTTTAGCATTATGTAATGTCATTCTTTCTCTTTTTTGATCTTGCCTAGTTTAAAGTATATTTTGTCTGAAGTTACAATAGCGACCCCCTTTTTCTTTTTAGGGGATTGACTGTGGTATAAGGTGGATTCAGTCAATTGGCTTCATTTTTGGAATATTTTAGGGGGTCAAGGCTTAGATTAGGACTCCTGGACTGCATGTTCTAACCATAGGTGGCTAGTATTGGGCCCCCCAGCTTGGCTTTCTGTCTCCTCAAGGTTAAGAACCTGCCATGCTGGAGGGCCTAAAGTGTTCCCAGACTGCTGGCCACAACATTCTGACTGGTAGTGGCAACTAAAGTACTTCATAGGGCAGTAGCAATGGAATCTGTTCTTGTTTGTACATGCCATTAACAGTGACAGTGTGGTGAGGTACACACTCATTGGTTACAGCAAGGTGCTGGTGGATGCAGGGGTGCTGGCCTCCTTGTGGCCATTCACAGCAACAACGGTAACAGTATGGCACAAGGGAGTGATGAGCCCAACTGACATCTGTGTGTGTATGTGTGTGTGTTTATGCTAGGATTGCTGTTAGCATGGGGATGGGGCACTGGCAGGCCCTGGACCCTGTAAGATCTCTGTGTGCATGTTCACATGGATGGCAGTGGCCACTCCAACAAAATATTGCTTAAAGTAAATTCAATTGACTAAACCATGACTTAATACTTTTCAAACCTAAGTTTTTCTATTTTGAAATTGTTATGATGTTTAAATACTCTGTGTATCCAGTTAAAACAAAAGTTTTATTAAGCAAAATAATTCAGAGAAACTTTTCTACAATGTTTAGAATTCATTTTTATCATTTTGAATTTTTTTGTTTTTTTTTCTTAACTTTTTATTTTGAAGTAGTTATAGATTCACAGGAAGTTAGAAAAACAGTAAATAGATATTCTATGCAGCCTTCATCCAGTTCCCACGATGGTCACATCTTAGGTAATCATACTATAATACCAAAATTATAAATGGATATTGGTTGCATGTCATTTTATCACATGTAAGCATCATCAGTATCTTTTATACTACTTCTTTATACTTGTACACTCCTTGACCCAACCCCCAAGCCCCTGCTCATTACTATTAACTCCTGGTGACCGCTAATATGTTTTTAATATCTATCATTTTGCCATTTAAAAAATAATATGTAAATGGGATTATACAGTTTGTGACATTTTGAAATTGGGTTTTTACACTAAGGGTAATATATTTGAGATACATAGAGTTGTGTGTTATCAGTAATGTATACTTTTTTATTGCTGAGTAGTATCTCATGGTATGGATGTACCACAGTTTTACTGTTTACCTATGGTACAATGTTTTATTTGTTTTCAGTTTGGGCTATTGCTAATAAAGCTGATATGAACATTTACATTCTAGTTTTTGTGTGTACATAAGCTTGTTTTACATTTTTTCTGGGATAAATGCCCAGGAGAGTGATTATGATGCATCACGATAAGTCCACATTTCATTTTTTAAGAAATTGACAAACCATTTTCAGTGATAATGTACCGATTTGAGTGTAATGTAAAAAATCATACGTTTCTTAACATCTCTCTATCCTCCCCCATTTATAATATTTGTAAATTTTTTTATCCATATAAATAACTATATCACAGTGTGCAATATTATTATTTTACTTAATCCATCAAATATAATTTAGAAACTTCAGAGCGGGGAACATCACACACCAGGGCCTGTTGGGGGATTGGGGGCTGGGGGAGGGATAGCATTAGGACTAATGCCTAATGTAAATGACAGGTCGATGGGTGCAGCAAACCAACATGCCACGTGTATACCTATGTAACAAACCTGCACATTGTGCACATGTATCCTAGAACTTAATGTATAAAAATAATAAAAAAAGAAAGTTCAAGAGGAGAAAAGAAATCTTTGTATTTACCGATGTTTTTACTACTGGCAAAAATTTCTTTTAGTTTTTCATCATTTGAGCATTTTCATTTTTTCTTTATTTCTGATAGG
>NW_012117711.1:975397-978715 GCF_000951035.1 Colobus angolensis palliatus | reverse complement strand
TGAAATTGTTATGATGTTTAAATACTCTGTGTATCCAGTTAAAACAAAAGTTTTATTAAGCAAAATAATTCAGAGAAACTTTTCTACAATGTTTAAAATTCATTTTTATCATTTTGAATTTTTTTGTTTTTTTTTCTTAACTTTTTATTTTGAAGTAGTTATAGATTCACAGGAAGTTAGAAAAACAGTAAATAGATATTCTATGCAGCCTTCATCCAGTTCCCACGATGGTCACATCTTAGGTAATCATACTATAATACCAAAATTATAAATGGATATTGGTTGCATGTCATTTTATCACATGTAAGCATCATCAGTATCTTTTATACTACTTCTTTATACTTGTACACTCCTTGACCCAACCCCCAAGCCCCTGCTCATTACTATTAACTCCTGGTGACCGCTAATATGTTTTTAATATCTATCATTTTGCCATTTAAAAAATAATATGTAAATGGGATTATACAGTTTGTGACATTTTGAAATTGGGTTTTTTACACTAAGGGTAATATATTTGAGATACATAGAGTTGTGTGTTATCAGTAATGTATACTTTTTATTGCTGAGTAGTATCTCATGGTATGGATGTACCACAGTTTTACTGTTTACCTATGGTACAATGTTTTATTTGTTTTCAGTTTGGGCTATTGCTAATAAAGCTGATATGAACATTTACATTCTAGTTTTTGTGTGTACATAAGCTTGTTTTACATTTTTTCTGGGATAAATGCCCAGGAGAGTGATTATGATGCATCACGATAAGTCCACATTTCATTTTTTAAGAAATTGACAAACCATTTTCAGTGATAATGTACCGATTTGAGTGTAATGTAAAAAATCATACGTTTCTTAACATCTCTCTATCCTCCCCCATTTATAATATTTGTAAATTTTTTTATCCATATAAATAACTATATCACAGTGTGCAATATTATTATTTTACTTAATCCATCAAATATAATTTAGAAACTTCAGAGCGGGGAACATCACACACCAGGGCCTGTTGGGGGATTGGGGGCTGGGGGAGGGATAGCATTAGGACTAATGCCTAATGTAAATGACAGGTCGATGGGTGCAGCAAACCAACATGCCACGTGTATACCTATGTAACAAACCTGCACATTGTGCACATGTATCCTAGAACTTAATGTATAAAAATAATAAAAAAAGAAAGTTCAAGAGGAGAAAAGAAATCTTTGTATTTACCGATGTTTTTACTACTGGCAAAAATTTCTTTTAGTTTTTCATCATTTGAGCATTTTCATTTTTTCTTTATTTCTGATAGGTATTTTCACTGGTTAGAATTTAAGGTTTCAGTTTTTTTTTGTTTTTTTTGTTTTTTTTTAATTTTAGCACTTGAAAAATAGTGCGGCCCTCATAGCTTCTAATGTGAAATCCTGTGTAATTTCAGTTAGGGTTTCATTGTAGGTAAGGTGTCATTTCTCTCGGAGTCCTCAAGATTTATTTATTTATTTTTTTGTCCTTAGTTTTCAGAAGCTAGAATATGATACTTCTTGATATGAATATATTTGTTTATTCTTTTTAAAGTTTTCACAGCTTCTTGCATTTGAGATGTGTGCCTTTCACCAAATTTGGCAATCTTTCAGCCATTATCTTCTCAAATACTTTCAGAGCTCTACACACTTTAACCTCTCTGTCTGGGATGCCAGTGACATGCATATCGTCTGCTACGATTCCACATATCCCAGAGTTTCTGTTCTTGTGTTTTTAGTTTATTTTCTCTCTGTTGATATTGGGTAGTTTCTACTATTCTCTCTTTCACTTCTTTTTTTTTTCCATTTTTTACCATTTTGAACCCATCCTTTGAGTTTTTTTGTTTGTTTTTGTTTTTTGTTTTTTCATCATTAGGTATTTGAGTTCTAAAATTTCCACTTGACTTTCTATCTCATGTTTGCTTGCTATGGTTTTCTATCTTTAATTTCAAGAGTATTATAATTATTCATTGAAAAATTTGTTTAATGGCTTCTTTTAAATACTTTTAGATAATTTTAACATCTGTATCACCTTGTTGGCATCTGTTGATTTTCTCTTCATATTCAAGTTGAGGTTTTCCTGGTCCTGGTTTGATAAGTGATATTTGATTAAATATGGTACATTTGGGATATAATGTTTTAAAAGGCTGGAACTTAGTTAAATATTCTGTTTTGGTCAGCCTCCTCTGACAGGAAGAAAATGGCTACATTCTCATTACTTCCATATGGTGATTGATTCCATATTTCATACTCAGCCTCCATTGACACCTTGCAGTGGAAGGAAACACTAGATACTGCTTGGCTGTATTGGATTTCCAGCTCCACATGTGACCTCTATCTGGGAAAATAGACATCGTGGAGGATGGCATTATTACTGCTGCGCAGTAGTAAAGTCCTGACTATTAACTATGTCCCACTGACAACACCTCCGTGAGGAGGGGAAGGAGCATCTTATAAAAATAAAATGAGGGTGGAAATCTAGGCTTTTTACTCAGCATTCACTAATGAGGATAAATGTAGGGCTGCAGTTTTATTTTGTAGTGTTTGGTCAGAGTAAAATATTTTTTGGGGGTGTTTTTTGTCTTGCTAGCCTGTTCTTTTTCTCATCCTCTGAATAGAGAGAGCAGGCTTTTCATGGGGCTTTTTATTTTGTTATGAACCTGTTGGCATTTTTTGATTTTCAGGTTTTCAGGTACCTAGTCTAGTACGTATAAAGCAAAGCAAAACCCCAAGGAACTCACCTCTGTTTTGCCTCAGATTATGAGCCCTCTGGCCAGGCTATCTTCTTCTGTATACCTTTCAGAATCTTATGTTTGTTTGGTATGTAATTTCCCAGGTTTTCAGCTGTACTTAGTGAGAGAAATAGGAAAATGTGTGACAATTAATTTTTACAGGACCAGAATTTAGAATCCATTTGATTCTTATGATAGTTATCAAATTGTAACCAAGCAGGTGTAAGTGAATTTAATGTTGCTTATTTTAACCCATATAAACCTTATCTTACTTTCCTTGTTTGAATAATACACAAAAATAAATTTCAATGCCTTGAAAATATAATCAGTCTCATATTTTTGAAGATATTGCTCATGTAGTTTTGATTACAAAAATAATGTTTCATTGTGGTGTGAGCCTGCCTTTCAAGTAAATTTTACAAAAATACAGATTTACCTAAGCAGAATAAATCTTTAGGATCTAAGCTTCCATGTGAATTTTTAAATAGCTTTTCTAGTTCTGGAAACAATATCATTGGTAGTTTGATAGGAATGAACTGAATCTATAAATTGCTTTGGACAGCTTGGCAATTTCAATGATATTGATTCTTCTT
>NW_012117711.1:968769-974677 GCF_000951035.1 Colobus angolensis palliatus | reverse complement strand
TACATTTATTGATTTGCATATGTTGAACCAACCTTGCATGCCTGGCATGTCTATTTGATTGTGGCGGATTATCGTTTTGATGTGCTTCTGGGTTCAGTTTGCTAGTATTTTGTTGAGAATTTTTGCATCAATGTTCATCAAAGATATGGGCCTGAAGTTTTTTGTTGTTGTGTCTATTTTAGGTATTCGTGTCAGGATGATGCTGGCCTCACAGAATGAGTTGAGGAGGAGTCCCTCCCTACTTAATTTTTTGAAATAGTTTCAATAGTAATGGTACCAGCTCTTTTTTGTACATCTGGTAGAATTTGAATGTGAATCCATCTGGTCCTGGTTTCTTTTGGTTGGTAGGTTATTTATTACTGATTAAGTATTGGATCTCATTATTGATATTCCTGGTTCAGTCTTGGTACAGTGCATGTATCCAGGAATTTATCCATGTCTTCTAGGTTTTCTAGTTTGTGGGCATAGAGGTGTTCATAGTAGTTTCTAATGGTTATATTTATTTCTATGGGATCAATGGTAGCATCTTCTTTCTCATTTCTAATTGTGTTTATTTGCATCTTCTCTCTTATCTTCTTTACTAGTCCAGCTAGTGTCCTATATATCATATTGATTTTTTTCAAAAGAATAAAAAACAACTCCTGGATTCAGTGATCTTTCAAATGCTTTTTATGTCTCAATTTCCTTCAGTTCAGCTCTGATTTTGGTTATTTCTTGTCTTCTGGTAGATTTGGGGTTGATTTGCTCTTGAATCTCTAATTGTTTATGTTGTGATGTTAGGTTGTTAATTTGAGATCTTTCTAATCTTTTGATGTGAGAATTTAGTACTATAAATATTGCTGTTAACACTATTTAGCTGTGTTCCAGAGATTCTGTATGTTGTATCTTCATTATTGTTGGTTCAAATAACTTTTTGATTTCTGCCTTAATTTCATTCTTTACCCAAAAGTCATTCAGGACCATGTTGTTTAATTTCCACTTAATTACATAGTTTTAAATGACTTTTTTAGTCAGAACTTCTATTTTCCTTGCACTGTGGCCCAAGACTGTGTTGGGTATGATCTTGGTTCTTTTACATTTGCTGTGAAATGTTTTATGTTTAATTATGTGGTAGATTTTAGCATATGTGCCATGTGTTGATGAGAAGAATGTATATTCTGTTGTTTTGGGGTGCAGAGTTCTGTAGAGATCTATCAGGTCCATCTGGTCCAATATTGAGTTCAGGTCGTGAATATTTTTGTTAATATTTTGCCTAGATGATCTGTCTGATATTTTCAGTGGAATGATGAAGTCTCCCACTATTATTGTGTGGGAGTCTAAGCTTCTTTGTATACCTCTAACAACTTGCTTTATAAATTTGGTTTCTCCTGTGTTAGGTGCATACAGATTTAGTATGATAATTTTTTTTTATTTTGGGTATATACCTAGCAGTATGATTGTTGTATCACACATTAGCGCTATTTTTAGTTTTCTGAGGCACTTCTAAACTTTTCTCCATAGTGGTTGTATTAATTTACATTTCCACCAATAGCGTATGCGGGTTCCCTTTTCTCCACAGTCTGTCCGGTATTTGTTATTGCCTTTCTTTAGGATAAAAGCCATTTTAACTGGAGTAAGATGATATCTCATTATAGTTTTGATGTGCATTATTCTGATGATCATTGATGCTGAGCATCTTTTCATATACTTGCTGGCTATTTGAATGCCATTTTTGAGATATGTCTATTCAGATATTTTGCCTATTTTGAATCTGATTATGAGATTTATATCCTATAAAGCTGTTTAAATTCCTTGCATATTCTGGTAATTAATTCCTTGTCAGACGGATACTTTGGAAATATTTCTCCCATTTCATGGATTTTCTTTTTTTTTTCTTTCTTGTTTCCTTTGCTGTGCAGAAGCTTTTTGACTTAATTAGATACACTTTATCCATTTTGCTTTGGTTGCCTGTACTTGTGCAGTATTACTCAAGATTCCTTTGCCTAGTCTAATGTCCTAGAGAGTTTTCCCAAGGTTTTCTCTTAGTAGTTTCCTATTATGAGATGGTAGATTTAAGTCTGTTCTGTTTTTTGTTGTTGTTGTTGTTTTTGTTTTTTAATTTTTTTATGTTTACTTTAGATCGAGGGATACCTATGAAGGTAAATGACATGTGACAGAACTTTGGTGTAAAGACTATTTTATCACCTTGATAATGAGCATCGCCACCAATAGATAGTTTTTCAATAGTCACCTGCCTTTCTTCCTCCATATTCAAGTAGGCTTTTGTATCTGTTGTTCCCTTGTTTATGTCCATGTGTGCACAATGTTTAGTTCCCACTTTTAAGTAAAAACATAAGATATTTGCTTTTCTCTTCCTGTATTCTTTATCTTAGAGTAATGGCCAAAAGCTTCTTCCATGTTGCTGCAAAAATCATGATCTTGTTCTTTTTTATGACTGTGTAGTATTTTGTGGTGTATGTGTACAACATTTTTTAAAAATCCAGTCTGTCATGGATGGGCATTTAGGTTTACAGCACTACTCACAGGAGCAGAGATTTAAGTTCCTAATCCATATTAATTATATTTTTGCATATGGTGAATGATAAGGGTCTAGTTCCATTCTTCTGCATGTAGATACCCAGTTTTCCCAGAACCACTTATTGAAGAGATTATATTTTTCTCAATGTATGTTCTTGGCAACTTTGTTGAAAATAAGTTCACTGTAGATGTATAATTTTTTTTCTGGATTCTTTAGTCTGTTCCATTGATCCATGTGTCTGCTTTTATATGATTACTATGTTGTTTTTGGTTACTATAGCTCTGTAGTATCATTTCTTTTTTCTTTTTAAATTTTGATTATTGTGTTCACATAGTAGGTGTATATATTTATGGGATATATTAGATTTTTTTGATACATGCATGCAATGTGTAACAACTACATCATTGGAAATGGTGTATCCATCCCCTCGAGCTTTCATCATTTTTTCGTTACAAACAATCCAATTATACACATTTAGTTATTTTCAAATGGGAATTGAATTATTATTGACTATAGTCATCCTAACGTGGTATATACTAGGTCTTATTCATTCATTCTAACTATTTTTATGTACCCATTAATCATCCCCACTTTCCCCCTACTCCCGCAGTACCTTTCTCAACCTCTGGTAGACATCTTTATACTCTAACTCAGTAGGTTCAACTGCTTTGTTTTTAGATCTCACAAGTAAGTGAGAAAATGCAATGTTATCTTTCTGTGACTGGCTTGTTTTACTTAACATAATGATCACCAGTTTCATACAGGTTCTTGCAACTGACTGAATCTCATCCTTTTTATACCTGAATAGCACTTCATTGTGTATAAGTATCACATTTTCTTTATCTATTCACCTGTTGATGGACACTTAGGTTGCTTCCATATCTTGGCTATTGTGAGCAGTGCTGCCAAAAAAAAAAAAAAATGTAAGTGCAAATATTTCTTCAATATACTGTTTTCCTTTTTCTATTTTTTTGGAGTATAAACCCAGCAATGGGATCGGTAGATCATATGACAGCTCCATTTTTAGTTTTATGAGGAACATCCAAACTGTTCTCCATAGTGGTTGTACTAGTTTACATTCCCACCAACAGTTTGTGAAGGTTCTCTTTTCTCTATATTTCTGTCAGCATTTGCTATTGCCTGTATTTTGGATAAAAATCATTTAAACTTGGGTGATAGAATATTTCATTGTAGTTTTGATTTGCAGTTCTCTGATGACCAATGATATTGAGCACCTTTTCATATGTCTGTTTGCCATTTTTGTCACTTTTTTGAGACGTCTATTTAAATCTTTTGCCTATTTTGAATTGGATTTTTTTTTTTTTAATGGAGTCTAGCTCTGTCGCCCAAGCTGGAGTGCAATGGCGTGATCTCGGCTCACTGTAACCTCTGTCTCCTGCATTCAAACGATTCTCCTGCCTCAGCCTCTCAAGTAGCTGTGATTAAAGGTGCATGCCACTATACTAGGATAATTTTTGTGTTTTTAATAGAGATGTGGATTCACCATGTTGGCCAGGCTGGTCTCAAACTCCTGTCCTCAAGTGATCCGCCTACTTCAGCCTCCCAAAGTTCTGGGGTTACAGGCATGAGCCACTGTGCCCACCTCAACTGGATTATTATTATTTTTTGTATGGAGTTGTTTGACTTCCATACATATTCTGGTTATTAATCCCTTGTCAGAGGGGTAGTTTGCAAATATTTTCTCCCATTCTACGTGTTGTCTCTTCACTTTGTTGATTAGTTCCTTTGCTGTGCAAACAATTTTAAAGTTGATATGATCCCATTTGTTCATTTTTGCTTTGGTTGCCTGTGCTCTTAGAGTATTGCTCAAGAAATCCTTGAGGTGTTGCCCAGACCAGCGTCCTGGAGATTTTCCCTAATGTTTTTTGTTTGTTTTGTTTTGTTTAGCAGTTTTATAGTTTGAGGTCTTAGATTTAAGTCTTTTATCTATTTTGATTTGATTTTTTGCCTATGGTGAGAGATAGGGATTGAGTTTTATTCTTTTGCATATGGCTATCCAGGTTTCCCAGCACCATTTGTTGAAGAGACTGTCTTTTCCCAGTGTATGTTCTAGGCCCATTTGTTGAAAATGAATATACTTTGGTGAGTAAATTTATTTCTGGGTTCTCTTTATTCTTCCATTGTTCTATGTGTCTGTTTTTATGGAATTACCATGCTGTTTTGATTAGCATACATCTGGAGTATTGAAGTCAGGTATTGTGATTTTTCTAGGTTTTTGTTTTTGTTTTGTTTTGTTTTTAGAATAGCCTTGGCTATTCAGGTGGTTTCATATAAATTGCAGCATTATTATTTCAATTTCTGCGAAGAATGTCATTGATACTTTGATAAAGATTTCATTAAATCTATAGATGGCTTTGGGTAGTGTGGATATTTTAACAATATTAATTCTTCCAAACCATAAACATGGACTATCTTCTCTTTTATTTTGGTGTCCTCTGTAATTTCTTTTATCAGTGTTTATAGTTTTCACTGTAGAGGTCGTTTACTTCGTTTCTTACATTAATTCCTAGGCATTTAATTTTATTTGTGCTGATTTTACCTTGGATTATTTAAATATCTTTTTCAGATTGTTCATTGTTGGCATATACATGGTTGTAAATATTACTAGTTTTTATGTTAATTTTGTATCCTGCAAAGTTACTGAATTTGTTTATTAGTTCTAACAGTTTTTATGTGGTATTTTTAGTTTTTTTCAAATACAAGATTATATTATCTGCAAACCAGGATAATTTCACTTTTTACTTTCCAAGTTGGATGTCCTTTATATCTTTCTCTTGATTGATTGCTCTAGTGCAGAATTCCAGGACTATGCTGAATAATAGTGGTGAAAATGGGCATCCTTATTGTGTTCCAGAACTTAGAAGAGAGAATTTCAGTTATTCCCTATTCAGTATAATACTAGTTGTGGGTCTGTCATATGTGACTTTTATTATCTTGAGGTATGTTCCTTCTTTAGCTAGTGTTTTGAAGGTTTTTATTATAAAGTAATGTTGAATTTTATCAATTGTTTCTTCAGAATGAACTGAAATGATCACATGGTTTTATCATTTATTCTGTTGATAGAATGTATCACATTGATTAATTTTCTTATAGTGAAATATGCTTGTTTGCATCCCAGGATAAATCACACTCAGTCATGGCAGGGTGTGGTGGCACACTCTTATAATACTTTGGGAGGCTGAGATGAGTAGATCACTTGAGGCCAGGACTATAAGACCAGCCTGGGCAATATGACAAGACCCTGTCTCTACAAAACAAAACAAAAAGCAAAATTAGCAGGGCGTGGTGGTGCATGCCTGTAGTCCCAGTTACTTGGGAGGCTGAGGCACAAGAATTGCTTCAACCTAGGAGATGGAAGTTGCAGTGAGC
>NW_012117711.1:956181-967685 GCF_000951035.1 Colobus angolensis palliatus | reverse complement strand
AGTGATGATGAGCATTTTTTCATGTGTCTGTTGGCTGTATGCATGTCTTCTTTTGAGAAATGTCTGTTCATATTCTTTGCCCACTTTTTGATGGGGTTGTTATGATGAAATACATACAACCTTTCAAGAGTGAATTATGAAAACATGAAACATTCCAAGCCTGAACAGACCAATACCAATGAGGTCAAAGCCTTAATAAAATGTCTGTCAATAAAGTAAAGCCTGGGGCCTGATGGCTTCACTGCTGAATTCTAACTTAGGTTTGAGTAGGATTGGTGTTAGTTTTTTAAATGCATGTTAGAATTCAGGCTTTGACCTCATTGGTCAAAGGTTGTATGTATTTAGGAAATTGTCAGTTTCTTCTAGATTTTCCTGTTTGTTTGAATTTAGTTGCTCATAGCAGCCACTAATGATCCTTTAAATTTCTGTAGTAACATGTGTCATATCTCCTTTTTTATCTCTGATTGTATTTATGTGGGTCTTCTCTCTTTTTTAATAGTGTGGCTAAAGTTTTCTCTATTTTGTTTCTTTAAAAAAAGCAATTTTTTGTTTTATTTATATTTTGTACTGTTTACTTCATTTCAATTTCATTTATTTCTGCTCTGATTTGTATTATTTTAATTTTGTAATTTTGTAATTTTGGCTTTGATTTGCTCTTGCCTCTCTAATTCTTTAAGATGTATTGTTGAATTGTTTATTTGAAGTTTTTTTTTTCTCTTTTTTATGTAGGCATTTATAGCCATAAACTTTCTTCTTAGTAAAGCTTTTGTTGTATCCCATAGGATTTGGCATGTTGTGCTTCCATTATCATTTTTTTCAAGAAAATTTTCAATTTTCTTCTTAATTGCCTTATTAACACACTGGCCATTCAGGAGCATATTGTAATTTTATAGTTTTTAAAATTCAATTTATTGATTTCTAATTTTATTCCATTGTGATCAGAAAAGATGCTTATTCAGTTTTTATGAATGATTTAAGACTTGTTTCGTGACCTAACATATAATCTGTCCTTGAGAATACTTCAGTTACTGAGGAAAAGAATGTTTTCTGCAGCTCTGGGATGATATTTTTGGTAAATATCTATTAGATTCATTTTGTCTATAGCTCAAACTAAGTGTGATGTTTGTTGATTTTCTGTCTGGAAGACTTTTCTGAAGCTGAAAATGGGATGTTGAAGTCTCCAGCTATTACTGTATTGGGACCTAACTCTCTCTTGAGCTCTACTAATATTTGCTTTGTATATCTGAGTGCCCTAGTGTTGAGTACTTACATATTTACAGTTGTTATGTCATCTTGTTGAATTAGCCCATTTATTACTATACAGTGACTTATTTCACTTTTATCGTAGATTTTGTCTTGAAATCTATTTTGTGTGATGTAAGTATGGCTACCCGTGTTCTTTTCTTGTTTGCATTGACATGGAATATCTTTTTTTTCATCCATTTATTTTCAGTCTGCATGTTTCTTTATATGTAAAGTGTTTTTACTGCAGGCAACAGATCAATGGGCATGGGTTTTAAATGCATTCAACCTCTATGTCTTTTGATTGGAGAATTTTATTTACATTCAATGTTATTATTGATAAGTAAGGACATACTTCTGCCAACTTACTACATGTTTTCTGGTTGTTTTGTGGTCTTCTCTTTCTTGTTTCTATTTTTATTGTCTTTTAGTGAAGGTGATTTTCTCTGGTGATATGATTTAGTTTCTTGATTTTTAATTTTTTGTATCCTTTGTGGGCTTTTCAAATCTGAGATTAGCATGGGGATTGCAAATACTATCTTGTAACATATTATTTTAAGCTGTTAATTACCTAACACTATTTGCATAAACAAACAAGCAAAAAGAAACTAATAAAGATTCTACACCATAACTTTGTCCTCCTACTTTTTAACCATAAGACCTGTATTACTGTGGTTCTTTCGGACTCATAGAGATATAGCCTTGATGATCTTGGCTAAGATCCAAAAGTATTATCTGAATTATCAGGTGGAGACTCTTGTTCTTTCTCTTACTTTCTTCCAAACAAATGGAGTCTCTTTTTCTCTCTTCTGAGCCACCTAGAGCTGAGAATTGAGTGACACAAGCACCCGGTGACCACCAGCCCTAGGACTGCAATGAATCAGACCTGAAGTTAGCACAGCACTTGGGTCTCCCACAAGGCCTGCTGTAATCGCTTTCTGGTTGTGACTATCTTCTCTCAAAGCCCTGGGTCTCTAAAATCAGCAGGTGGCAAAGCCAGCCAGGCCTATGTACTTCTCTTCTTCGTGGTGAGTTCCACCAGTCCTCATAAAGGTTCCATCCAGGAACCCGAAAATAGGGTCTGAAACCTTAGAAAATCACCTACTGTTCTATTGTACTGCTGCTGAGCTGTGTACTAAAACCACAAGCTACAGTCCTTTCCACTCTGGCTACTGTCACCTCAGGCACATGAGAAGTACTGCCAGACTACTGTCGATGTTTCCTTAAGGTGCAAGGGCTCTGTAGTCAGCATGAGGTGAATGCTTCTTGGTCTGAGACACCCTTCAGGGGAGTACTCTCCCCTCTGGATCTGAGCACGTCCTGAAATGCTGTCCAAAAGCCAAGTCCTGGAATCATGGACAGCAAGAACTTGCTTTGTGCTCTCCTTCACTGTGACTGAGCTGGAGCATAAGGTGCAAGATAAAGTCCCCTTTACTTTTTCTTTTGCTTCTCACTAGCAAAAAGGAGTCTTGCCCTGTAGTCACCACCAATGGGAAAGTCTTGAGTCTCACGTAAGGCTGGCAAGTCTTAGGGTCTCACCCAAGGCCTTTGACATAGTACCTGGTTATTGCTGCTTGTTATTCAGGGCCCAAGGTTTCTTCAGTCATCAGGTGATTAGTCCTGCCAGGACTCACTCATTTCATTTGAGGCAGTGAGTTTCCTCCTGACCCAGAGAGTATCTAGAAATGTTCAGGAGCTAGGTCCTAAAAAGAAGTCCTCTTCAATCTGCATGGTGCCCTGTTCTGCTGTGGCTGTGCTGGTATCCAAGTAGAAAGGCAAAGTGCTGTGTCTCTTTCCTCTTCTTTTCTCAGACAGAAGGAAGGGGTCTTTTTGGAACCATGAACTGTGAAGCCTCTGGTTATGGGTTGAATGATGTTGGCACTCCCTTATCTGCCCAAGGTGGTGTCTTGGTGGCATATCTCCCCCAGTCCACTCTCTCTGGGCCCAGTTTAGCCCTAGGACTTGCCCAGAAGTTTCATTCATTGTAGCCTAGACTGTGTTTTAAGTTCATTTGGAGTCCCAGAGCACTTTAACCTGCAGTGGGAAAGCTTGCCAGAATTTAAGTTGTGACTGCTGGAATCAGCAATTCCCCTCATTTTAGGGCTGGTTTCAATGCACCTTCTGTGGGCAGGCACAAGCTGCATTTGGTCCAGTTTTGCTTTCTGCTATAACAAGGGCAGCACTGAGTTCAATGTCTCATAATTGCTAGCTATCTTTCTCTCCAGGGCACAGAAAAGTTCTCTGCACTATAATGCTGCTGCCAGAGTATGCGGGAGTCATGTCTGTGATTCAACACTGTTTTTCTTACCAATTCAGTACATCTTTCTGGGTAAGAAGCTAATTACAGGTACTGGAATTAACCTGATTTGGGGTTTTTATGAAGGTGCTTTTTTGTGTAGGCAGTTGTTAAATTAATATCCCTGTTGGGGGCAAATTTTGGTGGAATATATATATATATATATGCCATTGTAACTTGGCTGAGATGATATCTTATTGATTTCTGAGTTCTGATTTGTGTTTATCTGATGATCAAGGATGTTGAGCCCCTTTTCATGTATCTGCCATTTGTATCTTTTCTTTTGAGACATGTCTATTCAAACCTTTTGCCCATTTTTAAGTTGGATTATTAATTTTTTTCTATAGAGTTGTTTAATCTTCTTATGTATTCTGATTGTGAATCCCTTGTCATATGGGTAGTTTGCAAATATTATATCCCATTCTGTGGGTTGTTTCTTTGTGGATTGTTTCCTTTGCTGTACAGAAGCTTTTAAACTGGATGTGATCCCATTTGTCCATTTTTGCTTTAGTTGACTTGCTTTTAGGGTATTACTGAAAAAATTTTCTTCAGACAAATGTCCTGGAGAGTTTCCCCAATATTTTCATTTAGTAGTTTCATAGTATGAAGTTTTAGATTTAAGTCTTTAATCCATTTTATTTGATTTTTGTATATGATGAGAGATAGGGATCCAGTTTAATTCTTCTGCATATGGATATCCAATTTTCCCAGCATCATTTACTGAAGAGATTCTCTTTTCCCCAGTGTGTGTTCTTGGCACCTTTTCCCAAAATGAGTTTACCTTATGTATGTGAATTTGTTTCTGAGTTCTCTGTTCTGTTTCATTGGTCTATGTATCTGTTTTTATGCCAGTACCATGTTGTTTTGGTTACTATAGCTCTTTTGTATAATTTGAAGTCAGGTAATGTAATTCCTCAAGTCTTTTTCTTTTTGTGTAGGATAACTTTGGCTATTCTGGGACTTTTGTGGTTCCATGTAAATTTTAGAATAGGTTTCTTTTTCTATTTCTGTGAAGAATGTCATTGGTATTTGATACGGTTTGGCTGTGTCCTCACCAAATTTCATCTTGAATTATAGTTCCCATAATCCCCACATGTCTTGGGAGGGGCCAGGTGGAGATAATTGAATCATGGGGGCAATATCTTCCATACTGTTCTTGTAACAGTGAGTTAGTTCTCATGAGATCTGATGATTTTATAAGGGGCTTTCCCTTCACTGGGCTCTCCTTCTCTCTCTTGCAGCCCCGTAAAGAGGGACGTGTTTGCTTCGCCTTCTGCCGTGATTGTAAGTTTCTTGAGGTTTCCCTAGCCATGCTGAACTGTAAGTCAATTAAACCTCTTTTCTTTATAATTTTCCCAGTCTCGTGTATGTCTTTATTAGTAGCATGAGAACAGACTAATACAGTATTTTAATAGAGATTCCACTGAATCTGTAGATTTCCTTGGGTAGTATAGACGTATTAACAATATTCATTCTTCCAATACATAAACATGAAAAATTTAATTTTTTGTGTGTCCTGTTCAATTTTTTGCGACAATGTTTTGTAGTTCTCATTGGATATATCTTTTATTTTATTGGTTAAGTTTCTTCCTACGTATTTTATTTCATTCTTAACTATCATAAATGGGATTGGTTTCTTGATTTACATTTCAGATTTTTCATCTTTGGCATATACAAATACTAACTTTTGTATGTTGATTTTGTATCCTGCAACTCTGCTGAATTTGTTTTCAGTTATGATAGCTTATTGGTGGCATCTTAAGGTTAGTTTCATTATAAGTTTATATTATCTGCAAACAAAGAAAATTTAACTTCTTCCTTTCCAATTTCGATGCTCTTCATACCTTTCTTTTGCCTGATGCTCTAGCTAAGACTTCTGGCAGTGTGCTAAATAATAATGGCAAAAGTAGCCATCTTTGTTACATTCCAGATCTTAGAAGAAATGCTTTAAGTATTTTCCCATTCACTATGACATTAGCTGTGGGTTCATTATATATGGTTTTTACTGTGTGGAGGTATGTTTTTTCTACGCCCAGTATGTTGACGGTTTTTATTATAGAAGAGATGTAGAATTATATCAAATGCTTTTTCAGCATTGATTAAAATGATCATATGTTTTTGTCCTTCATTCTGGTGATATGATATTTCTCAATGATTAATTTGTGTATGTTGAAACATCCTTGATTTTCAGAGATAAATCCAACTTGGTTGTAATGAATGATCTTTTCAATGTGTTTTTGAATTTGTTCACTAGCATTTTGCTTAGAATTTCTGCCTAAAAATTTCAATCCATGTTCTTTAGGGATATTCACCTGTAGTTTACTTTCTTGATGTGTCTTTTCTGGGTTTTGGTATGAGGGTAATATTGTCCTTCAAAAATGAGTTAGAAAATATCACCCCTCCTCTATTTTTTAGAATAACCTGAGTAGGATTAGTATTAGTTTTTTTTTGTTTTGTTTTGTTTTTAATTTTTGGTGAAATTCAGCAGTAAAGCCATCTGTTCCTGTGGTTTTCTTTTCTGGGAGCCTTTTTATTATGGCTTCAATGTCATTACCCATTATTGGATTGTTCAGGATTGGGATTTCTTTGATTCCATTTTGGCAGGTTGTATGTGTCTAGGAATTAATCCATTTCTTCTAGGTTTTCCAATTTATTTGCATCGAGCTGTTTATAGTAGGCTCTAATAATTCTTTTTATTTATGTGGTATCATTTGTAATATCTTTTTTCTCTCTGATTTTGTTTATTTTGGTGTTTTTTCTTGTTTTCATAGTCATGCTAAATATTTGTCAATTTTGTTAATCTTCAGAAAACCAACTCTTCATTGCATTGATGTTTTGTTTTTCACAAGTTTGTTAATTTCTGCTCTCATTTTTACTGTTTATTTATTTTTTTCTTATTTTGGCTTGATGTGCTCTTGCATTCTACATTATTTAAGATGCATTATTATATTTTTACTTGAAGTTTTTCTATGTTTTTGATGTAGGTTCTTATTGCTCTGTTCTCTCCTCTAAGTAGCTTTTGCTCTGTTCCATAAGTTTTGGTATGTTGGGTTTTTATTTTCATTTGTTTCAATAAATTTTTAAATTTTCTTGTTAATTTCTTTATTGATCTACTAGTTATTCGGTAGCATATTGTTTAATTTCCATGTGTTTGTATAATTTTCCAAATTCCTCTTATTGATTTCTAGTTTTATTCCACTGTTTTCACACCATATACTTGATCTAATTTTATTTCTTTTTTATTCTGAAAGTTTGTCTCATAGCCTGCCATGTGAGTATTTTACATACCATAGAGTGCTATAATGTTCTCTTTTTTTCTGTGTACTTACTATTACCATGGAGTTTTAAACTTTCTGATGGTTTCTTATTGCTCCTTAACTTCCTTTTGTTTCAGATTAAAGAACTGCCTTTAGCATTTTTTATAGGACAGGTCTGGTGTTTATGAAATCCAATTTTTGTGTGCCTGGGAAAGTCTTTGTTTCTCCTTCACGTTTGAGGGATATTTTCACTGTATAAACTATTCTAGGGTACAAGATTTCTTTCATCAGCACTTTAAATATGTCATGTAAGCCTCTCTTGGCCTGTACGTTTTCCACTAAGAAGTGTGCTACCAAATGTAGTGGAGGTTTTTTGTATGTTGTTTCTTTTCTCTTGCTTTTTTAAGGATTCCTTCTTTATCCTTGGTCTTTGGGAGTTTATGTTTTCAGATATTCTTATTTGCGTTAAATCTGCTTGGTATTCTATAACCTTCCTGTACTTGAATATTAATATGATTCTCTAGGTTTAGAAGGTCTTTGTTATTATCCCTTTGAATAAAGTTTATATCCCAATCTTTATTCATACCCCCTTTTTAAAACCCATAACACTTAGATTTGCCTTTCCAAGGCTGTTTTCTAGATCTTGCAAATGTGCTTTACTCTTTTTTATTCTTTTTTTCTTTTGTCTCTTCTGACTGTGTATTTTCAAATACCCTGTCTTCAACTTCATAAATTCTTTTCTCTGCTTGATAATTCTGCTGTTATGTCTATGATGTATTCTTCAGTATGCTTTTCTTTCATTTTTTCAGCTCCATAATTTCTGCTTGATTCTTTTTAATGGTTTCAATTGTTTTGTTAAATTTACCTGTCAGTATTCTGAAATATTTCTCTGTGTTATCTTTGATTTTGCTGAGTTTGCTCAAAACAGCTATTTTAAATTCTCTGTCTGAATGGCCACATACATCTGTCTTTTTGTCATTGATCACAGGTGCCATATTTAGCTTGTTTGGTGAGATCATATTTTCCTGGATGGTCTTGATGCTTGTGGACATTTTTTGGTATCTGGGCTTTGAAGAGTTAGGTATTTATTACAGTCTTCGCAGTCTGCACTTGTATGTACCAGTCCTTCTTGGAAACGCTTCCCAGATATTCCAAGGAACTTGGCTGTTGTGATCTCAGAGTTTGGCTACTGCAGCTGTATCTACTTTCAGGTGCACTGTTCTTGGATCTCTCCCCTATATAATTAATATAAAACTCTTGCTATAGTCTAACTGTTTAAGATGAGTCCAAGAAGAGTTCTTTCTATTACCTCCAGTATTTCTCCACCAAGGATATTCAGAAGTGAGTAAAGCCACACTTTATTTCCCTTCAAAACTTATTTCAACTTTTGGAGTACCTACTCAGGATGTGCCAGTTTGTTACATAGGTAAACAGGTGCCATAGTGTTTTGCTGAACAGATCAACCCGTTACTTGGTATTAAGCCCAGCATCCATTAGCTATTCTTGCTGCTCTCCCTCCCCACCCTTCCCTGACAGGCCCCAGTGTGAGTTGTTCTCCACCAGGTGTCCATGTGTTCTCATTGTTCTGCTTTCACTTATAAGTGAGAACGTACAGTGTTTAAGGTTTCTGTTCCTGTGTTAGTTTGTTGACAAGAGTGGCTTCCAGCACCACCCATGTCCCTGCAAAGGACATGCTCTCTCATTCCTTTTTATGGCTGCATGCTATTTTATGGTATATATGTACCACATTTTCTTTATCCAGTCTATCACTGATGGGTATTTGGTTGATTACAGGTTTATGCTATTGTAAATAATGCTACAATGAACATATACATGCATGTATCCTTATAATAGAATTATTTATATTCCTTTGGATATATACCCAGTAATGGGATGCTGAGTCAAATGGCATTTCTGCCTCTAGATCGTTGAGAAATAACCACACTGTCTTCCACAATGGTTGAATTAATTTACTCTCCCACCAACAGTGTAAAAGTATTCCTTTTTCTCTGCAACCTTGCCAGCATCTGTTCTATTTGACTTTGTAATGATTGCCATTATGACTGGTGTGAGAGGGTATCTCATTCTGGTTTTGATTTGCATTTCTCAGATGATCAGTGATGTTGAGCTTTTTTCCTATATATTTGTGGCCACATTAATGTCTTATTTTGAGAAGTGTCTGTTTATATCTTTGCACACTTTTTTGTTTTGTTTTGTTTTTTCTTGTAAATTTGTTTTAAGTTTCTTGTAGACTCTGGATATTAGATCTTTGTCAGATGGATAGATTGCAAAACTTTCCTCACATTCTGTAGATTGTTTATTTACTCTGATAATAGCTTTTTTGTTGCTGCTGTGCAGAAGTTCTTCAGTTTAATTAGATCCCTTTTGTCAATTTTTGGTTTTGTCGCAATTACTTTTGGTGTTTTCGCCATGAAATCTTTGCCCATGCCTATATGCTGAATGATATTTCCTAGATTTTCTTTAAGAGTTTTTACAGTTTTGGATTTCACATTTAGGTATTTAATCCATCTTTAGGCCCTTGATAAAATTCAACATCCTTTTATGTTAAGAACTGTCAACAAACTGGGTATTGAAAGAATATATCCAAATATAATAAGAGCTCTGTATGACAAACCGACAGCCAATATCATACTGAATGGACAAAAGCTTGAAGCATTTCTTTTGAAAACTGGCACAAGACAAGGAAGGGATCCAGTTTCAATTTTCTGCACATGACTAGCCAGTTCTCCCAGCACCATTTACTAAATAGGAAATCCTTTTTCCATTGCTTGTTTTGATAAAGTTTGTAAAAGATCAGATGGTTTTAGGTATATGGTCTTATTTCTGAGTTCTCAGCTATTCTGTTCCATTGGTCTGCGTGTCTCTTTTTGTATCAGTACCGTGCTGTTTTGGTTACTGTAACCTTGTATTATGGTTTGAAGTCAGGTAGCCTGATGCCTCCAGCTTTGTTATTTTTCCTAAGGATTTTCTTGGCTGTTTGGGTTCTGTTTTTGTTCCATGTGAATTTTTAAATAGTTTTTCTAATTCTATGAAGAATATCCATGGTTGTTTAATTGGAATAACATTGAATCTATGAATTAGTTTGGGCATTATGGCAATTTTCACAATATTAATTTTTCCTCTCCATGAGCATAGAAAGTTTTTCCTTTTGTTTGTGTTCCTTCTGATTTCCTTGAGCAGGGTTTGTAGTTATCCTTGAAGAGTTCCTTCACTTCCCATGTTAGCTGTATTTCTAGGTATTTTATTCTTTTTGTGGCAATTGTGAATGAGTGTTCATTCATGATTGGGCTCTCTGCTTGTCTGTTGTTGGTGTATAGGAATGCTATTGATTTTTGCACTTTGATTTTATATCCTGAGATATTGCTGAAGTAGCTTATCAGCTTAAAGAGCTTTTAGGCTGAGACAATGGGGTTTTCTAGATATAGGATCATGTCATCTGCAAACAGAGACAGTTTGACTTCTTCTCTCCCTATTGGAATATACTTTATTTCTTTTTCTTGCCTGATAACCTGGTCAGAACTTCCAATACTATAATGAAAAGAAGTTGGTAAGAGAGGACATTATTGTCTTGTGCTGGTTTTCAAGGGGAATGCTTCCAGCTTTTGCCCATTCAGTATGATATTGGCCATGGGTTTGTCAAATAGAGCTCTTATTATTTTGAGGTATATTCCTTCAGTACCTAGTTTATTGAGAGTTTTTAACATGAAGATATGTTGAATGTATCAAAGGCCTTTTCTGCTTCTATTGAGATAATCATTTGTTTTTTGTCTTTAGTTCTATATATGTGATGAATTATATTTATCGATTTGTGTATGTTGAACCAACCTGGCATCCCAGGGATGAAGCTGACTTGATTGTGGTGGATAAGCTTTTTGATGTGCTGCTGCATTCAGCTTGCTAGTATTTAATTGAGAATTTTTGCATCGATGTTCATCAGGGATATTGACCTGAAGTTTTCTATTTTTATTGTATTTCTGAGAGGTTGTGGTATCAGAACGATCCTGGCCTCATAAAATGAGATAGGAAGGAGTCCCTCCTCTTCAATTTTTTGGAATAGTTTCAGTAGAAATTGTCCCAGCTCTTCTTTGTACCTGTGGTAGAATTCAGCTTTAAATCTGTCTGGTCCTGGGCTTTTTTTGGTTAGTAGGCTATTTATTACTTTCTCCATTTCAGAACTCGTTATTCATCTATTCAAGTGTTCAATTTCTCCATGCTTCAGTCTTGGGAAGGTGTATGTGTTCAGGAATTTATTGATGTCTTCTAAGTTTTATGTTTTATGTGCATAAATGTGTTTATAGTATTCTACGATGATTGTTTGTATTTCTGTGGGGTCAGTGGTGACATCTCCCTTATCATTTCTAATTGTATTTATTTGGTCATTCTCTCTCTTTTTTCTTTATTAGTCTGGCTAGCAGTCTGTTCATGTTGTTAATTTTTTTCCAAAACAAAAAAAAAGCTTCTCAAGTTTTTTATTTTTTTGAAGGGCTTTTCATACGTCTATCTCTTCCAATACCACCCTGATCTTGGTTAGTTTTTCTTTTATTCTGCCTATGGGATTTGTTTGGTCTTGATTCTCTAGTTCTTTTAGTTGTGATGTTAGGTTGTTAATTTGAGATATTTCTAGATTTTTGATGTGGGTATCTAGTGCTACAAATTTTCCTCTTCTTTTTTTTTTCTTTTTTTGTTTT
>NW_012117711.1:952099-955031 GCF_000951035.1 Colobus angolensis palliatus | reverse complement strand
GTCATCATGATGCTAGCTGGTTATTTTGAAATTTGTTTCAGTGGTTGCTTCATAGGTTATTGGTCTGTATACTTCAGTGCATTTTTGCAGTGACTGGTAACAGTTTTTGCTTTCCATATTTAGTGCTTCCTTCAGGAGCTCTTGCAAGGCAGGCCTGGTGGTGACAAATTCCCTCAGCATTTGCTTGTCTGAAAAGGCTGAGTTGACTGAACCACAGAGACATCAGCTGCCTCTCCCTCTGGAGGCTCCATTCCAGGGAGAGATCAAAGTTTTTCCATATAACCCTAGCTTGATTTGCTGGAATTTCCACAGTGGGGCTCCATGCAGTGAGGAGGGATGGATCAGGGTCCCACTTAAAGAAACAGTTTGACCATGATTTGGCACAGCAGTTGTGCTGTGTTGTGGAGATTCTTCATCATCTGGACCACCTGGAACTCCCAGAGCCAGCAGCTAGAAAAGCTGAGTTGAACTAACTACAGAAATGGTGGCTGCCCCTCCTCCTGGGAACTTGTCTGTCTCAAGCAGTCTCCAATCTGTTGCACTGGCTGGCTGAAATTCCAAGCCAGTGGGACTTAATTTGTGAAGTGCCATGAAAGTTAGGCCCACAGAATGAAACTGCTTGGCTCCCTGAGTTCAGCCCCGTTCCTATGGAAGTCTATGGATGGATCTCCCACCTTGTGGGGATTCCTGGAACCACAGTCTGTAAAACTCCTGGGTATCTGTGTGAGCCTGAGTGATTGCTCTGTCAAGACTCTGCACAGCTCTGTGTATAGGACCCAAGGCCCTGGTGGCTTGGGGTCATGAGGGGATCTCCTGATCATCTGGTTGCAAAGATCCATGGGAGAAGTGTGGTTTGGGTGGTGGTTCCTTTGACTCTACACCACTACTGGGTTGGCTATCACCCTACTCTGCTTTTCTTCATTTTCCATGGGTCGAGCCATCTGCCTAGTCAGTCCCAATGAAAGAACCTGTATATTTTAGTTGAAGGTGCTGAATTCACTCACTATTTTCATTCTTCTCCATGAGAGCCACATACCATAATTGCTTCTAATCAGTCATCTCGGCCCCTCCCAGTAAAGCTACATTTCTAAGAAATCTCTTGTCCATCAGACAAAGAAATAAATCAGCATGTTTTGCTATCTATATTCAGCTACAGACAGATCCAATAAGTTTAAACATTATTTGGCCAAATCCAAATGATATTTCCCCTTATGGAAAAGGAGGTCCATAAAATAAGAGATTATTGTGAAGGAAAGCTGAAGAATTGGGGAGACATATTTTGATCTCTTAATTAAAACTATGCAATATAAATTCAAAACACTCATATTATTGGAATGGTTATTACAAAACTGGACAAGCTGTTAAGTTCAAGAGGTGAGAAAAGACAATTCCCCAAAAATGTGGTGACAAATAATCTTTGGATTGAGTTCTAAGCTAATTAAACCGTCAGTGTTGAATTATCAGTAAATCAAAAAGGATGTTAATGAGCATCTGCGCTTCAGCTTTCAATGCCACTTGGCAAACAGTAGCACAAAAAGAAAATGGTAATTAGCAATAAAGGTGTGTTTATTGGCTTGTGCAATTGACAGAGGCTGTACGTCTCTTCTACACAGTATGTGTCCTTTATAAAACTGCCAAACAATGGATGTAAAGCCTGCTCTCTTTTCCTTTAGGTTAGAGCTTCATGACCTTGAAGTGCTGCTAGAGGAAAACTAATAAATGCAAAACATGAAAGCTTACTCTTTTTATTAAGAAACTAAACAAAGAGATATAAGACAGTGAGTAAAATTTAGGTAACCCTGAATTCCTAATTCCTTTAAGGGACTTCCATTAAGTATGCATTTCATAATACATTCTCTATACTACATCCTGTGATTGTTCTAAAAGCAAAATTTGATCCTAACATTCCCCCAATGAAAATCCTTCAATGGGGTCTCAGAATGAGATCAACGTTGCCTAGTAGGTTCTATAAGTAAGTTTATGATCAAGCCCTTGTCCACTCTCTAAACTTTTCTCAGTCCACTATTCCGCATCCCCTCACAATCTACACTCTGATAACATATTGGTGAGGAGAAAGACACGGAATGCTTATACACTTTTGGAATAAGTTTATATAGTCATTCCAGTTTGTGAGCAATGTGGCAACCTGTAGTAAAGTAGAAAATGTTCATACTCTACAACACTATCATTCCACTTCTGGATATACTGTTGAAAACTTTCATATACACACATCTATAAAGGTGCACTGATATTTTCACAATGATATTGATTACAATAGTGAAAAATGAGACAAGAAAACAAAAAAATCCTCATCAATAGGACAAGAAATAAATAAATTGTGGTCTATGTACATAATGGAACAATCTAGAAAATGATAAAGAGGTAGTGGTATACTACATGTATACATGTCAAAAACTGTAGTAGGAAATATTTAACTAAATGGTAAGTATAATATGATACCATTTATGTGAAGTGTTTAAATAAATAAAAAATACTATATATTGTTTACAGGCACATACATATATGCCAATACCTAAAAAAGAAGGATATGCAACAACTTTAAGAGAAACATGGGAAGAGAATGACATCAGAGAGGATTACAAAGATACTGCATTTTTACCTGTAATATTTTATTTCATATATATTTAATATATGTGTTATATATAATACACTGGCTTTTGTGTTTTTAATTTTGTGACAGTTTTTGTATGTTCAAATAATGATTCTTAATAAAAGTTTTCAAACAAAGTACATTACAAAAAACAATAGATTGAACACCTGTGTACTCACCACTTGGATTTTGAAAATAAATACATATATATAGTGCTTTGTTGAAACTTAATAATCAATGTGATAGTATTAAGAGGTAGAAACCTTAGAAGGTGATTAAATTATGAGGACAGAGACCTCATAAATAGAATTAGGGCCCTTA
>NW_012117711.1:949775-951660 GCF_000951035.1 Colobus angolensis palliatus | reverse complement strand
TTAAGAAAATATGCAAAATGTTAACATGTATTAAATCTGGGAGATGAATATACAGCTTTCTAATCTATGATATTTGTGGTTTAGTTTGTTTGACACTTTTTATTAGCCAGGCACTGTGGCTTTCACCTGTAATCCCAGACTCTCAGGAGGCTGAGGCAGGAGGATCATTTGAGGCTGGGAATTCAAGGCTGCAGTTAGCTATGATTGCACCATGGCACTCCAGCCTGGGTGGCAGAGAAAGACCTCATCTCTTTTAAAAGAAATTTTCATCATCATTTACACATAAAAAATTGGCACAATATAAAAATACACAAATAAAAGCTAAACCATATAATAGATGGAGCATAATAGGGAGGTACTGTGTTGACTTTCTCCTTGGTCTTTTTCTATCTTTTTTCTTCTTTCCTTTCAGGGTTATAAGTAATAAAAGAAAGTATGTCTTTTCATTGGCTTTTATACAATGGGAGTTCTTGAATGATGGAGTATGTCCTGAAGTTGTAGCCATGCAATATAAAGCTAGATAGGGTGTGAACATAGATATCTAGGTGAATTGTAGTTGTAGTTTACTCTATTAAATGTGCCTTTTAGGTAATGTAATTACCACCGGTTGCATTTTTTCCACAAAGACACTTATGGCCTGGTGTGGTGTCTCATAACTTTAATCACAGCATTTAAGGAAGCTGAGGCAAGATGATTTCTTGAGGCTAGGAGTTGTAGACCAGCCTGGGCAACATAGTGAGACCACGTATCTACTGAACAAAAATAAAAAGTAGCTGAGTGTGGTGGTGCACGCCTAGAGTCCCAGCTACTTGAGAGGTTGTGGCAGGAGGAACATGAGACCAAGAGTTCAAGGCTGCAGTGAGCTATGATCATGCCACTGCACTCTAGCCTGGGGGACAGAGCAATACCCTTTTTCAAAACAAAAAAAAGACAAGAAAGAAAGAAAAAGATCCTTCTAAACTTAGTTGTTTACATTGCAATGGAGTGTAAGTTAGTACAAACAGTGTGGAAAAGCATTAGGTATTACCTGGTAAAGTAGTATCTGTGCTTAATACACGACCCAGCAATTACACTTCTATTATATACTCTAGAGAAACTATTTGAAATATGCACCAAGATACACATTCATAAAGCTGTTGTAATACCTAAAAAAACTATCAAACAAACTCCAGAGAATGAATAAATTATAGTTGTCACATGTCTAGTCATTTGTGCTGCTATAACAAAATACCTGTCTGGATTATATATAAAGAACAGATTTATTTTCTCACCATTCTGGAGAATTGAACATCCAGGATCAAGGTGCCCAGAAAGTTTGGTTGTCTGGTAGGAGCTGCTCTCTGCTTCCAAGATGGTGGCTTGCTGCTGCATGCTCCTGAGCAGAAGAGTGCTAGATTCTCACATGACAGAAGGTGGATGGGCAAAATGAATGAATTCCCTCAGCCAAGCCCTTTTATATGGGCATCTAATTTCATTCATGAGGGCTCCACTTTCATGACTTATTCACCCCCTAAAACCTCTGTCTCTTTATGCTGTTACACTGGCAGTTAAGCTTCAATATGAAATTTGGAGGGGACAAAAAGAAAATGAATGAATCAGTGCCACAAGGAATCATGGAAGAATAGATAAATAGTGATTCTGCCTATATATAGGCCAAGATAAAAATCTATATATAAATTAAGAGCAACACATGCCTATGAGAAAAATAAAGAAAATCATTGGAATACGTAATTCAGGATATTAGTGTTTTTTTACGGGAGGAAGGAAAAACTATTAGGCAGCAGAATAGAGGGAACTTTGAAGAAACTGACAGTATTTTCTTGTATAAGATTGGTGGTGGGTTAGGTATGTTTACTTTATTTTTTTATTTTTTATTTTTTATTAT
>NW_012117711.1:940062-943462 GCF_000951035.1 Colobus angolensis palliatus | reverse complement strand
TTCCTATTTGGCCATCTTGCTCCGCCCCCCTCAGATTACTTTTATCAATTTTTTTCACATTGTTCACTGTTGGCATATAGAAATGCTGCTGATTTTTGTATGTTGATTTTGTGTCCTGCAACTTCACTGAATTTTTTTTTATCAGTTTTAATATCTTTCTTGTGGAGTCTTTAGGTTTTTCTAAATGTAAGAACCACTGATGAACAAAGATAATTTAATTTGATTTCTTCCTTTCCAATTTAGATGCCCTTTATGTCTTTTCTTGTCTGATTGCTCTAGCTAGGACTTCCAGTACTCTGTTAAATAACAGTAGTGACATCCTCTCATGTTCCATATCTTAGACAAAAGGCTTTTAGCTTTTCCCCATCCAGCATGATACTAGTTGTCGGTCTGTCGTATATAACTTACTATGTTGAGTCATGTTACTTCTGTACCCAGGTTTTTGAGGATTTTTATCATGAAATATTTTGAATTTTATCAAATGCTTTTTCAGTATCAACTGAAATTAACATATGGTTTTCATTCTTTATTCTGTTGATGTGATTTATCACATGGAGTTATTTGTGTATGTCGAACCATCCTTACATCCCAGAGATAACTCAAACTTGGTCATGATGAATGATCTTTCTGATGTATTGTTGCATTTCATTTACTAGAATTTGTGGAGAATTTTTGCATCAATATTCACCAGAAATATTGACCTGCAGGGTTTTTTTATGTGTTCTGTCTGGTTTTGGTATCAGGGTAATACTGTCTATGTAGAAGGAGTTTGGGGATATTCCCTCCTCCTGTATTTTTTTGAATAGTTTGAGTAGGACTGGTATAACATTTCATTTTTTCTTTTTTTTTTTTTTTTTTTGATGTTTAGTATAATTCAGCAGTAAAGCCATTAGGTCCTGAGCTTTTCCTTACTGGAAAACTTTTAATTATGGCTTTGATATCATTACTTCTTATTGTTCTGTTCAGGTTTTGAGTATCTTCCTTGTTTATTAATGGTAGGTTGTGTGTATCCAGGAATTCATTCATTTCTTCTAGATTTTTCTATTTATTGGCATATAGTTGCTCATTTTAGCCTTTAATGATCCCTTGAATTTCTTCAGTGTCATTTATAATGTCTTCTCTTTCATTTCTGATTGTAATTATTTGGATCTTCTCTTATTTTTTTCTTAGCCTGTCTAATAATTTATCAACTTTGTTTAACTTTCAGAAAACCAACATTGCTTCATTGATCTTTTTATTACTTTTGTCATTATAATTTCATTTATTAATGCTCTAATTTCTTTTTTTTTCTTCTGGTACCTTGGGGTTTGGTTTGCTCTTGATTTTCCATTTTTTTAAGATGCACCATTAGATTATTCATCTTATGTTGTTTCTCTTTTCTTGGTGGCACTTATAGCTATAAAATTTCCTCTTAGTACTGCTTCTGCTGTATTCTATAGGTTTTGGTATGTTGCGTTTTTATTATCAGTTTTTTCAGGAAACTTTCCAATTAATTTCTTAATTTCTTTATTGACCCACTGGCCATTCAGGAGGATATTGTTTAGTTTCCATGTATTTTTATAGTTTCGAAAGTTTCTCTTGTTATTAGTTTATAGTTTTATCCCATTGTATTCAGAGAAGATGCTTGATGTTATTTCAATTTTTTCAATGTTTTAAGATTTGTTTTGTGACCTAACATGATCTATCCTTCAGTACAATTCTTGTGCTAAGGAAAAGAAAATGTGTATTCTGCAGCTCTTGGATACAATGTTCTGTATATATCTTAGATCCATTTAGTCTTTAGTGCAAAATTAAGTCCAGTGTTTCTTCATTGATTTTCTCTCTGGAAGATTTATCCAATGCTGAAAATGGGGTGTTGAAGTCTTCAGCTATTATTGTATTGGGGCCTATCTTTCTCTTTAGCTCTAATATCTCTAATAGCTGTAATATCTGGGTGCTCCAGTGTTGGGTGCATATATATTTAACATTGTTTTAATCTTCTTAGTGAATGTACACCTTTATCATTACATAATGACTCCCTCTGTCTCTTCTTACAATATTTATCTTGAAATCTATTTGTTCTGATATGAGTATAGGGTGTCCTGCTCTTTTTTTATATATATACTTTAAGATCTAGGGTACATGTGCACAATGTGCAGGTTTTTTACATACATATACTTGTGCCATGTTGGTGTGCTGCACCCATCAACTCGTCAGCACCTGTAACTCGTCATTTACAACAGGTATAACTCCCAATGCAATCCCTCCCCCCTCCCCCATCCCCATAATAGGCCCCAGTGTGTGACATTCCCCTTCCCAAGTCCAAGTGATCTCATTGTTCAGTTCCCACCTATGAGTGAGAACTTGAAGTGTTTGGTTTTCTGTTCTTGCGATAGTTTGTTGAGAATGATGGTTTCCAGCTGCATCCATGTCCCTACAAAGGACACAAACTCATCCTTTTTTATAGCTGCATAGTATTCCATGGTGTATATGTGCCACATTTTCTTAATCCAGTCTGTCACTGATGGACATTTGGGTTGATTCCAAGTCTTTGCTATTGTGAATAGTGCTGCAATGAACATACGCATGCATGTGTGTTTATAGCAGCATGATTTATAATCCTTTGGGTATATCCCCAGTAATGGGATGGCTGGGTCATATGGTACTTCTAGTTCTAGATCCTTGAGGAATTACCATACTGTTTTCCATAATGGTTGAACTAGTTTACAATCCCACCAACAGTGTAAAAGTGTTCCTATTTCTCCACATCCTCTCCAGCAGCTGTTGTTTCCTGACGTTTTAATGATTGCCATTCTAACTGGTGTGAGATGGTATCTCATTGTGGTTTTGATTTGCATTTCTCTGATGGCCGGTGATGACGGGCATTTTTTCATGTATCTGTTGGCTGTATGCATGTCTTCATTTGAGAAATATCTGTTCATATCCTTTGCCCACTTTTTGATGGGGTTGTTTGTTTTTTCTTCTAAATTTGTTTGAGTTCTTTGTAGGTTCTGGATATTAGCCTTTTGTCAGATGAGTACATTGCAAAATTTTCTCCCATCCTGTAGGTTGTCTGTTCACTCTGATGGTAATTTCTTTTGCTGTGCAGAAGCTCTTTAGGTTAAATAGATCCCATTTGTCTATTTTAGCTTTTGTTGCCATTGCTTTTGGTGTTTTAGACATGAAGTCCTTACCCATGTCTATATACTGAATGGTATTACGTAGGTTTTCTTCTAGGTTTTTTATGGTATTAGGTCTAACATTTAAGTCTCTAATACATCTTGAATTAATTTTGGTATAAGGAGTAAGGAAAAGATCCAGTTTCCGCTTTCTACTTATGACTAGCCAATTTTCCCAGCACCATTTATTAAATAGGGAATCCTTTCCCCATTTCTTGTTTTTCTCAGGTTTGTCAAAGATC
>NW_012117711.1:937854-938379 GCF_000951035.1 Colobus angolensis palliatus | reverse complement strand
GTCTATTCAGGGATTCAACTACTTCCTGGTTTAGTCTTGGGAGAGTGTAAGTGTCCAGGAAATTATCCATTTCTTCTAGGTTTTCTAGTTTATTTGCGTAGAGGTGTATAGTATTCTCTGATGGTAGTTTGTATTTCTGTGGGGTCAGTGGTGATATCCCCTTTTTCATTTTTTATTGCATCTATTTAATTCTTCTCTCTTTTCTTCTTTATTAGTCTTGCTAGCAGTCTGTCGATTTTGTTGACCTTTTCAAAAAACCAGCTCCTGGATTCATTGATTTTTTGGAAAGTTTTTTGTGTCTCTATCTCCTGCAATTCTGCTCTGATCTTAGTTATGTCTTGCCTTCTGCTAGTTTTTGAATGTGTTTGGTCTTGCTTCTCTAGTTCTGTTAATTGTGATGTTAGAGTGTCAATTTTAGATCTTTCCTGCTTTCTCTTGTGGGCATTAGTGCTATAAATTTCCCTCTACACACTGCTTTAAACGTGTCCCAGAGATTCTGGTATGTTGTATCTTTGTTCTCGTTGG
>NW_012117711.1:936885-937705 GCF_000951035.1 Colobus angolensis palliatus | reverse complement strand
TGATCTGTCTAATGTTGACAGTGGGGTGTTGAAGTCTCCCATTATTATCATATGGGATTCTAAGTCTCTTTGTAAGTCTCTAAGGACTTGCTTTATGAATCTGGGTGCTCTTGTATTGGGTGCATGTATACTTAGGATAGTTAGCTCTTCCTTTTGAATTGATCCCTTTACCATTATGTAATATCCTTCTTTGTCTCTTTTGATCTTTGATGGTTTAAAGTCTGTTTCATCAGAGACTAGGATTGTAACCCCTGCTATTTTTTGTTCCACATTTTCTTGGTAGATCTTCCTCCATCCCTTTATTTTGAACCTATGTGTGTCTCTGCATGTGAGATGGGTTTTCTGAATACAGAAACTGATGGGTCTTGACTCTTTATGCAATTTGCCAGTCTGTGTCTTTTAATTGGATGATTTAGTCCATTTGCATCTAAGGTTAATATTGTTATGTCTGAACTTGATCCTGTCGTTATGATATTAGCTGGTTATTTTGCTCATTATTTGATGCAGTTTCTTCCTAACATTGATGGTCTTTACATTTTCGCATGTTTTTGCAATGGCTGGTGCCGGGTGTTCCTTTCCATGTTTAGTGCTTGCTTCAGGGTCTCTTGTAGGGCAGGCCTGGTGGTGACAAAATCCCTAAGCATTTGCTCGTGTGTGAAGGATTTTATTTCTCCTTCACTTATGAAACTTAGTTTGGCTGGATATGAATTCTGGGTTGAAAATTGTTTTCTTAAAGAATGTTGAATATTGGCCCCCACTCTCTTCTGGCTTGTAGAATTTCTGCCGAGAGATCTGCTGTTAGTCTGATGGGCTTCCCTTT
>NW_012117711.1:914561-935930 GCF_000951035.1 Colobus angolensis palliatus | reverse complement strand
GTTTTCCTTCTAACAGTCAGGACCCTCAGCTGTAGGTCTGTTGGAGATTGCTTGAGGTCCACTCCAGACCCTGTTTGCCTGGGTATCAGCAGCAGAGACTGCAGAAGGTAGAATATTGCTGAATAGCGAGTGTACCTGTCTGATTCTTGCTTTGGAAGCTTTGTCTCATGGGTGTACCCCACTGTGTGAGGTGTGGCATGTCGGTCTGTACCTAGTGGGGGATGTCTCCCAGTTAGGGTACTCAGGTGTCAGGGACCTACTTGAGCAGGCAGTCTGTCCATTCTTAGATCTCAACCTCATGTTAGGCAATCCACTGTTCTCTTCAAAGCTGTCAGACAGGGTCGTTTGTATCTGCAGAGTTTTCTGCTGCTTTTTGTTTAGCTGTGCCCTGTCCCCAGAGGTGGAGTCTACAGAGACAGGCAGGCCTCCTTGGGCTGCTGTGGGCTCCACCCAGTTTGAGCTTCCCAGTGACTTTGTTTACCTACTTAAGCCTCAGCAATGGTGGGCGCCCCTCTCCCAGCCTTGCTGCTGCCTTGCAGTTAGATCTCAGACTGCTGTGCTAGCAATGAGGGAGGTTCCGTGGGCGTGGGACCCTCCTGGCCAGGTGTGGGATATAATCTCCTGGTGTGCCTGTTTGCTAAGACCCTTGGTAAAGCACAGTATTGGGGTGGGAGTTACCTGATTTTCCAGGCGTTGTGTGTCTCAGTTCCCCTGGCTAGGAAAAGGGATTCCCTTCCCCCTTGCACTTGCCAGGTGAGGCGATGCCTCGCCCTGCTTCAGCTCTCGCTGGTTGGGCTGCAGCAGCTGACCAGCACTGATTGTCCGGCACTCCCTAGTGAGATGAACCTGGTACCTCAGTTGAAAATGCAGAAATCACCCATCTTCTGTGTTGCTGGTGCTGGGAGCTGGATACTGGAGCTGTTCCTATTTGGCTATCTTCCTTTTTTGTTTTTTATTGGCATGGACTATCTTTTTTGATCCCTTTATTTTAAGTCTATTTGTGGCTTTATAGGTGAAATGTGTTTCTTTCAGGCAGCAGATCAGGGATCTTGTTTTTTCTTCCATTCAGCTAGTCTATGTCCTTTGATTAGTGAGTTCAGTCCATTTACATCTAGTGTTATTATTGATAAGTAAGGACCTACTCCTATCATTTTATTATTTGTTTTCTGTCTGTTTTATGGTTTTCACTTTTTTCCTTTCTGTCTTCCTGTCTTCCTCTACTGAAGGAGACTTTCTGTGGTAATATGATTTACTTTATTGCCTTTTATTTTTTGTGTATACATTCTATATTATTTGGTTTGAGGTTACCACAAGGCTGCAAATATGATCTTATAACCATTATTTTAAGCTAATAACAACTGAACACTGTTTACATAAACAAACAAGGAAAGAAAAATCTAATAAAAATTCTGCACCTTAATTTTATCCCTCCACTTTTTACCTTTTTTGTTGTTTCTATTTATATATTTTTATAATTACTATGTTTTTAAAAGTTGTTGTATTTATTCTTTTTCATTGATTCATTGTTTAGTCTTTAGTTAGGATGAGTGTTTTACACATCACAGTTACAATGACATTGTATTATTTGTCTTTCTGTGTACTTATTATTACCAGTGAATTTTGAACCACCAGGGGGTTATGTATTGCTCATTAATGTCTTCTTATTTCTGACTGAAGTACTCCTTTTAGCATTTCTTGTAGGATGGGTGTGGTATTGATGAAATTCTTCAGCTTTTGTTTGTCAGGGAAAGTCTTTATTTCTCCTTCATATTTGAAGGATACTTTCACTGGATATGCTATTTTAGAGGAAAAGTTTTACTTTTATTTCCCCCTTCAGCACATTAAGTACATCATGCCACTCTCTCCTGGTTTGTATGGTTTCTATTGTTATGTCTGCTGTCAGACTTACTGAAGCTCTATTGTATGTTATTTGTTTATTTTCTCTTGCTGCTTTTAGGATCCTTTCTTTATTCTTGGCTTTTGGGAGTTTGACAACTAAATGCCTTGAGGTAGTCTTCTCTGGGTCGAATCTGCTTGTTGTTCTAAAGCCTTCTTGTACTTGGACAGTGACATCTGTCTGTAGGTTTGGGAAGTTCTCTGTTATTATCTCATTGAATAAACATTCTACCCTAATCTCTTTCTCTACCTACTTATAAAGGCCAATAACTATTTTATTATTATTATTATTGTTATTATTATTATACTTTAAGTTCTAGGGTATATGTGCACAACGTGCAGGTTTGTTACATATGTATACATGTGCCATGTTGGTGTGCTGCACCTATTAACTTGTCATTTACATTAGGAATATCTCCTAATGCTATCCCTCCCCCATCCCCCAACTCCATGACAGACCCCAGTGTGTGATATTCCCCTTCCTGTGTTCAAGTGTTCTCATTGTTCAGTTCCCATGTGGCACATATACACCATGGAATACTATGCAGACATAAAAAAGGATGAGTTCGTGTCCTTTGTAGGGACATGGATGCAGCTGGAAACCATCATTCTAGACCGACAACTCTTAAATTTGCCTTTTTCAGGATATTTTCTGGATCCTGTAGGCATGCTTCATTTTTTTTTTCATTTGTCTCCTCTGACTGTATTTTTGAATAGCTTGTCTTCAAGCTCCCTGATTCTTTCTTCTACTTGATCAATTCTGCTATTAAATAACTCAGATGAATTATTCAACATGCCAATTGCATTTCTCCACTGCAGAATTTCTGCTTGATTCTCTTTCATTATTTCAGTCGCTTTGTTGAATTTATCTGATAGAATTCTGAATTCCCTCTCTGGGAGTTGGAGACTGGAGCTGTTCCTATTCCGCAATATTCGTCTGGGAAGTGAGGAGCGCCTCTGTCCGGCTGCCGAACCGTCTGTGAAGTGAGAAGCGCGTCTGCCTGGCCGCCACACCTTCCGGGAAGTGAGGAGCGCCTCTGCCTGGATGCCCTACCATCTGGGAAGCGAGCATATTTTCTTATTGATTTTCTGTGTAAATGATCTATGCACTGAGGAAAGAGGGATATTAAAATTCCTCCTTATTATTATATTGCTCTCTATTTCCTCCTTCAGATCTGTTAATATTTGCTTTGTATATTGAGAAGTTCCAATGTTGCATCCCTATATATTCACAATAGCTATATTCTCTTGATAAATGGAATATTTTATCATTACATAATGATCTTTTGTTCTTGCTAAGTTTTTGACTTAATATTTATTTTGTCTGCATGGAGTATCTCTTTCCATTCTTTCACTTTCAATCTATGTGATCTTAAAGATAAAGTGAGCCTCTTATAGGTAGGATATAGTTGGGTCTTTTTATTTATTCATTTAGCCATTCTATGTCTTTTATTAGAGAATTTAATCTATTTATGTTCAAAAATTATTGATTATTGGTAAGGACTTACTATTGCCATTTTGTTGTTTCCTGGTTGTTTTGTCAAACTTTTATTCATTTCTTTCTCTCATACTGTTTTTGTTATTTGTGATCTTCACTATTTGTATAAAAACAGAGATTTTAACAGCTTGTCATCTAGAGAGTTACTGAGCATTGTCACCATGAGAATGTAAATAGAACTGCTAGATAAAAATGAGTGGTTACTTCAGTTTGAAGAAGAAAACAGCCACAATAAAGCTTCTTAAATAAATAAATAAACAGGAAGCAGTAGCAGTAGCAGCAGCAACAGCAGCAGCCAGGTGTGGCAGCTCATGCCTATAATCCCAACATTTTGGGAGGCTGAGGCAGAAGGATTACTTGAGACCAGGAGTTAGAAATTAGACGGGGCAACACAGAGAGAATCTCATCTCTAAAAATAAGAAAAATAAAATTATAAAATTAAATCATTGATTTTTTTTCTGTTGCTTTAATTCCTTTCTTTTTACTTTTTATGCTTTGTTTGCAACTATAGACTTTTGGTTTGGGGTCACCATAAGACTTCTATAAAACATCTTAGAGTCACAATAGTCTCTTTTAAGCTAATAACAACTTTGAATGCATACATACACTCTACACTTTTACTCTTGTGTCACTAATTTTATAATTTCAATGTTATAATATATATCTTTTTCATATTGTGTATATCCATCAACAAATTTTTTTGAATGCAAAACATTATAATAGGTTGTCAAATATACAGTTATTAGAATTATGTAAATATCACCTATAAAAATTTGTATATCACATTAGATGATTCTATAAAATAAAAACACAAATCACACATTGACAATAACCCCTGCAGTCCAAGTACACCCCCACAGTAGTACAAATTACAAACACATGAAAAAAACCCTAAAGTCATTTATATATTTAAACCAAAGTAACTGTGACTAGACTAAATAAGTTCATTCATCAAGTACAATAAATTTAGCATTGCTGCTTACAGTCACTAATAACACAATTTTAGGTGCAATTTCACATGCTTTAATAAATCTTCCAGTACAGTTTCTGGAATAAAATGTCTGTGCATACCATTTTCATTTATATGTAGGTGGATCACACATCATACCTAAAACTGTTTCACTTCACAAACTGTTAATATATATTTTAAGTGGACAGCAGGTAAATAATTTAAACCTCAAAGATGACAAAATTTAAAATTAAAGTCTTGAAAGCCTATAGTGATTTGTTTACTTGCATAAATACTATTTTCACTTACTACAGGCTATTAAAATAAGTAATGATAATTTAAATATTAACTCTAAAAAAGATAGAGCCTCCAAAACTTCCTAAGAAATTAATGTGTTTTCACAGTAATAATATAATCAATCTGTAAGTCAAAAGTAATTTCATATCATTGCCAAATTTAAAATGCCAGTGACGTGAAGTGAAGATTAAGGCCTAAAATTGTTGTACTAAATTGTAAAATACGGTAAAGAAATTGCAGCTCATTTGCTTGGGAATATGTAATGTTTTTCACAGTAATGTTATGTTAAACACTACTTTAAATGGACAGTCTAAATAAATGTACCTTTGCCAGCAAGGAAAGTGAAAAATTAAGGATTTTTTATGCTATCTGTAAATACTACCCAAACTTAAGTTAAATAAGGGTTACAATACTGCAAAATATTACTTCTAACTTCTTTAACATATTGTTAGTTGCTTCATTTCAACTCCATACTTATTATCTTATTATCTTATTTAGGTACATATTTTCTTATATCTCTATTTTAATTAAGTCCCCAGTCCCACCCCATCTAAACAGAATGCTGAAAATGGTTAGGGCCTTATCTGTTTGGTTCGCAGTTGTAATACTGGGGGCTAAAATAGCTTAACACATGGCATAAATGCAATAAATATTTTTGAATGAACTAAGAAGCCTGGCCTCCAAAGGCAACCCTACTTGTTTTTCCCAAGCATTAACAGATAATTGTTACCTCTTTAGACATCCAGATTGACAATTATACAAATTATTGTAGCTATAATTATTTGCAATTTTTTTGTCTTTTAACCTTTATGGTAGAGTTATAAGAAATTTTCATACCACCATTACAAATACTCTCAATTTGACTATATACTTACCTTTACTAGTGAATTTTATACTTTTGCATGTTTGTATGTTACTAATTATTGTCCTTTTGTTTCAGCTTGTAGAACTCCATTTAGTATGTCTTGTAAGGCAGATTTAGTGCTAATGAATGCTCTGAGGTTTTCTTTTTCTGGAAAAGTCTTTATTTCTCCTTAATTTCTAAAGGGCAGTGGGTATTTTTTCGGATGGAGTGGGGGGAGATAAAGTACTATTTCTTGACAGTTCTTTTCCTGTAGTACTTTGACTGTATTATCCACTCTCCTATTCTGCAATGTTCTGCTGGAAAATCTGCAAGTAGTCTTATTGCCATTCCCTTATATGTTATGTGCCTCCTTTCTCTTCCTGTTTTCAAAAGTCTTTATTTTTTTATTTTTATTTTTTATAGTTTCATTACAGTATGTCTTGGTGAAGGCTCCTTTGAGTTGAATATGATTGGCAACCTTTGAACTTCATGTTTCTGGGTTTCCATATCACTCTTCAGATTTGGAATGTTATCAGCCATCATTTCTTTAAATAAGCTTTCTGCCGCCTTGTCTCTCTCTTCTGCTCTGAGACTCTCATAATAGAAAAGTTAGCTTTTTTTAGTGGTGACACATAAATTCCATAGGATTTTTTAATTCTTTTTCATTTTTTTCATGTTGTTTCCTCTGATGGATATTTTCAAGTGTCCTGTGTTAAATTACACAGATTCTTTCTTCTGCTTCATCAAGTTCTTTTGATACTCTGTTGCTTTCCTTCATTTTATTCCTCTGCTTCAAATTTTTTTGGTTCTTTTTATGATTTACAGCTTTTTATTAAACTTTTTATTTTGTTCATTTTGACAATCACTTCAATATTCTGGGTAGAGTTAGAAAGAAGTTGGCCCCCCAGGCAGCACCCTGCACAATTCCAAGTGCCAAGAGCTCACTCACAATGCTTTCACTTTTCCCCATGGGAGATACACCATGGACTGATGGGTCTTGCTTGGCAGAGAGCCCTACCACGTCAGAAGGGAGGTATGCTGTGGATGATGTGAAACTGTTCTTTTTAAGCTCTTTAGTGCATCTATTTTTATATAAAATAAATATAATATAAAAACTGTTATAAAACTTTGCTAGAACCTCTCTGCCTCACTTTCAGACTCCCACAAAAAATAGAGTTTTTAAAATTTCATTGAATTATCTGTGTTCTCTTGCAACATGCTGAGCTTTCTTAAAATAGTTATTTTGAAATGTTTTTCAAGCAATTAATAGATTTCCCTGGCTTTGGGTTGGTTACTAAAATATCATTGTGTTCATTTGTTGGCATCATGTCTTGCTGGTAGTTTTGTTTTTCTTACAGTATTGCATTGTTATCTCCACATTTGAAGAAACATTCACCTCTTCCAGTCTTTACTGACTGGCTTTGAGAGAGAAACAGCTTAACCAAACAGTTTGGCTAGAAATTCTGAAGATTTATCAGACCTTTTCTCTGGATGTGTTCACTTCATGTCACTTGTTCCATCTTTGGGGAGATTTCTTATTATTGTATACCTTCTCTCAATTCTGCAAAATCATGCCAGGTGTTGACAGCATCCTGTCTGTTTTCACTAAGGCAATGTCCTAACAATGCTCAAGCTTATGTGCCTTCTCCTGATTCCACAGAGTTTAGCTGTTTGTCTGTGTGAGATACAATTAGTTGTCTTCAAGAATGTGCTTCCAGAGTCATCCTGGGGAATGGAGAGGTGATACATGCAGGGTGTTTGTAGGTAACCATGGGCTTTTTGAGGGGAATCCACACCTAAAGTGGTCCAAGCAATTCATGGGTAAGCTTTATGGTAGTTTTTGGAGCAGTTAGTAGGGTCTACAGCCTATCTTCCCTGTTCCATGTTTCTCCCAACCACTCTACTGTACCAATCACCTCTGTATTTTGGGTGGAGTGAGAAAGAAGTTGGCTTCCTGGGAAGCAATACAACTCCAAGGGCCAAGAGCTCACTCACAATGCATTCATATTCCCTGAAGGAAGAAACTATGGGTCATGGATCTCTCTTGGCACTGATTTGTACCACCTCAGAAGAGAGGCGTGATGTAGGTAAAATGAGACTTCTCTTTTGACTCTCTTCAATTTATCTATTTTTAGATGTTCTGTTCTGTTCTAAAGCTTTGCTAGAACTTCTCTGTTTCATTTTCAGACTCTCACAAAGATAGTCTCATGCATGGGTAGTTGTTAAAATTGATGCTTCTGCAAAAATCTATTTTACCATCTTGTTGACATCACACTGAAGACAATTAATAATTAAATAAATATATTGACTGCCAATGTTCATATAATAAAGACATCTAACCTGACCAGGAGAATCAGATCTCTTTATGCTATAACTTAATGGAGCTAGGGGTGCAAGAAAATGCTAAACGGAAAGGAGACAAGTTTGGAGGAGACCTTAAACTTTATGTGCTTCAAAATGTGGTCTAGGTGTACCCCTGACTAAAAGCCAATCACCATAATAGTTGTTCATAACAAAATCTTATAATGTTATACCCCTGTTCATCAACTTCTATTAGCTCCCTGTTGCTATCACGATTAAGTTTTAACTCCTAACCACAACATAATGAAAGGACCATCACAGTTAAAGCAAATATTTTTCTCTATTTTTTTTTTATATTCGTCTATGCATATCTATAGCCTCTGGCCAATGACACACCTTGCCATTTCCATTCTCCCATTATTTTAGACATGCTATTTCCTAGAATGCTTCCCTCTCCCAACCTCCTTTTACCTAAAAATCACTTTATAATTCATTACAGCTCAGTTCAAATTTAAAATTCTTAGATAAAGCTCTTACTGGCTTCTCCAATTTCTCTCCCCAACCCTATCCTATGTAACACACTCTGGGCTGTTTATTAAGTGATAGTAAGCTACAATTGGCATCTTTTGAGTACTTATAATGTGCTCAATAGTATATTAGGCATTTTTTCATGTGCTATCTAATTATATGCTTAACATATTATTTGAGTTAGATATCATTATTATTCCCATTTTAATGAAGAGGGAAACAATGTAAGAAAATAAAGTTAACTTGTGCAAAATCACACAGCAGTGAACAATAGATTTGAGATTTAGACTTAGGGTGTTTGATTCCTGCACCCATGCCCTTAAATATTTATTTATTCATTCATACCACTTGTTCTTTGTGTGTGTGTGTGTGTGTGTGTTTGTGTGTGTGTGCTTCTGTGTTAGGCACTTAGAATATAAGAAAAAAAGTGTTTCTGAATGAAGAGCTCTCTGTCGTTATTGCCTCCTAGAGAGACAGCATTCAGAAGAACAGGCAAATAACCAGACTGAGCTGCCCTCTATGGTAGGGAATATTTTTATGACACTTTCTGTCACTGACCAGAGAGGTGCTTCTTCTATGACTAAAACTCAATAAAATATGAACTGTTCACCATGGCCTCAAGACCCTGCATGGATTGGCAATTTCATACCTCTAAAATCATATGTTATGGCACTCTCTCTTTAATAGCATTCTAGTTACACTGGCTATACTTATGATCTTTAATAAGCTCTTATCCATCTCAGGACATGTTTTTACTTATCACAATCTTAATAAAAGGTTAAAGTGCAACATAAAATGAATATTCATATTTACTTTAACTACTATGTGCTGAATGTTTCTGAAGGAGGAAAGAGTAGATGCAAGTAGAAGGGTTAAGAAGCAAGGGTGATACATCCAAAAAAGATAAAGCGGTGGTTTGTTCTAGGATAATGGTAAATGGTAGGGGGTTGTGCACGCAAATGGATTAATTGAAGACATATGTTTTGAAGGAAAAATTAGTTAGACTATGTGACTGAACCTAGAAGTGGGGCAAATGAAGGAAAGAAAAACTCTATGGATGTTGATGCTATTAATTAAATAGGAAATATTGGAATACTGGAGAAAGAACAGACCATGAGACTTTGTGATAAAGGAGAAAATGAGGGAAGATGACTTCTGCCCCAAGAGGCTATTTACTGTCTTAGGTAGGGCCAGTGTAATTTATTTCAGCCTTCTTGTGTGAATATAACCCATTCTTAACCAAGAAAATCAATACTGGGATGGCTGAGCTTTGAAACGTGATCCTGAGAGACAAAAGACAGCATCTTTTGTCTTCTGAGGACTGTTTTGACAAATACAATCTTTAGTTCAAGCAGAGGCTAAAATAGAGATGCCAGAATATTATCAAAGGCTAAATTTAATTGATGAGAAGGGGGAAAGTTTTGTTCATTTTGTGGAGGGCAAGAACTCTTTCAGAAATCCGCTGATTTCAGAAATCAGCTGTGACATTTGGTAAATTTTTATTTAAACGTGTCCTTGTTGCTGAGCTCAGGCAGCATATATCTATCTTATCACAGTTTTGGACCCCAATTTCACCAACACAGGTAGTGAGGGCAAAAGTATTTTTTTAACAGGTTCATAGTGAGAGAAGATATTACTTAAGATGTAAGGACAAAATAAAGTTGAAGGATGCAATCAGAAAACTGAGCAGAAAAGAATGAACTTAGACTACAGACAAAGGAGAGGCACTAGTTGTATGTCATAGTGGATAATGTACTCCATAGGCTCTGGAGTATGATTACTTTTGGCTCATGTTTTGTCCCAGGTACATTGCTAGATATATAACATTGAATGGATTAAATAACTTCCTTGGGTCTCCGTTTCCCCATATCTAAAATATTTCATGAATAATTCTCACGGTCAACTAAAATGGTGTACAATATACTGATGACAGCTATTTATATTACTGCAACAGATTTTATGACTAAATAATGTGAGCCTATTTATACTCTAGTCAAATATTTTTATTGCACCAAAACATATCTTTTAAAAGGGAAACATATTATATGACTACAGTTTTCAATTCAATTGACAACCAAGAGAAGAAAAGGAGCCACACAAAGACTAAAACTGGAAATTCAAAAACTGAAATTGCTTACCATATTTTCAGGGCCATAAATTTTCTCTTACTTCTGCTTCTCTTTGCAAATCTTCATTCTTCTCCTTCTGCATATTTACATTTATGGTTCACACATAAGATTACAAAGGGTCATAAGGTTCAGCCATAGAGTTTACATGACTTTTCAGCTCAGTAACCCACAGTTGTCAACTTCTGTGGCATTTCTATTGTCAAATTATGAGAAAATCTGACTGAACTAGGAATATACACTTGAATTTTAATTTATCTAGCTCTTTCTTTGTGCAGGGGTCCATGAACAGAACACTTTAATCTAGAAGTGGTTATTTCTTGAGCATACAGGCCACATTGATTGGCCTGTCAGATCCAGCATCTGAGAAAAAAACATGTACTCTCGAGTTGACAGCATCTGATTTTGATGTCTGCAAGGTTGAGAGCCAGGTTTTGCATACTGAAAAAGTAATGCCAGCTATGACCCATTTTATGTTAAAACATTCCCCATGTTTTGCTTTATCCCTAATGAAACATTTTCTCCAAACTTCTGGAAGTGTTGACTTAATTTATGTATTTTTTCATAAGTTTCCTTTAACAAATTGGGTGGGGAGGTAGCCAGACTAGAGAAGCAGTACCAAGTGTTGTATCTATTATTTCACAAGGAGAGTACAAAGTTAGGGAGAACACCAATCAACAGTTCACTTTTCCTCTTCATGCACAGCTGAGACTCCACCTAAAACTGCCAGTCTCAAGTCCATTGAAACCCTAAGGAAACTGTATTAGACAACTCTTGCACTGCTATAAAGGAATTCCAAAGACTGGGTGATTTATAAGAAAAGAGGTCTTATTGACTAATGGTTCTGCAGGCTTTATAGGAAGCATAAGGGCATCTGCTTGTGGAGAGTCCCCAGGAAGCTACATTCATAGGGCAAGGCAAAGGGGGAGCAGGCACATCTCACGGTGAAAGCAGGAGCAAGACAGAAAGTATGAGGTAGGGAGATGCCATACACTTTTAAACAACCAAATGTCATGTGAACTGAGACCGATATCTCAGTTATCATGAAGGGAATGGCCTAAGCCATTCATGAGGGGTCTGACTCCATGTTCCAAGCACCTCCCACCAGGCCCCACCACCAAATTTGTAGATTACGATTCAACATGAAATTTTGGCAGGGACAAATATCCAAATTATATCAGAAACATAAGTTAAAAGTAGCTTAGATGTTTTTTTTTTCCCTAATCAATACTCTTAGTGATCATCTAACTCCAATATTTACACCTTTCCAAATCTTGGTCAAGTAATCGATGCACTTTTGAACACATATTTTTTACAGGGAAATGTTCACATTAATTGCGGCCCGTCATAAGAAAAATTATCACCTGTCCTTCCTAGTTAAATATAGCTTTGACATACAAACTAATACTAGAGTAAATTCAGCATTCATATTAATATAATCAGTGTCAGACACAAGATACAGAAATAAATATCACCTAACACTTGGCAAGACTTTGCCACCTGCTATAACACAACTATCTGAAAGTTTTAATGACCTCTAACAATAATACCCTACATATCTCCCCAGTTTGGCTCATGGGGTAATACCACCATTCTTCCTGTCCCTTTTTAAAATTATTATTCTGAACCATGCCTCACCCCAAATTCTAGTAAGTTAGTTGGCTACCAAATCCCATATTTTACAGTTTTTCTCACAAGTCACCCCTCTCATTCCATTGTGTGGTAAGCCAAATAATGGTCTACCAAAGATGTTCATGCCCTAAATTCTGGGAATTTTGAAACTGTTTTGTGATATATTAGTCTGTTTTCATGCTGCTGATAAAGGTATACCTGAGACTGGGCAATTTACAAAAGAAAGATGTTTAATTAGACTTACACTTCCACATGGCTGGGGAAGCCTCACAATCATGGCAGAATGCAAGAAAGAGCAAGTCACATCTTACATGGATGGCAGCAGTCAAAGAGAGAGAATAAGAGCCAATTGAAATGGGTTTCCCCTTATCAAACCATCAGATCTCATTAGACTAATTCACTACTATGTGAACAGTATGGAAGAAGCTGGTCCCATGATTCAATTATCTCCCATTGGGTACCTCCCACAGCAGGTGGGAATCATGGGAATATAATTCAAGAGGATATTTGAGTGGGGACACAGAGCCAAGCCATATCATTCTGCCCCTGGCCCCTGCAAAATCTCATGTCCTCACATTTCAAAGCCAATCATGCATTCCCAACAGTCCCCCAAAGTCTTATCTCATTTCAACATTAATTCAAAAGTCCACAGTCTAATGTCTCATCTGAGACAAGGCAAGTCCCTTCTGCCTATGGGCCTGTAAAACAAAAAGCAAGTTAGTTACTTCCTAGACACAATTAGGGTATGGGCATTGGGTATATATAGCCATTCCAAAGGAAATAAATTAGTCAAAACAAAGGAGATACAGGCCACATGCAAGTCCAAAATCCAGTGGAACACTCAAATCTTAAAGTCCCAAAATGACATACTTTGACTCCATTTCTCACATATGGGTCACACAGATGTAAGAGATAGATTTTCATGATCTTGGGCAACTCTTCCCCTGTGGCTATGCAAGGTACAGCCTTCCTCCTGGCTGCTTTCATGGACTGATATTGTCTGTGGTTTTTCCAGGCACATGGTGCAAGGTGTTGCTGGCTCTACCATTCTGGGGTCTGGAGGATGGTGGCTGTCTTCTCACAGTTCCACTAGGCAGTGCTCCAGTCAGGACTCTGTGGGCTCTAACCCCACATTTCCCTTCTGCATTTCCCTAGCAGAGGTTCTCCATGAAATCCCCGCACCTGCAGCAAACTTACTCCTGGACATCCAGGCATTTCCGTACATCCTCTGAAATCCAGGCAGAGGTTTCCAAATCTCAGTTCTTGACTTCTGTGCACTTTCAGGCTCAACAACATGTGGAAGCTGCCAAGGCTTGGGGCTTCCACCTTCTGAAGCCATGGTCCAAACTGTACGTTGGCCCCTTGTAGTCATGGCTGAAGCAGCTGCAACACAGGGCAGGAAGTCCCTAGACTGCACACAGCACGGGGACCCTAGGTCTGTCCCATCAAACCATTTTTTTCTCATAGGCCTCCTTGCCTGTAATGGGAGGGACTGCCATGAAGACCTCTGACATGCCCTGGAGACATTTTTCCCATTGTCTTGGGACTTAACATTTGGCTCCTCATTACTGATGCAAATTTCTGCAGTGGACTTGAATTTCTTCTTAGAAAATGGGATTTTTTATTTTTTATTTTTTTTTTTTTTTTATTATACTTTAAGTTCTAGGGTACATGTGCATAACGTGCAGGTTTGTTACATATGTATACTTGTGCCATGTTGGTGTGCTGCACCCATCAACTCGTCAGCACCCATCAATTCATCATTTATATCAGGTATAACTCCCAATGCAATCCCTCCCTCCTCCCCCCTCCCCATGATAGGCCCCGGTGTGTGATGTTCCCCTTCCCGAGTCCAAGTGATCTCATTGTTCAGTTCCCACCTATGAGTGCGAACATGCGGTGTTTGGTTTTCTCTTCTTGTGATAGTTTGCTAAGAATGATGGTTTCCAGCTGCATCCATGTCCCTACAAATGACACAAACTCATCCTTTGTTATGGCTGCATAGTATTCCATGGTGTATATGTGCCACATTTTCTTAATCCAGTCTGTCACAGATGGACATTTGGGTTGATTCCAAGTCTTTGCTATTGTGAATAGTGCCGCAATAAACATACGTGTGCATGTGTCTTTATAGCAGCATGATTTATAATCCTTGGGGTATATACCCAGTAGTGGGATGGCTGGGTCATATGGTACATCTAGTTCTAGATCCTTGAGGACTCGCCATACTGTTTTCCATAATGGTTGAACTAGTTTACAATCCCACCAACAGTGTAAAAGTGTTCCTATTTCTCCACATCCTCTCCAACACCTGTTGTTTCCTGACTTTTTAATGATTGCCATTCTAACTGGTGTGAAAAAAAAAAAAAAAAACTACTTCACTGCATTTGAAAACATGAGTGCCAAAGAAAATCTGCAGGAATCCAACTAAGGATATGGAGTTTAAATTAGTTCATTATAAGAACAAAAATTCACATTTCTATGGCTCTATGCCAATGACTTTTTTACACTTGATAAACTCCAAGTTTTTGATAGTTATAGCTATTATATATCATCTTTTTATTAATGCAAAATGTTTTGTAAAGTGTTAATAATCATCAAATTGAGATGAAAAATTCTAATTGAACTTATAAAAAACATTTTCTGGGAAATAATTTTTAATGTAAAGAAGAAAGGCAGAAATATTTGTGGGTTTAGATTTATATTATGCTTGTGTGTGGCATCAATGACTTTTTCTATTATGTTTGACATAATAACAGTAATAAAAGTATAGAATTTAAAAAAAAGAAAAGAAAGTGGGATTTTATTTTCTATCATATTGTCAGACTGCAAATTTTCCTAACTTTTATGCTCTGCTTCCCTTATAAAACTGAATGTCTTTAACAGTAACCATGTCACGTCTTGAATGCTTTGCTGCTGAGAAATTTCTTCTTCCATATACGCTAAATTATCTCTCATGTTCGGAATTCCACGAATCTCTAGGGCAGGGGCAAAATGCTGCCAGTCTCTTTGCCAGAACATAACAAGAGTCACCTTTGCTCCAGTTCCCAACAATTTCCTCATCTCCATCTGAGACCACCTCAGTTTCGACCTTATCGTTCAAATCACTATCAGGCTTTTTGTCAAAGCCATTCAACAATTCTGTAGGAAGTTCCAAACTTTCCCACATTTTCCTGTCTTCTTCTGAGCCCTCCAAACTTTTCTAGCCTGTGCCTGTTACCCAGATCCAAAGTCACTTCCACATTTTCTGGTATCTTTTCAGCAACACCCCACCCCTAGTAACAGTTTACTATATTAATCTGTTTTCACATTCCTGAGAAAGACATACCTGAGACTGGGCAATTTACCAAAAAAAGAGGTTTAATTGGATTTACAGTTACACGTGACTGAGGAAGCCTCACAATCATGGCAGTAGGCAAGGAAGACCAAGTCACATCTTACATGGATGGCAGCAGACAAAGAGAGAGAATGCGAGTCAAGGAAAATGGGTTTCCCATTATCAAACCATCAGATCCCGTGAGATGTATTCACTACCATGAGAATGGTATGGGAGAAACTGCTCCATGATTCAATTATTTCCCACTAGGTCCCTCCAATAATATGTGGGAATTATAGGAATACAATTCAAGATGAAATTTGGGTGAGGACACAGAGTCAAACCATATCAAGTGACATGGCAAAATAGACATTGCTGATGCAATCTAGTTGTGAAATTTAAAATGCAAAGATTATCCTAGATTACCTGAGTGGGTCCAATCTAAATACACGATATCTTAGTAGCTGGGGCCTGTTTTCTGCTGCAGTGAGAGAGAGAAGTGATGATAAAAGAAGCGTCAATGGGATGGCACCATGAGAAGAATTTGCTACTTTATGGCTGCTTCTGGGAAGTATTGAACTACTTGAAGGGGTCAGAAAGAGGCCCATATTCTATGGGTGGTTTCCATATGAAAGCCTGCAAGGAAATAGAGATATCAGTTCTACAATTACATGAAATTGATTAAGATATTTTAAGCCTGACTTTTAATTTGTAACACAATTTTACAAACATGGATTTCTTTTATGCCAACACACTGAAATCAATACATCAAATGTATTGAATAGCTGGAAGTTGGGAAGGCAGTTAGGAGAGAGAGGATTGCTGCCCTCATATAACTTACATTCTAGTGTAAAAGCAAATCATTATACAGAAATAGGCTATGGGAAAACAGAAAAGAGAGAAATTAATTCTGAGTTTGGTTGACAGTACTTTTCAGAATTAAAGAAAGTATAACATTTGATCTAGTTCTTGAAAATGAAAAAAATACATGGGAAAGAGTATTTCAAGCAAATAGAATGGCAGGAGAAAAGACTTAGAGATGTCAAAGTATATTCTACTTCTCAGCATCTCTCTGGAAAAAGAAGAGCTTTTATTCAACAAATATTTACTGTGCGCCTATATGTTCCAGGCCCTGTTCCAGCACCAGAGAGCAAAAAGTGAACATGACAGACAAGGTCTCTGTTTCATTTTATGACACTTTCATTCTAGTATGAAAAAGTGGCAAGAGATAGAGGTGAAAAGGCAGACTGGGGTCAAATAATGAAAGGCCTTCAATGATAAACTAAGAACCTTAGACATTGTTCTGTCAGCAATACAGCAACATTAAAGTCTCTCTCTTTTTTAGAAAATAGGCATGCTCAAATTTGTCGTAGAAAGATTAATTCAACAACAATGTGGAGAGTATATTCTAGGGTGGAGGGATGGTAATAGGTGGGTAGCAGAGACTAGGGCCAGCAAGCTCATTCAGCACATTTTGCTAGACAGAATAAGTGTCTGTTTTAGGGTAGAGGCAGTAGGAATGGAAAAGGAAGGTTATGAGAAATTCTTCCTCAAGTCTTTGTAACTAATTGAATATGGGGATGTCAGAGAAGCAAATAATTAAATGTGAATTCCAGCTTTCCAAGTTAATCAAGTAAAAATGACTTAATAGAAGTTTCAAAGGGTTAATTAATTCAGTTTGGGACAGGCTGTGGTTTAACCAGGTTGATATATAGGTTTACAAATATGCCTAAAGCTAAAGCATTTAGTAGTCAAGTGCAGGAAAGGAAATGAAACCATTTCCAGTGAAATGTGAAAGTGAGGAAGGAAGAAGGCTGAAAATTTCTAGAGGATGTAAATATTTAGAGGGATAAGAGGAATAGAAATTAGAGGGAAAGATTGAAACTGAGTTGAAATAATATAAGAGATCCTGGAAAGATAAGTAGATCCACAACCAGGAAGAGAAAGAGTTCTAAGAAGAAGAAGATGATGACCTTTCTTGGTCAGACCTTGTGAGGAAATAGATGTATCGGTCAGACCCACAGCCCTGAATCCTGCCACAGTATATTCACTAACAACATATAAACATCAACATGGAAACATCAGTGAAATGCACATTTCTTAATATTAATTAGTCTCAAAAGTCACTTCCATTTTGTTTCCTATCTTCAACTATGATCAATCAAATTATCCAACCTAGCTTACCAGAGAAAGTGGTTCTAAAATGTGTGGTAGGCAATAGCAGCAAACACTACAAATAAAGTAAAATGCCCAGCACTTATCTCCCTATAAAATTGATCACTAAACAGTCCAATCAATTTCCAGTCTTTTCTCCTCAGAGTGAAATTAAACTTCTGATGGAGTACATCTCAATTCCCTTGCTACCACAGCATGAGAAAAGTTTCCTACTTTATGTACAAAGGATGTATCCCATCTTTTTAAAATTTTCTTATTCTACTCAGGACCAGGAAGAATAATAACTGGCTAGAATATGTATCATTTATCTCTTCACCACTGCTGCAAGTGCTGCAAAGAAGCAACCTAGACTACCTTTTATGAAAACTGATGGATTTCTTCCAGCATTTTCAGGCTGTGAGAAAACAAGCACTCTCAAAATGCATTGTTTTTGAGAATGCAATATTATTCAATGTCTATAGAGGAGAATTTAGGAACAGCTGCCAAAATTACAAATGTTTTACCTGTTGACCCAGAAATTCTATTTCAGTGAATTTATCCTCTAATTATGCCTACACAAGAAAGAAATGCTATATATATATATATATGACTATTCTTTGAAGAATTGTTTGTAATAATCAAATAGTGGAAATAAATAGTGTCCATCAGTAGGTGTGGTGCAGCCACACAAACAAATATTATGCGAGTTAAAAAGTGAGGAAGTTTTGTTTGTACTGATATGGAAGGATCCATACTACACATTAAATTAAAAAGCAAAGTACATGTTTGACTATTGTATTAGTCCATTCTTACACTGCTATTAAGAAATATCTAAGACTGGGTAATTTATAAAGAAAATAGGTCTTATTTCTCATGTTTCTACAGGCTGTACAGAAAGCATAGTGGCTTCTGCTTCTATGGAAGTCTCAGGAAACTTAAAATCATGGTGGAAGGCAAAGGGGAAGCAGGAACCTCTTACATGGCTGAAGCAGGAGAAAGAGAGAGAGGGAGGAGGTATCATATGCTTTTAAATGACCAGATCTCACAGGAACTCATTATCAATGGCATGAAGAGAAGATGGTGTTAAACTATGAGAAACCACCCCTGGTGGGAGGGATGAAATAAACCCCCACCAGGCCCCACCTCCAGCATTGGAGATTACATTTCAACATGAAATTTGCATGGGGACACAGATCCAAACCATATAAATTATACAGAGTATACCTTTTATGTGGTAATTAAAATACATATTTGTATTTGAGTATATTCACATAAAGGAACACTAGGACCGACAAAACATAAAGTGTTAAGACACAAATGGCAAATAGACATATGAAAAGGTGCTCACAATTATCATGGGAGAAATGAAAGTTAAAGCTACAATTAGATATCCTCTCACCCCAGTTAAAATGGCTTTTATCCAAAAGTCAGTCACTAACAAATGCTGGCAAGGAAGCAGAGAAAAGGAAATCCTTGTACACTGTTCGTGGAAATGTAAATTTGTGCAATGCTATGGAGAACAGCTTGGAGGTTCCTCAAGAAACTAAAAATTTAGCTATTATATGATGCAGCCATCTCAGTGTTGGATATATATCTATAAGAAAGAAAATCAGTATATCGAAGAGATGTCTGCACCCCTGTGTTTTTGGCAGCACTGTTTATAATAGCTAAGATGTGGAAGCAACTTAAGTGTTCATCAACAGATGAATGGGTAAAGAAAATGTGGTACATATACAAAATTGAGTACTATTCAGACATAAAAAAGAATAAGATCCAGTCATTTGCAACCACATGTATAGAACTGGAGAATTCATTATGTTAAATGAAATAAGCCAGGCACAGAAAGACAAACATCACATTGTCTTTGTGGAATCTAAAAATCAAATCAATTGAAGTAATTGACATAGAAAGTAGAAAGATGGTTAACAGAGGCTGGGAAGGGTAGTGGGGGGTTGGGGGGAGGTGGGGACAGTTACTGGGTCCAAAAAATGGGAAGAATGTATAATTGTGCATTTTAAAATAACTTAAAGAGTGTAATTAGATTGTTTTCAACTCAAAGAGTAAATGCTTGAGTGGATGGATATCTCATTCTCCATGATGTGCTTATTTCACATTGCACGTCTGTATCAAAACTTCACATGTACCCCACAAATATTTACATCTAACATATACCCACAAAAATTAAAAATAAAAACAATGCAAAAAATAATGCAAATGTGTCCCTTTTTCTCTTAAAATGGATGGTACGTTGTCAGATCACTTATTGAAAAACTAATTTTTTTTTTTTTTTGAAGTACCATCTTTATTATATATTTAAGTTCTATATTTACTTGGGTCTACTTTACTTGGGTCTACTCTTCCTTTAATTTGTTTACTCATGTGCAATTAACAAACCGTATTTATTTACTGTGTATACACAGTAAATTTTAATACCATCTATGGTGAGGCCCCTAGTTATATTTTTTTTTTTTCAGACGTTTTCTTCACCCATTCTGTTCTAAACTTATATCTTAAAAAAATAAGGCCTACTTCCTTGAAACTAGAGTGGTCAATATTTTATTTACCTTGTTTAACTCTGTTAAAGAAGAAGGAAATCCTCCCTAGGACTGGGGGGATGGCCAAATACATGACAGTCGACAATCAACAAATGAGATCCGCAACTTTTTTTTTTTAAATCACTTGTGTTCAAAGCCTGGGAGAGGAGAACACTGTGCCATGAAGGGCCACACAAAGGCTGTAGCTGGAAGGAGAATGAACAAGCAGAAGCTGTGGAAGATACAGTTTGTACTAACAGTAAGGTGCACCCAGGTTGTTGCAGAAGTATGTGATTGGTTTTTTGGAACAATTCCTGTGGTTAGCAAGAAATTGAAACTTGCATAAGCCTAATCTCTATCATAAGGAAGGCTAAGCAGGCAATTTTATCCACTGGAGTAAATGGGAAGGGGAACTTGTAGTTAAGGCATTTGAGGCCCTACAGTTTCCCCAGATGTCAGGCTAATATAAAATTGGTCTTTACTGTTGGGCCTTATATCACAATTTGCCCCTTGTTGCCTTCACAACAATGTAAACCTTGGTGATGACTGAAATTTTAGAGAGTAGGAAATGTACCTCCCTTGGCAGAAAAGCTGACATTTCACAAGGGATAGGGCCATATAGTGAGATGATTGTTAGCAGTGACTCCTTTGTGGCCAATAAAGGCAATTGAGGAATCTGTGTGACATTGGAGTAGGGAGTGCACATCCTCGAGGGGAGAAATTTAGAAAAATCAATACCTAGTTTATTTGCGTAGAGGTGTTTATAGTATCATCTGATGGTCGTTTGTATTTCTGTGGGGTCGGTGGTGATATCCCTTTTATCATTTTTTATTGCGTCTATTTGATTCTTCTCTCTTTTCTTCTTTATTAGTCTTGCTAGTGGTCTATCAATTTTGTTGATCTTTTCAAAAAACCAGCTTCTGGATTCATTGACTTTTTGGAGCATTTTTTGTGTGTCTATCTCCTTCAGTTCTGCTCTGATCTTAGTTATTTCTTGCCTTCTGCTAGCTTTTGAATGTGTTTGCTCTTGCTTCTCTAGTTCTGTTAATTGTGATGTTAGGGTGTCAATTTTAGATCTTTCCTGCTTTCTCTTGTAGGCATTTAGTGCTATAAATTTCCCTCTACACACTGCTTTAAATGTGTCCCAGAGATTCTGGTATGTTTGGATCTTTGTTCTCATTGGTTTCAAAGAACACCTCTATGCAAATAAACTAGAAAACCTAGAAGAAATGGATAATGTCCTGGACACTTACGCTCTCCCAAGACTAATTTTAATTTTATTTGTTTATTTATT
>NW_012117711.1:879828-912056 GCF_000951035.1 Colobus angolensis palliatus | reverse complement strand
TGACCCAGCCATCCCATTACTGGGTATATACCCAAAGGATTATAAGTCATGCTGCTATAAAGACACATGCACACATATGTTCATTGCGGCATTATTCACAATAGCAAAAACTTGGAATCAACCCAAATGTCCATCACTGAGAGACTGGATGAAGAAAATGTGGTACATATATACCATGGAATACTATGCAGCCATAAAAAAGGATAAGTTCGTGTCCTTTGTAGGGACATGCATGCAGCTGGAAACCATCATTCTCAGCAAACTATTGCAAGAACAGAAAATGAAATACTGCATGTTCTTACTCATAGGTGGGAACTGAACAATGAGATCACTTGGACACAGGAAGGGGAACATCACACACCAGGTCCTATTGTGGAGAGGGGGTAGTGGGGAGGGATAGCATCAGGAGATGTACCTAATGTAAATGATGAGTTAATGGGTGCAGCACACCAACATGGCACATGTATACATATGTAACAAACCTGCACATTGTGCACATGTACCCTAGAACTTAAAATATAATAAAAAAAGAAAATTGCCAAACTGCTGATGTATTTCATTAAATACTTCTTATTTTACTTTAATTAAAACTAGGCGCTTAAACTAAGAAAATGTTAATTAGCAAAATGTCTCCAATTCTGTATCAGATTTTAAAGAATATTTTATTATATAAACTTTTCCACATCTTTCTCCTCTACTTAATGTTTTTTACTACATTGTTTATAAGTAACATCTTTAAATCTGTAATTTAAACTAACTTTTAGATAACTTCTGAATTACACAAAATTATTATCTTTCTCACTAAGAAAATAACCCTTTCTGGCACATTTTGTATTCAGAATTACATGTTATCTAGAATTATTATCTTAGTAACCTAAAACGTTAGTGAAACCCTAAAAAACTAGAAATCCTGAACTGTCATATATTGGCATTTATAAATAAGAACAATCCCACTATTTTTGAAACATATTTTCCCCCACTACAACCCCTTTTTAATTGGAAATGACCCAGATATTCAATGAGCATTAAAAATAACTTTAAAGTTTTAATTTACACAAGAAGTTTACCTAAAACATTTATTATATTTACTGTACTTTTTTTTTTTTTTTTTTACTTTTAACAAGGGAGACATGAGACATTATTTAACATACCTAAAATAAACTTTGGTTTCGTCTGGAAAGGTGGGGCACCTCAAAGTGAGGCAAGGCTTGGGGGTTTCCAGGTCACAGGTAGGTGGGAGACAAATGGTTACATTGTTTTGAGCTTCTGATTAGCCTTTCCAAAGGAGGCAACCAGATATGCATTTATCTCACTGAGCAGGGCAATGACTTTGAATAGAATTGGAGGCAGGTTTGCCTTAAGCATTCCCAGCTTGAATTTTCCCTTCAGCTTAGTGATTTTGGAGAGGGGGGAGGACAAGATATTTTCCTTTCATAATTGCTCTCATTTGTCAAAAGAAAGCACACAAACCAAGATCATTTTGTTTTGGTTTTGATTATAATTTTATAACCTTCTATGGCAAACACTGACATCTCAAAATATATATCAAAGACAAACATAAAATCCAGACAAAAACGTATGCTGACAATTCTGAAGGCATTTCTGTTTTTATTCTAATAATTTTAAAGCTAGTGTAATGTCAAAGGTTCTTGTCTTAGCCACGCCAAAGATTTGGTGGGGCAGCAGCCCATGGTGAGAGAGACACATGGATCGAACCGAGAGAATAAAAGTTGTAGACTTTATTGAACAGAGTGACAGTACAAAGCTTCCACAGTATGGAAGAGGTCCTGAGTGGGTAGGCAGTTTTAGACTTTTTGATCACCTTTTAAACTCTTTAAGGCGGGAAATACTTGTAGTGGGAAGATGTTACCAGAGTGAGAAACAAAGACAATTAACATGTCTCAGATCTTGAGGAAAACTATTATTGTAACTTAAGTTTTATCTACTTTATAACCTTGCAGCGGCATGGCAAAGGAGACAGGATCTCACAGGATTTTACAAATTGTGTTTACAAGGAACTGGAATTGGGAGCATAGATAAGGTCTGCTGGTCACAGAAAAACGGGCTTTTAACATTCCTTTTAGTTTCACGGGAGGGGGAAGGGAGAGAGGACACAGGGAAGCTTACAACAAAATTTTCACTGTTTATAGCTTTCTTGGGGAAGAAAACACATGCACAAATTCTGATGTTAGGAATATTTTAAGCATATATCTTCAATATTAGTCATCCAGGACCAAAGTAAGTCCTGATGCAGGAAATGAGTGAGTTTCACAGCTTTCTGAGCCCCTACTCGACCCAGGAAGCCCAGATGACACCTCCTCTCACTAGCTTGTTCAGTAAAGTTATACTTAAATCATGCAAACTTGAAAATTGCTTAGACGTATTTACTTAATTTATAAGTGCTATTTTACTTATAAGTAGATTTTAGTAGACACGGTGTATGACAATAAGTGTACATACAAATAAACGCATCCAGACATGTATACAAACAGATAAATGAAGATCCAATAGCTTGGAAACTTATCCATGAGATAGCAATACAAGCTTGCTGGTTTTACTTTGTTTGCCCCAACAGATAATCCAATGAAGTCTGTGAACCAAAACTTCAGGTAAAGTAGTTTCCATAGCAGTTTGATTTTTAAAGGCCAAACCTCCTCAGACTCCAAAGAACACTGGGACCAAACAGCACCAAAGGAGAGAATCATCTAAAACAAGTGTGAGTTTGCTTTGAGCTCTGCCACATGTAGGGATCAGGGACCACAACTAGAAAATATTAAAAAAGAGTTCTTCTCCCTTCCTGGCAGGGCAGTTATCTCCATTCACTCCTCCGAGGCCTTCAGCTAACACTGGAGAGTAACCCCTAGCCAGTTGACCTCAATTCAGAATAGGCTGATAGAAAGGAGCTGCTAAAAGACTCAAAAATGAAGAAAGAAAAAAAAGAAAAAAGATCTTGTTCCCTTAAGCAAATCAGGCAATGGTGGTTAGGCGCCTCAGCATGGAAACTCCTTAGCTTCACCGGTCATAGCCAGAAACCTGCAGTTGCCTCCATCTTTAGGCACTGCCCACCAAGAGTACTGAGTTGGAAAGGAAGACAGAGAGAAGGAGAGCGAGAGAGAGACAGAGAGAGAGAGAGAGAGAGAGAGAGAGAGAGAGAGAGAGAGAGAGATTAATTCCCCTGTATGGAGCAGAAAGGAAAAGGAGAAAAATAAATCCACAACATAGGGCTTACTTCCTCCAGAACCTAGTTTCCTGCCTCACAAGTATAGAAGTGGCATTTGTATGTAAATATGTTGATGTTATTTTCTTCTGAAGTTTAAGTTGTCTGGCTTCAGTTCACAGAGCTTTAAGAAAACGTAACATAGTTTTCAGTGATTTCAAATTAGAAAACATGGGGACAAAATAAAAGTAAAGAGCAAAAAAAAATTGAAAACATTATTTTGGAGACTTGTAACCAGGAATAAATTTAGAATTCAGTCTAAACTGTAGAAAATAGTAAAAATTCAGAAACATTAGGCAAAACGAGAATCTAACAACAGGTGCATTATAGTTTATTTTGAAATGTAATTTCTCACTCTCCAGTTCCATTTTCACTAAAATCAAATTATAGGGCAAATTCATTTGCATTATTATACTTGGCCAGAGTATTTTCATAAAGTCAGCAAGAATAATTATTTACTACATATGTTCCTCCTTTTTTCTTTAAACTGGCTTTGCTAGAACTTTATTTCCTAAGGAATCTCAGGTTCAACATTAATACCCCTCCCATCACAGGCCCAAAGGACTAGGAGGAAAACGTGGTTTCCTGGGTTGAGTCCAGGGTCCCTGGACTCAAGTATGTCAAAAAAAGGTTAAAATATTTATTATTTGAGAGAGGAGACTTAATTTCTCAAACAATAAACCCCAATAAAAACAGCATGAGGCCCATTAAATGTGTTTTCCAAAATTTTATAAATTATGAAATTTTAGTAATCTTGACAATAAGATATAATTTTCATAAACCTTTTAATATCACTTAAAACCTTGATTAAGGAGTGTGTTAATGCTCCTTTTAATATCTTTTTAACCTTTATTAAGGAGTGAGTTAATGCTTCAAGAAAACCTTGTTAATCTGACACAGGGACCTATATGCTAGATTTGCATTAGAATGCCTTTGACATTAATGGTTAATATATAGAGAAATTGAACTCAATTTATTTCTCAAAATCACCCCTTACAATATCATGTGGCCATCTCTTTCAGAATAGTCTCTAGGCCTTCAGAAGTTAAACAGTTTTAATTTCTGTCCCTGTGTCTCATGAACACAGTTTATTTTGACAGTCACCTTCTACCAGGTCTGAAGATGAGGATTTAATTTCTGTCAGTGTTAAAATTTAGCAGGACTTGGTGTTCCTTTTAGATCCAGGAGTCAAAGTCCCATAACTTAATGTCACAAAGACTTTTAAAGAACATACAAAAAATTCCACTAGTGTAATAACCTCAATTAAAAGAAATAATCTCAGTTTTTTCTAAGCAAACCAAACTTAGTAATAATGACATAGGAATTATTTTGATAAAGTAATAAAGTGTAAGATCTGTTTATTAGGCTAGTTACACAAAGGCAAAATAAAAGATCTTCTGCAGTGTGACTGCTATTCCCTATGGGAAATTTTATGTTGGCAGAAAACATTTCTTTTGGACCTCTAAGATAAAACATTTTTTGTTTTGTTTTTAACATCCAGCCACAACAGTTAGAACCCGAAGGAAAAATAAAAACTTACAGGAGTTGAAAATGAGTTGAAGCATAGAGTTATTATTTCAAGCTTTTTAAAAGGGGAGGGAAAGCTGAAAACAGATTGAACAAAAGTTGAACTCTGCATTAAAAAATTATAATGTCTTCTAATTTATTAAGAGTAAAGCAATAACAAAAAATTGTAGTTTGAACCAATTCTTTAGTATATAAGTTGTTTTCATTTTTATTAAAACCCAATCTCTAGAAAGATCATTATAATTTCCCTGTAATTATAGATAACATGATCATATAATTTTTTAAATAAATCCCCTTATTGTGACTTGCATGGACAACTCATGATATGCTTGGACTTTCTGCTTTATCCTGAATATCACTCTTTCTTAAACAACCAGTTATTTTAATCTAGGACAAAATTCACCATATGTCATAGTCTGTTCTCATGCTGCCACGAAGAAATGCCCAAGACTGGATAATTTATAAGGGAAATAGATTTAATTGACTCACAATTCAGCATGGCTTAGGAGACTTCAAAAAACTTACAATCATGGCTGAAGGCACCTCTTCCTAGGGCAACAGGAGAGAGAATGAGAACTGAATGAAGGGGGAAACACCTCGTAAAACCATCAGATCTCGTGAGAACTCACTCACTATCACAAGAACAAGATGGAGGAAACTGCCTCCTTGATTCAATTATCTCCACCTGGTCCCATCCTTGACACATGGGAATTGTTACAATTCAAGGTGAGATTTGGGTGGGGAGACAAAGCCAAATTAAGAGTCAAGAAACCTGGATTCTGGCAGTTACTTTATTATTAGCTTGTTGCTGGACCTTGGGTAATCAGTTCACTCTTAAATGTTCCTATGTTCTTATGTAAAGAGGTAGAATCACATATTTCTAAGAGGTTTACCAATTTGTATATTCTATGATTGCCCCCAAAAATAAAACTCTAATAGACAAACTATTGATTAGTCATAGTTTTTGTGTAGCGGCAAAAACTAAACTCTAAATTGAACCATGTAAGAGTATATATTTAACTGGATTCGAGCGATTTTTAAGAGGCAAAACTATTGCAACCCATGAATGCTCTGCAAAATTTAGAACTGTATCTTATTCAAACACTCAATTTTCTTCAAAAGCATAGACTTTTCAGCCTAGTTAGGAAAAAATTCATTATTATGACTATTCTTATATAAATACGTTTTCGGTTCACTTTGTCTTGCAGAATCACTGCACAAGTTTTGGATACTATGATAGCATAAACATAATTACAGCTTTCTCATTTTATAGGCAAATAATTAAAACACAATGCAGAAAAGTTAAATAAATTATGCAATGCCCACTCATGAGAGACAAAACTGGAACAGAGCATAGTTATTCTGATTCAAAAATTTTATTTTCCCTATTGCCTCCCCCACCATCATACCTGCTTCCAGATTCCTGAAGGACTAGTTTGCTTTTGACAATCTCAGACATGTAATTTTCTCTTTTTAAAGTGCTACTTCAATCTTTTGAGGAGACAGGATGTTTCTAGTTTAAATTCAGTCCAAATAATACCATCTCAAATGAGAATATCACTTACAACCACCCAACAGGTGCACTACTTCCCTTTCTAGTTGATAGTTCGGCATTTTGGGAAGAAAAATTGATCTTTTACAGCCACTTAGTAGCATATTTCAAAATCCTACAGAAGTACTTTGCTAAATGGTATCCAGCTCATCTGGATGTATTGAGTTTCCAGATCATAAACTCCTAAAGGGCAAAGTCTATGATTATTTGGCTAACTTTATATCTCTTATGACAGCGAGTGCTTAATAAACACTATTTCATGGTAATAATGATGGTAATGACAAGTTAATGCTTCTCAAAGTGCCAACCAACCAGTCAATTTAGTGAAAGTCAAACTGGTCATTTGATATAAAACAATCTACTTACTTGTTGGATGAATTTTTGAAATTGCAGCTGGTTGTTTTTATGCTTGTATAGACATAACATTAAAGTTCCTTTCATATTGAGAAGAGTTAAGAGAATGGTACAATATAGATATTCATTAGTAGTCAATTTTATCACATCAATCAGAAGCTTTGAAAAAGTTGAGTGAAATTACTGTTGAGATAAACAAAATATAATCATATAATGGCATGTAATCTCAGGAATCTCCTTTAGGTACCCCTCCCGAGTCATTAAATTATGTCACTATATTCTTGTCAGATAAGTCCCGTGGCTTAACTTCATTAATCACGGACTGATGCAATTAGAATCACATGTCCCAAGTGGGCAGCTTCCATGTGTCATTTTTTGGCCTGCATAACATTCACAACCATATCTGTGTTAGTAAAATAAATCCATTGAAGACACTAAGCAATGTCTGTTGCCCGCAAAGGAATATTGAGGATCATCAGAATTACGTTGATAATTGCTTTAGCATGTCCCTTTACTCACAAATTAATATTAAACAATTTTAAAAAACAAACAAAGTTGGAGGAGTTACTACCTTAATTTTTATCAGTTCTAAAGATAGAGCAATCATTAAAATGCGTATTTGTAACAAATATAGACATACAGATCAATGGAATAGAACAGATTCTAGACATAACCTTACATATATTTGGTCAATTGATTTTTGAGAAGTTTGCCAACATAAGTAATGTGGAAAATATAATTTTGAACAAATATATTGGAACAATTTGATAGACATACATATGTAAAAAATTTGAACCTCAACCATGTCTCACACTCTATATAAAAATTAGTAGAAAATGTGTCACAGACCTAAATATAAGAATGAAAATTATAAACATTTTAGGACAAAATAGGAGATAACCTTAGCAACCTTGGATTTGACAAAAATTTCTTAAATACCAAAAAGAATAAATTAATGAAGAAAGTAATCAATAAATCACAGTTCATCAATATTAAAGCTTTTCTTTTTAAAATGCACTGCTACAAATATGAAAAGGTGAGCCATGGGCTTGAAGAAAATACTTGCAAAGCAAATATCTGAAAAAGAACTTCTATGTAGAATACCTAAATTACCTTTACAGTTTAATTGTTAGAACAGAAACAACAGCATTAAAATGGGCAAAGTATTTGAGTAGTTAACCAAAGACACTCAGGTAATAAATAAGCACATTAAGTGCTGTTTACTATCATTAGCCATTAAGAAAATGTCAACTAAAACCACAACAAAAACTACAACAGGCTGGGTGTGGTGACTCATGCCTATAATCCCAGCACTTTGGGAGGCTGAGGCGGGCAGATCACCTGAGGTCAGGAGTTCAAGACCACCCTGGCCAACATGGTGAAACCCTGTCTCTACTAAAAATACAAAAATTAGCTGTACGTGGTGGTGCACGCCTGTAATCCCACATCATCTGAGGTCAGGAGTTCAAGACCAGCCTGGCCAACACGGTGAAACCCCGTCTCTACTAAAAATCCAAAAATTAGCTGGGCATGGTGGCAGATGCCTGTAATCCCAGCTACTCGGGAGGCTGATGCAGGACAATCACTTGAACCTGGGAGGCGGAGGTTACAGAGAGCCGAGATTGCACTGCACTCTAGCCTGGGTGGCAGAGTGAAACTCTGTTAACGACAACAAAAAACAAAACAAAACACTATAACATACATACTAGAAAGGTTAAACTAGAAAAACTGAAAATACCAAGGATTAAAGAGGATGTAGAAATAAGATACACTGCTGGTGGAAATGCAAAATTGTACAACAACGTTAAAAGCAGCAATTTCTTATAACATTAAATACATACCTGTCATACATATCAGCCATTCCACTCCTAATCCATACCCAACAGAAATGAAAGTATATGCACATACAAAGATTTGTACATGAATGTTCATAGCAGCTTTATTTGTAATAATCACAAACTGAAAACAACCCAAATGTCTCTCAATAGGTAAAGGATGAAAAATATTCGGTGTGTTCATATATTGGGATACTAAGTAATAAAAATACACTATTGATACACACAAAAATCTAGATAAATCTTAATTATGATGAACGAAAAAAGCCAGAAAAATGAGTATACACTGCAGGATATATATATGCATATCCTACAGGATACATATACATATATGTGAATATGCATATATGTGAACATGCATGTGTATGTATATGTATCCATGTATACATGGATCAAGACCATCCTGGTAAACACGGTGAAACCCCGTCTCTACTAAAAATACATAAAAAAAAAAAAAAATTAGCCAGGCGTGGTGGCGGGCACCTGTAGTCCCAGCTACTCGGGAGGCTGAGGCAGGAGAATGGTGTGAACCTGGGAGGCAGAGCTTGCAGTGAGCCGAGATCCCGCCACTGCACTCCAGCCTGGGCAACAGAGCAAGACTCTGTCTCCAAAAAAGTAACAAAAAAAAGCCTGTCAAACTCCACCTCAGTGAGCTTGAAAGCAAATCCTCCTACACTGCAGCCATGTTAGAGACTCTCGCCCAGCTAAACTAGGATCAAATCCATGACCAACAGAAACTGAAATGTTTGTCATTTTAAACCACTAAGTTTTAGGGCAACTTGTTATGCAGCAATAAAAAAAATAGAGCAGCAAATTTTTTCCCTGAAAGATTATGTTTAGTTTTTAGTTTTACGAGTCATCCCATTTTACATGTATGAGGAGAATGAGCTCCCTCTAACGTACAACATGGTGTCTACGGTTTATAATAGTGAATTGTATTCTTGAAATTTGCTAAGAGAGTAAGTAGGGACGTTTAAGTCAGCTGAAGCTGTGCCCACAACCGCCCCTTCCCCCAGGTGCTCTGTCCCAGGGAGATGGGGATTTTATCTATAAGTCCTTGACTGGGGCTGCTGCCCTTGTTTCAGAGATGCCCTGCCCAGATAGGAGGAATCTAGAGAGGCAGTCTGGCTGCAGCAGCCTTGTTGAGGTGTGGTGTGCTCTGCCCAGTTTGAACTTCCTGGAAGCTTTGTTTCCATCATGAGGGTAAAATTACCTACTCAAGCCTCAGCAATGGCGGACGCCCCTCTCTCCACCAAGCTCCAGCATCCCAGGTTGACCTCAGACTGCTGTGCTGGCAGCTAGAATTTCAAGCCAGTGGATCTTAGCTTGCTGGGCTCTGTGGGGGTGTGACCCACCTAGCCAGACCACTTGGCTCCCTGGCTTCAGCCCCCTTTCCAGGGGAGCGAATGGTTCTGTCTCGCTGGCTTTCCAGGTGCCACTGGGGTATGGGAGAAAAGAAAACTCCTGCAGCTAGCTAGCTCAGTGTCTGCCCAAATGGCTGCCCAGTTTTGTGCTTGAAACCGAGGATCCTGGTGGTGTAGGCACCTGAGGGAATCTCCTGGTCTGCGAGTTGCAAAGACCGCGGGAAAAGCACAGAATCTGGGCCGGAGTGCACAGTTGCTCATGGCACAGCCCCTCATGACTTCCCTTGCCTCGGGGAGGGAAATTCCCCAACCCCTTGTGCTTCCAGGGTCAAGTGACACCCCACCCTGCTTCGGCTCACCCTCATTAGACTTCACCCACTGTCCAGTCGCAATGAGATGAACCGGGTACTTCAGTTGCAAGTGGAGAAATCACTCGCCTTCCGCCTCAATGTCGCTGGAAGCTGCAGACTGGAGGTGTTCCTATTCGGCTATCTTGTCAGCAGAAGAGGTCAGAATTGATCGTCAAAATCCCAAAGTTTTGGGTAACAACATTGATCAACTGTCCACAGGTGTCTGTACTCCTTGGGGAGGAGAACGAAGAGGCTCTGCATTATTTGACCAGTGACAGAATTTGGAGATATTAAATCAGGTTATAGAATAGATTTTTATTTTGATGAAAATCCTTACTTTGAAAATAAAGTTCTCTCCAAAGAATTTCATCTGAATGACAGTGGTGATCCATCTTCAAAGTCCACCAAAATCAAATGGAAATCTGGAAAGGATCCGACAAAATATTCAAGTCAAACGTAGAATAAAACCACTAGGAAGAGGCAGCATGAGGAACCAGAGAACTTCTTTACCTTGTTTACTGACCGTTCTGATGCAGGTACTGATGAATTAGTAGAAGTCATCAAAGATGATATTTGGCCAAACCTATTACAGTACTACTTGATTGCCAATATGGATGATGAAAAAGGAAAAGGAGAAGAAGATGATGATGATGATAAAGAGGAGGAAGGATTAGAAGATATTGATGAAGAAGGGGATGAGGATGAAGGTGAACAAGATGAAGATGATGAAGGGGAGGAAGGAGAGGAGGATGAAGGAGAAGATGACTAATAGAAAACTGATGGATCAAAACCTTCCTTTTTAAAAATTTTCTCCAGTCCCCAGGAGCAAGTTGTAGGCTTTATTTTTTTTTCCTCTTGTGCTCAGTTGCTCTGCTCTTGAGGTCTCTTTTCTCTATACCATGGTGATCAACTTATTTGGGGGGAAATACTTTGAGCAGAATACAATGGGAATAGAGTCTCTACCCCTTTTTGTTCAAAATTCATTTTTATCCCTTCCTGTCTGAACAAAAACTGTATGGAATCACCACCACTGAGCTCTGTGGGAAAAAAGAAAAATGTGCTCCCTTCACTCTGCTGGAAGCTGGAAGGTGCTAGGCTCCTGTGTAGTAGTGAATAGAATTCTAGCTTTTTTCCTCTTTTCTCTATATATTGGGCTCAGAGAGTACACTGTGTCTCTAAGTGAATATGGACAGTTAGCATCTAGCAACATGTACCTGGCTACTTTCTCTTGTTTAAAAAAAGAAAAAAAAAAAACTAAAAAATGGGGTTATAGAAGGTCAGCAAAGGGCGAGTTTGAGATGTTTGGGTGGGTTAAGTGGGCATTTTAACAACATGGCTTCTCCTCTGGCATGTTTAATTGTGATATTTGACAGACATCTTTGCAGTTTAAGATGACACTTTTAAAATAAATTATTTTCTAATGATGACTTAAGCCCTGCCACTCAATGGAAGAATCAGCTGGATCTTATTTGGAATTGACATTCTCCACTGTAATTTTATTCTTGTCTATTTTAAAATTTTATTTCTGTTTCCCTTGAAAGGAAAGATGATGCTCAGTTTTAAAATATTAAAAGTTTACAAGTCGCTTTGTTACAATAAAACTAAATGTGTACACACATACACAGACACAAAATAGAGTAAGTAGGTCTAAAACGTTCTCACCACCAAAGAAAGGTAAACATAAGAGGTGATGATTATGTTAATTAGTTTGATCGTAGTGATCATTTCACAATGAATACATATAAAACGTTGTACACCGTAAATATATGTAATTTTTGTTTGCCAGTTATACCTCAATAATTCTGGGAAAATATTTTTAAATAATCAGAAGTGATTATTTTATCAAAATAAAATCTAATTTAATAAAATATAATCACTTCCAATTATTAATTTTGTTAAATTAAATTTTCTTACAACAAAAATTCCTGAAGTATAGCAACTTTAGGATACATTCAGTATTGAAGTGTGGTAATTAGGTCATAAATGGAAATGTGAAAACAATTATATAAACTTTACTGCGTTTTTATTACCTGCCAGGCACTGTTCAAATTGCTTGTTTTTTACATATGTTACCATATTTCGTCCTCACAAAAGAACTAATTAACTAGATGTTTCTCACTGCCATTTTACCTATGAAGAAACTGAAGCATGAAGAAGGATAGGGGTTAAGCCACTGGTCCAGTCATACAGCAAGAAGATTCAAACTCAGGCACTCAAAATCCACAGCCAGTGATTTTGATCACAGTACTATGCTACCTCTCTTGAATACACATTCAATCTGGAGACTGCATTTTTTGTATGTGGTGTTATGCTCTGTGGGATCACAAAACAGAGAAATTGTAGATGCTAGATGTTCATGTTAAAAAGCATAAACATTAAGTTGTGGTGAACCAGAGATTCCCTGGGAGACAGCATAATTTGAGTGGTTACAAATGAGAACTCTGGAGAAGTGCCTACATTCACACTCCAACTCAACCAATAGTTATTTGTAGAATTTAAGGGGAGTTACTTAACCACTCAGATTCATTTCATCAAAGGAAAATGGTGACCATATTAATTCCTACTGCATAATGTTGTTATAAGCATTAAATTAGATAATATATGGAAAGACTTGGAATTATACATGGGATACAGTAAGTAATTAATATATGTTAATTATTATTGTGATATTTATTACCTGACAGAAAACAGAACCAATTATAACAGAGAGATTTCAGCTCTATTCTTTCTAGAGGGAAAAAGCTATTCAAATAAGTGAGAAAAATAAGGTTAAAGAGAAATGCAATTTTTTAAAAACGTTCCACGTATTGATAATCTAAAATATGTCAAATGTTCTCTTAGGTGTTTTGCATACATAATTTTCCTTAACACTCTCATAGCAGACAGGGTAAATAGTACACCTACTTTACAAATAAGGAAACTTTAATTAAGGAGCTTATCCAAGGTTTAAAATCTGCCAAGTAACACAAGTTAGCACAGTTATCAGGTACTAATTGGCATTCAAATCAAGGAACATCTGATTCGCTTTCACCAAGAGAGACTTCTGAGTTTACAAACCAAAGGCAAAAAGGAGAACTACCCTAACTTGTGAAGTCATAGTCTGGAATTCAGTAGAATACAGGTGCTCCCTTTATTCTATCTGTATATATGTATCTGGCGTATGCCTCACACAAGCCTCTGTGCAAGCTACACACTGTTGCCACACAAGGTTTTATAGGACGTGCCCCGCACAAGCTGTGCAGCCAAAGGGAAAAGGAGAGCTAAAATCAAGCCTATTATTCATTCACCAAACATTGAATCTAAGGGGATATATTTACCACAGAATAGGTGCTTTTTCCTCATTTTATATAAAAGTGGAATTCAGGCTGACATGGTTTGGGTCTGTGTCCTCTCCCAAATCTCATGTCAAATTGTAATCCCCAATGTTGGAGGTAGGACCTTGTGGGAGATGATTGGATTATGCGGGCACTTTCTCATGGTTTAACACCACTACCCTTGGTGCTGTGTTGCAATAGTAAGTGAGTTCTTGTGAGATCTGGTTGTTTAAAAGTGTGTGGTACCTCCCATCCTTCCCTCTTCCACCTACTTTGACAATGTGAACTGCGCCACTCACCCTTTGACTTTCATTATGAGTAAAAGCTCACTGAAGCCTTCCCAGAAACAGATGCTGCCATGCTTCCTGTACAGTCTGCAGAACCCAGGGCCAATTAAATCTCTTTTCTTTATAAATTACCCAGTCTCAGGTATATCTTTACAGCAATGCAAGAATAAACTAATACAGAAAATTGGTACGGAGAAGTGGGGCATTGCTATAAAGATACCTGAAAATGTGAAAGCAGCTTTAGAATTGGCTAACTGGTAGAGGTTGGAAGAGTGTGGAGGACTCATATGAAGACAGGAAGATGAGGGAATGTTTAGAACTTCCTAGAGACTTGTTAAATTGTTGTCACAAAAAATACCGACTATAATATGGACAACGAAAACCAGGCTGAGGTAGTCTCATTTGGAAATGAGGAACTTACTGAGAACTGGAGCAAAGGTCACTTTTGTTATGCAGGAGCAACGAGGTTAGTGACATTGCGCCCCTCCCCTAGTGATTTGTGGAACACTGAGCTTTAGAGTGATGATTTAGGATATCTGGTGGAAGAAATTTCTAAGCAGCAAGGTTCAAGATCTAGCCTTGCTTCTTCTAATGGCCTATGCTTATACCAATGAGCAGAAAAAAAAAAAAAAGATGTATAAATGGAACATATATGTTAAAAGGGGAAGCAGAGTATAAAAGTTGAACATCACACATCGGGGCCTATCATGGGGAGGGGGGAGGGGGGAGGGATAGCATTGGGAGTTATACCTGATATAAATGACGAATTGATGGGTGCTGACGAGTTGATGGGTGCAGCACACCAACATGGCACAAGTATACATATGTAACAAACCTGCACGTTATGCACATGTACCCTAGAACTTAAAGTATAATTTAAAAAATAATAAAAATAAAAACAATAAAAATAAAAATAAAGAAAAATTTGTAGCCCAGCCATTTGGTAGAAAAGAAAAGCCCATTTTCAGGGGAGGAATTCAAAAAGCCTGCATAAACTTGAGTAAGTAAAGAAGAACCAATTGCTAATGGCTGAGATAATGAGGGAATGGCCTCAAAGGCATTTCAGAGGTGTTCATTGCAGACCCTTCCATCCCAGGCAGATAATGGTTTTTCTTTGTCCCCACCCAAATTTCATCTTAAATTGTAGTTCCCATAATCCCTATGTATTGTGGGAGGGACCAGATAGAGATAATTGAATGATGAGGGTGGGTTCCCCTATCCTGTTCTCATGATAGTGAGTTAGTTCTCATGAGATCTAATGGTTTTAAAAGAGACATCCCCCTTCGCTGGGCACTCATTCTCTCTCCTGCCACCATGTGATAAAAAATGTGTTTGCTTCCCCTTCTGCCATAATTCTAAGTTTCCTGAGGCCTTCCTAGCCATGCAAAACTGTGAATCAATTAAACCTCTTCTCTTTATAAATTACCCAGTGTCAGGTATGTTTTTGTAGCAGTGTGAAAACCGACTAATAAAGTAAATTGGTACAGGGAGTGAGACACTACTATAAAGATACCAAAAACCATGGAAGCAACATTGGAACTGGTTAAAAGCAGAAGTTGGAACAGTTCGGAGGGCTCAGAAGGTATGAAAATGTGGGAAAGTTTGGAACTTCCTAGAGATGTGGAGGGCTTATACACAGGAAAATGTGGGAAAGTTCGGAACTTGCTAGAGACTTGTTGAATGGCTTTGACCAAAACGCTGATCGTGATATGGACAATGAAATCCAGATGGAAGTAATCTCAGATGGAAATGAGGAACTTCTTGGGAACTGGGGTAAAAGTCACTCTTGCTAGGTGAAGAGACTGGCAACATTTTGCCTATGCCCCAGTAATCTGTGAAATTTTAAACTTGAGACAGATAATTTAGGATATCTAGTGGAAGAAATTTCTAAGTGGCAAAGCATTCAATAAAAAGCAGAGCATAAAATTTTAAAAATTTTGCAGCCTAATGATGCAATAGAAAAGAAAACCTCATTTTCTGGGAAGAGATTCAACCCTGCTGCAGGAATTTGCATAAGCAATAGGGAGCAGAATGTTAATCACCAAGGCAATGGGAAAAATGTCTTCCGGGCATGTCAGAGACCTTCATGGCAGCCTGTCCCATCAGAGGTCCAGAAGCCTAAATTGGAAAAACAGTTTCCTGGGCTGAAATCAGGCCCGGTCCCCCACCGCCCCCACCATGCTGTGTGTAGCCTTGGGACTTGTCATCCTGCATCACAGCCATTCCAGTGGTGGCTAAAAGGAGCCTACGTACAGTTCAGGCCATTGCTTCAGAGGTTGTAAGCTCCAAGCCTTGGCAGCTCTATGTGGTTTTAGGCCTGCGGGTGTGCAAAAGTCAAGAATTGAAGTTTGGGAACCTCTGCCTAGATTTCAGAGGATTTATGGAAAGGCCTGAATGTCCAGGCAGTAGTTTGCTGAAGGAGTGAAGCCCTCATGAAGAACCTCTGCTAGGGCAGTGCTGAAGAGAAATATAGGGTTGGGGCCCCCAGGCAAAGTCTCCACTTGAGTACTGCATAGTGGAGCTGTGAGAAGAAAGCCACTGCCCTCCAGACCCCAAAATGTTGGATCCACTGACATCTTACACCATATGCATGGAAAAGACACAGACACTCAATGCCAACCCGTGCAGGCAGCCAGGAGGGGGGCTGTACCTTGCAAAGCTACAGAAGCAGGGCTGCAAAGCCTGTGGGAGCCCATCTCTTGCATCAGCATGACCTGGGTGTGAGAGATGGAGTCAAAGGAGATCATTTTGTAACTTTAGGGTTTAATGACTGACCTATTGGATTTAGAACTTGCATGGGGCCTGTATCCCCTTTGTTTTGGTCAATTTCTCCCATTTGGAATGGGTGTATTTACTCAGTGCCTGTTTCCCCATTGTATCTAGGAAGTAACTATCTTGCTTTTTATTTTACAGGTTCATAGGCAGATGGGACATGCCTTGTCTCAGATGAGTCTGCAGACTTGGGCTTTTGTGTTGATGCTGGAATGAGTAAAGACTTTGGGGGACTGTTGAAAAGCCATGATTGTGCTTTGAAGTGTGACAACATGAGATTTGGGAGTGGTAGGGGCAGAATAATATGGTTTGTCTATGTCCCCACCCAAATCTCATCTTGAATTGTAGTTCCCATAATTCCTATATGTAGTGGGCATGACCAGAAGGAGAAAACTGAATCCTGGGGGCAGTATCCCCCATTCTGTTCTTGTGATCATTAGTTCTCATGAGATCTGATGGGGCTTTATAAGGGGCTTCCCACTTCACTGGGGAAACATTCTCTCTCCTGTTTCTGTGTGAAGAAGGATGTGTTTGCTTCTTCTACCATGATTCTTTCCTGAGGCCTCCCCAGCCATGTGAAACTGTGAGTCAATTTTACCTTTTTTCTTTAAAAATTACCCAGTCTCATGTGTTTCCTTATAGGAGTGTGATAATGGACTAACACACAGGCCTAGGGGCCTAGAAGGACAGAAAAATTTTGTGGGCCAGGACCAAAGCCCCACCACCTTCTGCAGCCTCAGGATACTGTTCCCTGCATCCCAGCCACTCAACCCCAGCCATAGCTAAAAAGAACCCATGTACTACTTGGACTGCTGCTTCAGAGGGTGCAAGCTGTAAGCCTTGGTGGCTTCCACTCAGTGTTAAGCCTTTGGGTTTGCAGAGTGCACAAGTTGAGACTTCAGAACCTCCACCTAGATTTCAGAGGACACATGGAAAAGGCTGGATGTCCAGGTAGAAGCCTGCTGCAGGGGTAGAGCACTCACAGGGAACCTCTACTATGGCAGTGTAGAGGGGAAATATGGGATGGAGCCCCAACACAGAGTCCCCACTGGGACATTGCCTACTGGAACTGTGAGAAGAGGACCACTATCCTCCAGACCCCAAATGGTAAAGTAACCAACAGCTTGCACCATGTACCTGAAAAAGTTGCAGACAGTGCCAACTCTTGAGAGCAGCTGGCACAGGGGTAGAGAGCAGCTGGCACAGGGGTAGAGCTGCCAAAGGTGTGGGGAGCCCAACCTGTGCATCAGAGTGCCCTGGATATGACACATGGAGTCAAGGAGATAATTTTGGAGCTATAAATTTTAATGACTGCCTTGCTGGGTTTTGGAGTTGCATGTGGTCTGTACCACTTCTTTTGGCTAATTTCTCCATTTTGGAATGTATGTAATTACCCAATGCCTGTATTCATATTATATCTTGGAAGTAACTAACTTGTTTTTGATTTTACAGACTCATAGGTAGAAGGAACCAGCATTGTCTCAGATGAGACTTTGGACTTTGGACATTTGAGATGCTGGAATGAGTTGACTTTGGGATATTGTTGGGAAGGCATGATTGTATTTTGCAATATGAGGAAAACTTGAGATTTGGGAGGAGACAGGTGTGGAATAATATGGTTTGGGTTTCTGTGCTCACTGAAATCTCATGTTGAAGTATAATACCCAATGTTGGAGGAGGGGCTTGGTAGGTGGTGATTAAATCATGGGAGCTTTTTTTGGATAAATGGTTTAGCAACATTCCCCTAGTCCTGTTTGTGTGATATAGTTCTATGAGACCTGGTTGTTTAAAAGAGTGTGGCACCTCATCCCACCATATGTGACCCTTCACACAGATATCTCAAAAAGCAGTGCTGAGGAAACTCAAGGAAATTCAAGAGAACACAGAGACAGCAGAATCCTATTAGATAAATTTTTAAAAGAAATTGAAATAATGAGAAATAATCAAGCTGAAATTCTGAAAAATACAACTGGCATACCGCAGAATTTAGCAGAGCATTTTAATAGCACAGTTGATCAAGCAGAAGAAAGAATTAGCAAGCTTGAAGACAGGCTACTTGAAAATACACAGCCAAAGTAGACAAAAGAAACAATAAAAATCAAGGAAGCACACCTACAGGATCTAGAAAATGGCCTGAAAAGGTCAAATCTGAGAGTGATTGGCTTTAAAGAGGAGGTAGAGAAAGAGATAGGGGCAAATATTTATTCACAAGGAATAATAACAGAAAAATTCCCAAATCTAGAGAAAGGTATCAATATTCAGTACAAGAAGGTTGTAGAACACCAAAGAGATTTAACCCCAAGAAGACTACCTTAAGGCAATTAATAATCAAAGTCTAAAAGAACAAGTATCAAGAAAGAATTCTACAACAGCAGAAGAAAAGAAACAAATAACATACAATGAAGCTCCAATATGTCTAGCAGAACACTTTTCAGTGGAAGCTTCATAGGCTGGATGAAAGTGGCATGACATGTTTAAAGTGCTGAAGGAAAAGAAAACCCAAACCTTTGTATTCCAGAATACTATATCTGGTGAAAATATCCTTCAAGCATGAAGGAAAAATGAAGACCTTTCCATACAAACAAGAGCTAAGCGATTTCATCAAAACCAGATATGACCTACTGTAAATGCTAAATGGAGTTCTTCAATCTGAAAGGAAGGGATATAAATGAGCACTAAAGAATCATTGAAATGTACAAAACTCACTGGTAATAGGAAAACACAGAAAAACACAGAATATTATAAAACTATAATTTTGGAGCATAAATCACTCTTACCTTAAGTAAAAAGACTAAATAATAAAGCAATCAAGAATAACTTGGAATCAACCCAAATGTCTATCAGTGACAGACTGGATTAAGAAAATGTGGCACATATACACCATGGAATACTATGCAGCCATAAAAAAGGATGAGTTCATGTCCTTTTTAGGGACACGGGTGCAGCTGGAAACCATCATTCTTAGCAAACTTTCGCAAGAACAGAAAACCAAACACTGTATGTTCTCACTCGTAGGTGGGAATTGAACAATGAGATCACTTGGACATGGGAAGGGGAACATCACACACCGGGGCCTATTATGGGTGGGGGGAGTGGGGAAGGATGGCATTGGTTGTTATAACTGATGTAAATGACGAGTTGATGGGTGCTGATGAGTTGATGGGTGCAGCACACCAACATGGCACATGTATACATATGTAACAAACCTGCACATTGTGCACATGTACCCTAGAACTTAAAGTATAATAATAATAAAAAAAGAATAACTATACAAACTTTTTAAGGCACAAATAGTCCAATAAGATATAGAGAAAAAACAAAAAGTTGAAAAGTGGGAAACTAAGTTAAAATGTAGAGTTTTTTATCAGTTTTCTTTTTACCTGTTTGTTTGTTCATTTATAAGATCAGGGATGTTTCCAATTTAAAATAATGGATTGTAAAATAGTATCTGCAGGCATCATGGTAAACTCAAATCAAAAAACATACCATGGATACACAAAAAATAAAAAGCAAAAAATTAAATCACAACACCTGAGAAAATGACCTCCACTAATAGGAAGACAGCAGGGAAGGAAAGAAAAAGAAGAAAGAGAAGACCACAAATAACTAGAAAGTAATAAAAAAATAAAAAAATAGGAAGAGTAAGTTCTTACTTGTCAGCCATAACATTGAATGTAAATCGGCTAAACTATCCAACAAAAAAGACATAGAGTGACTGAAGGGATTTTTTAAAAAAGACCCAATGATCTACCACATAGATCTTGCCTACAAGAAGCATAAATCACCTATAAAGATACAAATAGACTCAAAGTAAAGGGATGGAGAAATACATTCAAAACCAATGGAAATCAGCGAAGAGCAGGAGTAGATAATCTAATATCAGACAAAATATTAGTTTGGTAGAAAAGTAATTGCTGTTTTTCCCATTGAGAGTAATGGCAAAAACAGCAATTACTTTTGCACCAACCTACAGTTTTCAAGACAAAAACTGTAAGAAAAGACAATTTAGCTCACTAAATAATATATAAAAGTATATAACAAGTTTAAATATATATGCAACCTAGACTGGAGCACCCAGATTATATAAGGAAATATTATTAGACCCCAATACAATAATAGTTGCAGACTTCAATATCTCACTTTTACCATTGGACATATCTCCTAGACAGAAAATCAATTAAGAGACACCATAGTTAACCTGCACTACAGAACAAATGGATCTAATAGATATTGACAGAACGTTTCATCTAATGCCTACATAATATATATTTTTTTCCTCAGCAAAAGGATCATTCTCAAAGATAGGCCATATGTTAGATCACAAAACAAGTCTTAAAACATTCAAAAAACTGAAATAATATCAAGCATCTTCTCTGACTACAGTGGAATATAAATAGAAATGAATAAAAAGTAGAATTTTGGAAACTACAAAAACACATGGAAATTGAATAATATGCTTCTGAAAGACCACTAGGTCAAGGAAGAAGTATAGTAGGAAATTGCAAAATTTCTTGAAGCAAATGATAATGGAAACACAGTATATCAAAATGTATGAGACACAGTGAAATAAGTACTAAAAAGAAAACATATAGTTATAAATGTGAACATAAAAAAAGAAAAATTTCATATAAATAACCTAAGGATGCCTCTTAAAAACCTAGAAGAGCAAGAGAAAACTAAGACCAACATTAGTAGAAGAAAAGCAATAATAAATATCAGAACTGACATAAACACATTTGAAATAAAGAAAATACAAGAAATGAATGAAACAAAAAGCTGGCCTTTTGTAAGATAAACAAAATAAACTTTAGCAAGACCAAGGAAAAAGAGAAAAGACACAAATAAAAACAGAGATGAGCTGGTTGTTCAGTTTCCATGTAGTTGTGCGGAGTTTAGTGAGTTTCTTAACCCCGAGTTCTAGTTGGATTGCACTGTGGTCTGAGAGACTGCTTCTTATGATTTCCATTCTTTTGCATTTGCTGAGGAGTGTTTTACTTCCAATTATGTGGTCAATTTTAGAATAAGTGTGATGTGGTGCTGAGAATATTCTGTTGATTTGGGGTGGAGAGTGCTGTAGATGTCTATTAGGTGCATTTGGTCCAGAGCTGAGTTCAAGTCCTGGATATCCTTGTTAATTTTCTCTCTCACTGATCTGTCTAATATTGGCAGTGTGTTGCTAAAGTCCCCGCTATTACTGTGTGGGAGTCTAAGTCTCTTTGTAGGTCTCTAAGAACTTGCTTTATGAATCTGGGTCCTCCTGTATTGGGTGCATATATCTTTAGGATAGTTAGCTTTTCTTGTTGCAGTGTTCAAAAATCACAAGCATTCCTATACACCAAAAATAGACAAACAGAGAGCCAAATCATGAATGAACTCCCATTCACAATTGCTATAAAGAGAATAAAATACCTAGGAATAGAATTTACAAAAGATGTAAAGGACCTCTTCAAGGAGAACTACAAACCACTGCTCAAGGGAATAAGAGAGGACACAAAGAAATGGAAAAACATTCCATGTTCTTGGATAGGAAAAATCAATATCGCCAAAATGGCCATACTGCCAAAAGTAATTTACAGATTCAATGCTATCCCGATCAAGTTACCATTGACTTTCATCACAGAATTGGAAAAAACTACTTTAAATTTCACATAGAACCAAAAAAGAGCCTGCATAACCAAGACAATCCTAAGCAAATGGAACATTGCTGCAGTCAACACACTCCCTGACTTCAAACGATACTACAAGGCTACAGTGACCAAAACAGCATGGTACTGGTACCAAAACAGATATATAGACCAATGGAGCAAAACAGAGGCCTCAGAAATAATGCCACAGATCTACAACCATCTGATCTTTGACAAACCTGACAAAAATGAGCAATGGGGAAAGGATTCCCCATTTAATAAATAGCACTGGGAAAACTGGCTAGCCATATGCAGAAAGCTGAAACTGGATCCCTTCCTTACACCATATACAAAAATAAAATCAAAATGGATTAAAGACTTAAATGTAAGACCTAAAACCATAAAAACCCTAGAAGAAAACCTAGGCAATACCATTCAGGACATAGGCATGGGCAAAGACTTCATGACTAAAACACCAAAAGCAATGACAACAAAAGCCAAAATAGACTAATGAGATCTGATTAAACTAAAGAGCTTCTGCACAGCAAAAGAAACGATCATCAGAGTCAACTATCAACCTATAGAATGGGAGAAAGCTTTTACAATCTATCCATCTGAGAAAGGGCTAATATCCAGAATCTACAAAGAACTTAAACAAATTTACAAGAAATAAAACAAACAACCCCATCAAAAAGTGGATGAAGGATATGAACAGACAATTCCCAAAGGAAGTCATTTATGCAGTCAACAAACATATGAAAAAAAGCTCATTATCACTTATCATTAGAGAAGTGCAAATCAAAACTACAATGAGATACCATCTCATGCCAGTTAGAATGGTGATCATTTTTAAATTAATAAAAGTTTTTTCTTTTTTTTTTTTTTTTTAAGTCAGAAATAGATCCTGGAGAGGATGTGGAGAAATAAGAATGCTTTTACAGTGTTGGTGGGAGTGTAAATTAGTTCAATCATTGTGGAAGACAGTACAGCGATTTCTCAAGGATCTAGAACTAGAAATACCATTTGACCCAGCAATCCCATTACTGGATATATACCTAAAGGATTATAAATCATTCTACTATAAGGACACATGCACATGTATATTTATTGCAGCATTGTTCACAATAGCAAATACTTGGAACCAACTCAAATGCCCATCAATGATAGACTGGATTAAGAAAATGTGGCACATATACGCCATGGAATAATATGCAGTCATAAAAAACGATGAGTTCATGTCCTTTGCAGGGACATGGATGAAGCTGGAAACTATCAATCTCAGCAAACTATCACAAGGACAGAAAACCAAACACCGCATGTTCTCACTCATAAGTGGGAGTTGAACAATGAGAACACATGGACACAGGGAGAGGAATATCACACACTAGGGTCTGCTGGGGAGTAGGGGGCTAGAGGCGGGATAGCATTAGGAGAAATACCTAATGTAGATGCCGTGTTGATGGGTGTAGCAAACCACCATGGCACATGTATACTTATGTAACGAACCTGCACGTTCTGCACATGTACCCCAGAACTTAAAGTATAATATAAAAAAATTAATAAAAAATAAACAAACAGATGGCAACACAATGCCATGATAAAATCTACACATATGAATATTAACCTTGAATGTAGGCAGGCTAAAATAAATAAGTAAATATAAAAACAGAGATGAAAAAGGAGACATTACAACTGCTACCACAGAAATTCACAAGATTATTATTGGCTACTAAGAGAAACTATATGTTAATATATTAGAAAATCTAGAGGAATTGGTAAATTTCTAGACACATACAACCTACCAAAGTTGAACCTGGAAGAAATCTAATACCTGAGATTGACGACAAGTAACAAGATCAAAGCTATAATGAAATAGGCCTTCAAAGATAAGCCCATAATCTGTTGGCTTTACCACTGGATTCTGCCAATCATTTAAGAAACTAATTCTAATTCTACTTATACCATTCCAAAATATAGATGAGGAGGGAATACTTCCATATTCCTTCTTTGAGGCCAGTATTATCCTCATACAAAAATCAGACAAAGACATCAAAAAAAGAAAACTACAGGCCAACATCCCTGATGAATATTGATGCAAAAATCTTCAACAACATACTAGCAAACTGAATTCAACAAACATTAAAATGATTTTTCATCATGATCAAGTAGGATTTACCCTTGGTATGCCAAAATGGTTCAACATATGTAAATCAACCAATGTGATACATCATTTCAACAGAATGAAGAACTAAATCTATATGATCATTTCAATTGATGCTGAAAAAGCCTTTGATAAAATGCATCATCCCTTCATTATAAAAACCCTCAAAAAGCTGAGTATAGAAGGAACATACTTCAACATAATAAAAACTATATATGACAGAACCACAGCCAGTATCGTACTGAATGATGAAAATCTCATAGCCTTTCCTCTAAAATTTGGAACATGACAAAGATGTCCACTCTCACCACTGTTATTGAACACAGTGTTGGAAGTCCTAGGTATAGCAATCAGACAAGTGAAAGAAACAAAGGGAATCCAAATTGGAATTTTTCTTTTAGAAGTCCTTATTTGTAGAAGGTCTGATCTTATATTTGAGAAAACCTAAAGACTCCACCAAAACTATTAAAACTGAGAAATGAATTCAGTAAAGTTGCAAGATACAAAACCCACATACAAAACATTTCTATGTGCCTACACTGAACAATCTGAGAAAGAAATTAAAAAGTAATCCCATTTACAAGAGCTACATACAAATTTAAATACTAGGAATTAACTAAAGAAGTAAAAATTTTCTACAATAAAAAATATAAAACACTGATGCAAGAAGTAGAAAAAAGATGAAAACATTGAAAGATTTTCCATGTTCATGGATTGGAGGAATCAATATTGTTAAAATATTTATACTACCCAAAGCATTTTACAGATTCAGTGCAATTTCTATCAAAATTCTAACTACATTCTTCACAGAAATAGAAAAAAAACTATCCTGAAATTTACATGGAATCATAAAAGACCCCAAATAGTCAATGGCATTCTGAGCAAAAAGAACAAAACTGGAAGAATCACATTAACTGACTTCAAATTATTCTGCAGAGTTATAGTAACCAAAACAACATTCTACTGGCACTAAAAACTAATACATATACCAGGGTCATGGAATACAAAACCCAGAAACAATTCCATACATCTGCAGTGAATTCATTTTTTACAAAGGCACCAAGACCATACATTGAGGTAAGGACAGTTTCTCCAATAAATAGTGCTGGGGAACGTGGATATCAACATGCAGAAGAAAGTAACAAGACTCCTCTCTCTTGATATATACAAAAATAAAATCAAAATGGATTAAAGACTTAAATCTAAGGCCTCAATCTATAAAACTACTACAATAAAATATTGAGAAAACTCTCCAGGACATTGGAGTGGACAAGCATTTCTTGATTAATACACCAAAAACATAGGCAACCAAAGCAATCATGGACAAATTGGATCACATCAAGTTAAACAGTTTCTGCACAGCAAAAGAAACAATCAACAAAATGTAATGACAACACATAGAATAAACTAAAATATTTGCAAAGTACCTATCTGTCAATGGAATTATAAACATAATACATGAGGAGCTCAAACACCTCTATAGGAAAAAGTATAACAAATTGATTGAAAAAAAAGCAAAATATCTGAATAGACATTTCTCAAAAAAAGACATACAAATGACAAGCAGGCATACAAAAAGCTCCTTGGCATCATTGATCATCAGAGAAATGCAAATCAAAATACAATGAGATATCTTCTCACCCCAGCAAAATGGCTTATATCCAAAAGCAAGGCAATAAGAAGTGCTTGTGAGGATGTGGAGAAAAGAGAACACTCATACACTGTTGGTGAGAATGTAAATTAGTACAACCACCATGGAGAACAGTTTGGAGCTTCCTCACAAAACTGAAAATAGAGCTACCATATGATCCAGCAATCCCACAGGAGTGGATATACCCACCAGAAAGGAAATGAGTATATCAAAGAGACATACGTACTCCCACGTTTGTTTCAGCACTGTTCACCATAGCCACAATTTGGAAGCAACCTAATTGTCCATCAACAGATAAATGGAGAAAAAAATGGGGTACATATACACAATAGAGTACCATTCAGCCATAAAAAAGAACGAGATCCCGTCATTTACAACAACATGAATTAAAAATAAAGAGCGAGATCCTGTCATTTACAACAATATGAATGAAACTAGGGGTCATTATGTTAAGTGAAATAAGGCAGGCACACAAAGACAAACACTGCATGTTCTCACTTATTGTGGGAGCTTAAAATTAAAACAATTAAAATCTTGGAAATAGCAGAAACATGTTTGCTAGATTCTATGGACGGTTGCGGAGGGGTTATTGGAGGGGAAGTTGGCTTCATTAATGGGTACAAAAAATAGAAAGAATGAATAAAACCCAATATTTGACACAACAGAGTGACTGTAGTCAATAATAATTTAATTGTACATTTTTAAATAACTAACATATATTTATTATATGTTATATGGTATAGTATAATTGAATTGTTTATAACACAAATGATAAACATTTGAGGGAATAAATACCCCATTTACTATTATATGATTATTACACATTGCATGCCAATATCAAAGTATCTCATGTATACCACAAATATATACACATACTATGCAGCACAAAATTAAAATTTTTAAAATTTTAAAAAATACAGCATTGAATTTTGTCACATCAGTGGAGTCTTCCTATTGCAACATATTTCCCTATAGCACACAATTCTGTTTGATTACCCTTTACCTACAGTAGGGCTTCCTTAGAAATTAGAGTCATTCTTCTCACACTCTGCCACTGACTTATCAATCATGTTTGTGTAATATTCTAAATCATTTGTTGTCATTTCAATAATGCTCACAGTATATTCACCAAGACTAGGTTACATCTCAAGAAATTCCTTTGTTCATCCACAGAAAGCAATTTCCCATTTCTTCAAGTTTTATCATGAGATTGAAGCAATCCAGTCACATCTTCAGGCTCTACTTCTAATTCTACTTCTCTTGCTATTTCCACCACATTGACAGTTAATTCCTCCACTGAAATCTTGAACCCCTCTCAGTGTAATTCATGAATGTTGGAGTCAGCTTCTTTCAAAATTCTGTTAATGTTGATATCTTGGCCTCTTCCCATTAATCACAAATGTTCTTAATGGCATCTAGGAGGCGAATCCTTTACAGATGCTTTTCAATTTACTTTACTCAGATGCATCAGAAGAATTACTACCTATGGAAGTAATAGCCTTATGAAATGTATTTCTTAAATAATAATACATGAAAGTCAAAATTACTCCTTGATCTATAGGCTACAGATTGAATGTTGTGCTTTGCAGGCATGAAACCAAGATTAATCTCCTTGTACATCTCTATTATAAATCTTGAGCGACAAGGTGCATTGTAAATATGCAGTAATATTTTGAAAGGAGTCTATTTTTCCCAAGCAGTAGGTCTCAACAGTAGATAAAATATTCATGAAATAAACAGATATGCTGTCATCCACTCTCCGTTCTTCTATTTACAAAGCACAGGTAGAATAGATTGAGAATAATTCTTAAGTGCCCTAGGAGTTTTATAATGGTAAATGAATACTTGTTTCAACTTAAAGTCCACAGCTGCATTTGCCTGTAATAAGTCAGCCTGTCCTTTGACGTTTGAAGCCAGGCATTGACTTCTTTCTAGCTATGAAATTCCTAGATGGCATATCCTTCCAATAGAAGGTTGTTTCATCTACATTGAAAATCTGTTGTTTACTGTAGCTATCTTTATCAATTATCTTAGCTAGATCTGTATAACTTGTTGCACTTTCTACATCAGCATTTGCTGCATCACCTTGCACCATTATGTTACGCAAACAATTTTTTTTTTTAAACCTCATGAGCCAACCTTTACCAGCTTCAGAGTTTTCTTCTGCAGCTTCCTTACTTCTTCCAATTTTGTAGATTTGAAGAGAGTTAGGACCTTGCACAGGATTAGACTTTGGTTTAATGGAATGTTATGGCTGGTTTGATCTCCTATCTAAACCACTAAAACTTTCTCCATATCAGAAATACATTTGTTTTGCTTTCTTATAATTCATGTGTTCACTGGCTTATCACCTTTAATTTTTTTCAAGAACTTATCCCTTTCATCCACAACTAGACTAACTGTTTTGCATAAAAGTCTAAACTTTTGGTCTAGTTCAGCTTTTGACATGGCTTCCTCACTAAGCTTAATAATAACTAGCTTTTGATTTAAAATGAGAGATGTGCAAATCATCTTTCCCTTGAACATTTAGAGGTCATTGTGGGGTTATTATCATAATTTTAATAGTTTTGTGTCTCAGGGAATAGGAAGACCCAAGGAGAGGGAGAGAGATGGTGAAGCAGCTGGTCAGTAGAGCAGTCAGAGCACAACATTTATCAATTGACTTAATCGTCATATGGGAGTGGTTCATAGCACTCCAAAACAATTACAACTGTAAAATCAAAGATCGCTGATTCGCAGATCAACATAACAGATGTAATAATAATGAAAAAGTTTTAAGTACTGCAGGAATCACCAGAAGGTGACACAGAGACACAAAATGACCACATACTATTGGAAAAATTGTGCCAATAGACTTGCTGGACATAGGGTTGACACAAAATGTCAATATTTAAAAATGCAATATCTGGGAAGCAAAGCACAATAAAATGATGCATGACTGTATTTATGGTGGGAAATGGCAGAAAGCTATGACATGAGGTCACAGGGAGGGTATTTTGTAAGACTGTATAACCTGAAAAGGTTGTTCATCTTTAATTTTACAATTCAACTGCCTAAATGAAATTATGTCAACATTAATCTATCTCCATAATATTATATTTATTCATCTCTTGCAACTTTGATGCATAACTCTAATAAGAAGTATTTCTCATTAAAAAACCAAGGACTTCATTTTACATTTTAGAGAAAACATTTTATCAGAAGCAAGTGCTTTAATTCTGGATTTTGAGAGTTCAATAGCAATATCACTTCAGTTGTAAAATATCCTTATATTGTGTGAGAGCATTTCAAGATATATGAGGATATAATCTATAAACTTTAAAAATATTTAGTGAAGAAAATACATTTCTTCTTTATTAGCTTTAACATATAACATCATAGTAACAAGAAATTACTTCCTAATTTTTATTGTAATATAGTAGTCTCGTTTACTAAAAATTTTCCAGCTGTTATTGTAGCATATACAAAATATTTAGAAACCAGAGCAGTGTGGGAATAGGGGTGGAGTAGAGATTCTGGTACTAAAAGATAAATTTTGATGCTAGGAAAGTTTTGATTGGCATGCAATGAAAACTCACTAATACTATAGCATAAGCAGAGGGGGGATTTTTCTTTTAATGATGTACTTCTTTTTTTTTCAGACTCCAAGGGCAAAAATACGGTCAGGCCTAATGAGGTGCTGAAAACATGAACTGAAGAGCCATTTGAAAACAATTCATTTTATGTGTTTGTCTCTCTATTTTCTTGTGGCTCCATGGTCTATTATCATTGCTTGTGTCTGTTTTACTTTTTCACATTTATCTTTCTATAGCCTGGCTCTCGCTGCTTGTTTCTATGCACAGCATAGGAGGCCAACCCACAACTCTCCAGTCTTCTTTATGTTCCTTAAGGAGATAAACTTTACTTTAGGACAAATAGATTTGCTACTAAACCATAGTGGTGAAAAAAAGACCCAAAATAATAGAAACAAATTAATGATTCTTGGTATCTAGAGTTATAGTGACCTACCGTTGGGACTACATACATCTGTCCCTCCTCCCAAAATTGCCCCAAATACAGAGGTATAAACTGAGTTCTTAGGTATGCTATTTTAATGAAGGCTTTTATCCACTTCGAAATAGATTACAGTGAAATTGAGAAGTGGGTATTTGAATGTTTCAGTGACCTAAATAAATAATTCCATCGGAAATAAAAAAACATATATAAGGATTTCATAGTAAAATAAAGAGAATGTAGTAGTGAATGATATGAAAAAGGTTTTTCTGTAATAATATCCACTAACGCAGTGGATATGAAAATTGAGCATAACCTGGAAGAATTGTTAAAACACAGATTGCTGGGTCTTATCTCTAGAGTATCTGATTTAGTAGATAAGGGGCGATTATGGGTCATGGGTCATGATACTTTGAATTTTCTTTCTTTTCTTTTTTTTAAATTTTTTTATTATACTTTAAGTTCTAGGGCACATGTGCACAACGTGAAGGTTTGTTACATATGTATACATGTGCCATGTTAGTGTGCTGCACACATTAACTCGTCATTTACATTAGGTATATCTCCTAATGCTATCCCTCCCCTTTGCCCCCTCCCCACAACAGGCCCCAGTGTGTGATATTCCCCTTCCTGTGTCCGAGTGCTCTCATTGTTCAATTCCCACCTATGGGTGAGAACATGCGGTATTTGGTTTTCTGTCCTTGCGATAGTTTGCTGAGAATGATGGTTTCCAGCTGCATCCATGTCCCTACAAAGGACATGAACTCATCCTTTTTTATGGCTGCATAGTATTCCATGGTGTATATGTGCCACATTTTCTTAATCCAGTCTATCATTGTTGGACATTTGGGTTGGTTCCAAGTCTTTGCTATTGTGAATAGTGCTGCAAGAAACATACTTGTGCATGTATCTTTACAGCAGCATGATTTATAATCCTTTGGGTATATACCCAGTAATAGGATGGCTGGGTAAAATGGTATTTCTAGTTTTAGATCCTTGAGGAATCACCACACTGTCTTCCACAATGGTTGAACTAGTTTACAGTCTCACCAACAGTGTAAAAGTGTTCCTATTTCTCCACATCACCTCCAGCACCTGTTGTTTCCTGACTTTTTAATGATCACCATTCTAACCAGTGTCAGATGGTATCTCATTGTGGTTATGATTTGCATTTCTCTGATGACCAGTGATGATGAGCATTTTTTCATGTGTCTGTTGGCTGCATAAATGTCTTCTTTTGAGAAGTGTCTGTTCATATCCTTCACCACAAATGGTGCCAGGAAAACTGGCTAGCCCCAGTTGAAACTGGATCCCTTCCTTACACCTTATACAAAAATTAATTCAAGATGGATTAAAGACTTAACTGTTAGACCTAAAACCATAAAAACCCTAGAAGAAAACCCAGGCAATACCATTCAGGACATAGACATGGGTAAAGACTTCATGTCTAAAACACCAAAAGCAATGCCAACAAAAGCCAAAATTGACAAATGGGATCTAATTAAACTGAAGAGCTTCTGCACAGCAAAAGAAACTACCATCGGAGTGAATAGACAACCTACAGAATGGGAGAAAATTTTTGCAATCTACTCATCTGACAAAGAGCTAATATCCAGAATCTACAAAGAACTCAAACAAATTTACAAGATACTTTGAATTTTCTACAAGTTACCTGGGGCCACACATTAAAAACCACTGTTTAGCGTATTTGTCATTAATAGGTTTGGCTGAGTACAAATTGACTTTCAGGCTTATTTCATACTTAACTTGGTCAAAGATACTTTGCTGTGCTGGAATCAGGCAGGCTGGCACTAATGCAGGAAAGCCGAAGGCAGTAAGGGAAAGGAAAACACTCAGATCTTGGTATTTTGTAATACTGACTTATAATCCATTACACAGCTGCAAACATTATGCTATCTCAAAGTTCCTTTATGATCCTATTACTATGTATTTCTGTTGCTGCAGTAAAGAAAAATGAAAACAAAAACAAAGCAAACAAAAAAAACCTAGCCTGATAAGTTACGATGTTGCAGACTAGATTGCTATGTACCACATAGAAATGTACTACATACTAGCTTCCCAGCGGCTTTGTTTACCTACTTAAGCCTCAGCAATGGTGGGCGCCCCTCCCCCAGCCTCTAGATGTACCATATGACCCAGCCATCCCACTACTGGGTATATACCCAAAGGATTATAAATTATTCTACTACAAAGACACATGCACACG
>NW_012117711.1:869424-879312 GCF_000951035.1 Colobus angolensis palliatus | reverse complement strand
AAAAAAAAAAATTGAAAAGAGAACAAGTATATAGGAGATGTAAAGATAAAGTGTTTACAGTTTCATAAATCACTACTTTACAAAAAGATTAAGAACAAACTAGTTTACTATTTTTTTCAGGAGAAAAATATCTTGTGAAAAAATAATAAAAGAATTAAAACAACCAGAAAATAAATTCTATAAAAAATGTTGCAAAGCCATTCTAATAAAAGTGTTTAGCAAAAACATCAGTTTAGAAAAATCTCTTCATACAGTATGTCCTTGTCTCATATTGTGTTACTATGATCAAATTCAAAATAACCCATATCTGTGGATACGTGATATAATGCATTTGTCAAAATTCATGGAAATTTATAACAGAAAGAGTTAAGCTTAATGCATGTAAATTTAAAATAAATCATATAGGAGGTCAGGGGAGCCAGGACAAAATATAGACTATGACAAAAGAATCTAACTGCATTTAAAATGTAGGCAAAAACCTCACTAAAAAGGTGAGGTGGGAGGGGGAAGATATTGACATAAGAAATTTTGAAAAGAAGTGGAGACTACAAGACTAAAGACAAAAGGATCTGTACATAAGCACTGTACACTAGTGGATAAAATAGTTTCTCATGGGGATAAAGGTTGACAATTCTGAAACCACTATTTATGTACCCTGGAAATGAACAATTAAGTAAATGGTGGCAAATGGTGGGAGCCAGGTTTCTTGTTACAGACAAGAAATGAGAAGAGGTTAGAATTATCTATGTGGTAATGGATTTGAGTTGGAAACATTAATTTGAACTCATGTTTAGCTATGTATATGTCTCCGTGTGTGTGCGTATACAAGTTAGCATACACACATATATTTCTTTGCTGTGTCAGTTGAGAGGGTCTAGAAACAATAACATCTTAGTTCCAGTGAGCATACCCAGCACCTAGAACTTGATTTCTAATATCATATTTAATAAAAGGAACCAAGGTTCCTTGGAGAAATGGCTGATTTTAGAAATGGGGTAGGTAATATACAAGGTAAACTTGGAGCATATTGTAGTACCACAAATTAAGAAAATGCCAAGAAAAAAAAAAAAAAGACTGATTTCTGGAGCCAACTGAAAGGGTTTCCAATGACTAAAAGTGGCACAGTTTGAGTAGCAAAATAAATAAAGTGATATCAAATTATAGCCAAAAATACAAATGCAATACATATGCAATAGAGAATGAAATCAGAAACAGATCTTTTAAGGAGGTAACAATTTGACTTGTGAACTGAAAGGGAGCTGGATATGTGTTGACTGAGAAAGGAGCCATTAGGACAAAGAAACCAAAAAAGCAAAAACAGAAGGGAAGGAACTTGGAAATGAAGGGAAGATGTTGATCATGCCTGTAACGGTATAAGAAAGGGTGCTAGATGAGATTAAAGAAGTGGGTAGTTAGTTAAAGTGGTACCTTGAAGGCCAGGGTTCATTGTTTGGATTCATTCTTAGTGCAGCTATAGTCATGTGAGGGGGTGGTAAGTATGGGAAGGAAGTGACATGCTGAACTTTTTTTAAACTTTTATATTAAAGTAACAAATATAAACATACATCAAAGTGAAACTGCCTTTTATGTACAGATTAAGAACTGATTTGTGGATGCTTCTCCAAATTTTTAAGTGTTAATTGTCCTCTAATATCAATATATAAACTCTGAAAGCTGTCTCTCTCTTTGCTCACAAAAGAAAAAAAAAAAATTTAACTAAAACCTGTAAAAATCCCCAACATCAATATATGGTCTATTGGCCCAGATTCTTATGATTGCCCCTGGATTTCCTTTTGGCACACTCAGAAGATTAAACAACTGGGTAAAATGCAATACAACTTCCTCCCAATGATCTTTTTATGTTCAGATTTTTTTATATCCATTTTATAACTAGATTACTGATTGCCACCACTGGCAGAGGATTCTTAAAGAGGGAGAAACATTTTCTCCACAGACCTTTTTGCTTTTGTTGTTGCTGTAAACACAATGTTATATTTTCATTAATCTTGTGTTATACACTGGTTCCCTTATTCATGTGCTATAATTCACTTTTCACAAAAAATAGCCCTTTACAGTATACAATTTAGGGTTTTTAGTGTATCCACAATATGTGCAGCCATAACCACTATAAATTTGAGAATATTTTCATCACCCCAAAAAGAAACTCTGTATCCATTAGCAGTAACTCCCCATTTCTCACTCATCCCAGTCCCTGGTAACTACTGATCTACTTTTCCTTCCTGTGTAATTGCCTACTATGGACATTTCATATAAATGGAATCACACAGTACGTAGCCTTTTATATCTGGTTTATTTCACTTACATAATGTTTTTAAGATTTATTCACATTCTAACATGTATCAGTATTTCATTCTTTTTTATGACTGAATATATTTCATTGTCATTTTTTACTTTTATTTTAAGCAGCAAGGCCTCACTTTGTCACCCAGGCTAAAGTGCAGTGGCATGATCATAGCATACTGCAACCTTGAACTCCTGGACTCAAGGCGTCTTCCTGTCTCAGTCTCTCAAGGAGTTGGGATTACAGGCACACACCGCTATTCCCAGCTAAGTTTTTTTGTTTTGTTTTGTTTTTTGATTTTTTAGTAGAAATGGGGTCTCACTCTAATGCCGAGACTGAGCTCGACCTCCTGGCTTCAACCAATCCCCTTGCTTCAGCCTCCCAAAGTGCTGGGGATTACAGGCATGAGCCACCACACCCAGCCTGAATATTATTTCATTATATTGATACTATTTTATTTATCCATTCATTATCTTATAAACATTTGAGATGTTTCTACTTTTTGGCTACTATGAATAATGTCACTATAAATATTCATGTACAAGTTTTTATGTGGACATATATTTAAAATGCTCTTGGGTATATACCTAGGAGTGGAATTGCTGGGTTATGTGGTAACTCTATGTTTAACTTTTTGAGGAACTTCTAAACTGTATTCCCAGTTGCTTAGCTTTTTATATTTCCACAGTCAATGTATGAGGCTTTCATTTCCTCTACACCTTTGCAAATAATTATTATTAACTGTGTTTTTTTTAATTATAGCCATCCTAATGGGTGTGAAGTGGTATCTCATAGTGATTACATTTTGCATTTTCATAATGACTAGTGATGTTTAGCATTTTTATACATTGTATGCATACCAGAAAAGTTTTTTGTTATTACTTTGTGTAAATGTTCTTAAAAGCAGATGGAAAATAAAATAAAATGAGTCATACAAATACATTTATACTGTCTTTTGTATTTCCTATGTTGTTACGTTTTTGACATTATTTTTTTCTTCATGTAGACTTGAGTTATTGTGCAGTGAACTTTTATTTCGGCTTAAAGGACTCCCTTTAGTATTTGTTGTGAGGATATCCCCAACATCAATGTATGGTCTATTGGCCCAGATTCTTATGATTGCCCCTGGATTTCCTTTTGGCACACTCAGAAGAGTGTGCTAGCAACAAACTCTTACTTCTTGTTAGCCTGTTGTGAACTCCATCTATTACTTGTCTTTTTAGGCAGCCACACTGTTCTACAATTCCCACAAATGTTCCCAAGGAAAATGCTGTTCATATTAGGCAATCACTTCTTGTGGTCTTCTTACTTAGGCTATACCTTTTCCCTAAAACAAAAGAGTACAAGAATAGTCTTTCAAAATAAATATTTCTACCAATGGATTGAAACAGCACCTAGAAAAAATGGAAAAATATGATATGCATGGAATATAATTGCCATCCAAGAAGCTCAAATGTTGATCATGTCTCAGAAAAAGGAACTAAGAGATATATTTCCTTTTGTCCTAACTGAAAAACCCCCAATACATGCCAAAAACATTGCTTAAATTGAGACAGAGAGTGTGCATCACAATCATTCATTGATGGTAATATCACATGTGTTTTTAAGTTCCCAAACTCCAGTATGTATAATTATCCTTTATTACCTATAAAAGAAGTCATTGTCTGGAAATAGTTTGCTGTTTTTTTAAGTTTAATTTAAGACAGAAAGCTGTAAGATTCCAAAAAACACAACCTGAAGATGATTGCAATTTTACTAAATGTGTAAGAATATATACTGATATTTATATGGAACATTGGCATCAGAGTTCATCCAAGCAAACTAATGGCAGCTTTAACAGACACTAAATCTCTGTTGTTGTATCTACCAGGCATTGGAGAATGAAGATGCTGCAAAACTCTGAGTTTATAGCAAGTTAGCACTTTCTTACCTCTCAGAGCATGGAAGCAGTTCCTTATCCATATGCTATAATGACAAGCCTGGCTTAGTATATTGTCAGGATCTTCAGCAGGAGCTGTTTAGCTCTTGCCTAATGGTTCAGCCCCAGCTGTACAGGAATATCCAGCCTCCAGATAAGTGAAGTATAAGTACCACACTCAGATCTAAAGATCAGAGGTGACCGATGCGGTGGCTCATGCCTGTAATCCCAGCACTTTGGGAGGCCGAGATGGGCGGATCACGAGATCAGGAAATTGAGACCATCCTGGACCATCCTGGTTAACACAATGAAACTCTGTCTCTACTAAAAACACAAAAAATTAGCAGAGCGTGGTGGCGGGCACCTGTAGTCCCAGCTACTCAGGAGGCTGAGGCAGGAGAATGGCATGAACCCAGGAGGTGGTGCTTGCAATGAGCCAAGATGGTGCCACTGAACTCCAGCCTGGGCAACAAAGACAGATTCCATCTCACCAAAAAAAAAAAAAAAAAAAATCAGAGACACAGTATCAAGTCAGAGATGCCTGTATTAATACTATCATGCCTCCTAGTTTCAGTAAGTACCAGGATGCTGCGTTTCCCCCTTATGCTCAAAGCATTGCATGAACTATTATTCATATAATACCATTAGAGGATTAGGTGACGGTGAATTCATGAGGAAATAAAAAGAGAGTCAAAGCAGAAGAAATACAACTTCCAAAGAAGTTTTTTACTATAGCACTTTTTTTTTCCATCTGGTTGCAGTACCAGAGCATGTATTATTATATTAAAACAGTTGTGCTTGTTCAATCAGATATTGTCTGAGGTTTGAGAGCAATGAACTAGCAATTAGAAGGTATATTTTCTAATTATGGCTCATCACATGTTAATTGTGTAACATTTCACTTTCATAGACTCAGTTTTCCACATCTGTTGAATAGGGATTGTCATAAGGTCATTTATACCTGCTAAATAATGGCAATCATAAGATCATAATATGAATTAAAATTTTAAAAATGTATTTAATGCACTTAGCACCATTCCTAGCACCTAGTAATCTTAATGAATCCATTTGGAGAATGAGAAGGGAGGTGAGGAGGAAGAAAAGATGGAGAAAGAAAAGACAGATAGAGGAGAAGTAAATGTAGGAGGAAGAATAGTAGAAGTAGTGAGAAGTAATGGTGATTTTGATAGTGGTGGAATGGTTGTTAAAAACACAAGTTTTTGCCATGATACTTCTGTGATGTCAAACAAAATAATTCAACCATCTGAACTTGTTTGCTTCAGAATTTTTAAATTGATAAATAATAATTGTCCATACTCAAGGGATACCTAGTATATAGTGATTTTTTGATACATATAATGTATGGTGATAAGATGAGAGTAAATAGCATATCTGTCATCTAGAGATAGGGAGATATTTCTTAAAGAACATAAAATTAAAGTTAGGAGGGTTGTCTTTTAGTATTATATACTAGAAGCTATTTGTATCAGTTTGTTCTCATGCTGCTAATAAAGATATACCCGAGACTGGGTAATTTATAAAGAAAAGAGGTTTAATGGATTTATAGTTCCACATGGCTGGGGAGGCCTCACAATCATGGTGTAAAGTGAAGAAAGAGTAAAGACACATCTTACATGGTGGCAGGCAAGAAGGGAAAAATGAGAGCCAAGTAAAAAGAGAAACCCCTTATAAAACCATCAGCTCTAATGAGACTTATTCACTAATATGTGACCAGAATGGGGGAAACTGCCCCCATGATTCCATTGTCTTCCACCAGGTCCCTCCCACAGCATGTGGGAATTATGGGAGATACAATTCAAGATAAGATTTGGGTGGGAACACAGCCAAATCATATCATTCCACACCTGGCCTCTACCAAATCTCATGTCCTCACATTTCAAAACCAATTATGCCTTCCTCTCAACTGTCCCCCAAAGTCTTAAGTCATTTCAGGATTAAGTCAACAGTCTATTCCAAAGTCTCATCTGATACAAGGCAAGTCTCCTCCACCTATGAGCCTATAAAATCAAAAGCAAGTTAGTTACTTCCTAGATACAATGGGGGTACAGGCATTGGGTAAATACACTTATTCCAAATGGGATAAATTGGCCCAAACCAAGGTGCTACAAACCTCATGCAAATCCAAAATCCAGGATGGCGGTCAAATCTTAAAGTTTCAAAATAATCTCCTTTGACTCCATGTCTCACCCTCAGGTAATGCTGCTGCAAGAGGTCTGCTCCCAGGGCCTTGGGAAGCTCCACCTCTGTGGTTTGTGAGAGTACAGCCCCCATCCTGGCTGCTTTCACAGGCTGGCATTGAGTGTCTGCAGCTTTTCCACATGCACAATGCAAGCTGATGATGGATCTACCATTCCAAAGTCTGGAGGACAGTGGCCCTCTTCTCGCAGCTCCACTAGGCAGTGCCCCAGTAGGGATTCTGTGTGGGGGCTCCAACCCCACATTTCCCTTCTGCACTGCCATAGCAGAGGTTATCCATGAGGGCCCCACCCCAGAAGCAAACTTTTGCCTGGACACCTAGGCATTTCCATACATCCTCTGAAATCTAGGTGGAGGTTCCAAAACCTCAATTCTTGACTTCTGTGCACCCACAGGCTCAATACCATGTGGAAGATGCCAAAGCTTGGGGCTTTCACCCTTGGAAGCCATGGTCTGAGTTGTATCTTGGCCACTTTTACCCATGGCTTGAGCGACTGGGATGCAGGCCACCAAGTCCCTAGGCTGCACATAGCAGGAGGGCCCTGGGCCCAGCCCACAAAACTGTTTTTTTCTTCCTATGCCTCCTGGCTTATGATAAGAGGGGCTGCCATGACAACCCTGACATGCCCTAGAGACATTTTCCCCACATTCTTGGTAATTAACATTTGGCTTGTCATTACTTATGCAAATATCTGGAGCCAGCTTGAGTTCCTCCTCAGAAAATCGGTTTTTCTTTACTCTCCCATTGTCAGACTGCAAATTTTCCAAACTTTTATACTCTGCTTCCTTTTAAATATAAGTTCCAATTCCAAACCATATCTTTGTGAATCAATAAAACTAAATGGTTTTAAAATCACCCAAGTGACCTCTTGAATGTTTTGCTGCTTAGAAATTTCTTCCATCAGATACTCTAAATTATCTCCCTCAAGCTCAAATTCCAGAAATCTCTAGGCCAGGGACAAAATTCCACCAGTCTCTATGCTAAAACATAGCAAGAGTCACCTTTACTCCAGTTCCCAACAAGTTCCTAATTGCCGTCGGAGACCACCTCAGCCTGGACTTCATTGTCCATATCATCAGCATTTTGGTTAAAGCCATTTAACAAGTCTCTAGGAAGTTCCAAACTTTCCCACACATTATAGCTTCTTCTCAACCCTCCAAACTCTTCCAACTTTTGCATGTTACTCAGTTCCAAATTTGCTTCCACATTTTTTGAGTATCTTTACAGCAGCACCCGACTCTTGGTACCAATTTGTATTTGTCAGCTCTCATGCTGGTAATAAAGACATACCCAAGGCTGGGTAATTTATAAAAGAAAAAGGTTTAATGGACTCACAGTTTCACATGGCTGGGGAGGCCTCATAATAGTGATAGAAGGTGAAGAAAGAGCAAAGGCACGTCTTACGTGATGGTAGGCAAGAGGAAACATATAAAAGCCAAGCAAAAGGGAAAACCCCTTATAAAACTATCAGATCCCATGAGACTTATTCATTACCAGAAGAACAGTATGGGGGAAACCACCCCCATGATTCAATTATCGCCCACCAGGGCCCTCCCACAACATATGGGAATTATGGGAAATACAATTCAAGATATATTTTGGGTGGGGACATAGCCAAACCATATCACTGTATACTGAGAACTTCTTGAAGATCTAGCTGTCTGTCTATCTATCTATCTATCTATCTATCTATCTATCTATCTATCTATCTATCTATTCTATCATCTATTCATCTATCAAATGAAATGAATCTATCTATCTATTCACCTACCTACTACCTACCTGTTTACCTACCCATCTACCTCCCTCTCAATGAATCACTGGCTGATGAAAAGAGCATGATGACATTCTGTAGGATGACTGTAGTTTACAATAATACACAATTTCAAATAACCAGAAGGAGAATATTGAATGTTCCCAACACAAAGAAATGATCAATATTTGAGCCCCAATTTTCTTATGTGTAAAATCTAGAATCTGATGTATTGTCATGCATACTCAGAAAGCTGCTGTAAGATGTAAATAAAATAATGGACATAAAAACATTTTTATACCTACTAAATTCAAAAGAGTCCTAAAAGATTATTACTCCAAAAAAACAGTCCCTGTAGCCTATGTTAGGCAACTACATAATAAAGATAAATGGGGCTTGGCATAGAGCTTCTTCCTAGTTTTTTCTTTATCACTTATGTGGACCTAAATTGAGATTACAGAAGAGACCAGGTATGATGTAATCACTCTCTGGGAAGTTTTTATATAGGCAAAATAGAGTACAGTATTTGAAGTTGAGTTGTAGATAAAACATGTTGCAGAGTAGAATTGGTCTCCACTGTATTAAATGAACACCTTTATTTATATGTATAATTGCCCTTTTCCAAAATGATATGAATTATTTGGGGGGAAATACAGGTTGGATGGGTATAATAAACTAGATCAAATGTTCTGAGACTCAATTAAAATCAAATATATCAAACTGTTATGTTTTTGTTTTTGTTTTTTAGATGAATTCTCACACTTTTAGCACCCAAATATACAGCCCATAGATAAATTGAGGCAATTACCTTTACAATTTCAATATTGGAAGAAAACATTTAAAAAAGTTATCTGGACCCTCCCATTCTTTTGATGAACAGGAGTGATGGCATGACACCCCCCTGATATAGTTTGGCTGTTTCCCCACCCAAATCTCATCTTGAATTGTATGCTCCCATAATTCCCATGTGTTTTGGGAATGACACGGTAGGAGATAATGGAATCATGGGGTCAGTTTCTCCTATACTGTACTCATGGTAGTGAATAAGTCTCACAAGATCTGATGGTGTTATAAGGGGAAACCCCTTTTGCCTGTCTCTCATTTCTCTCTTGCCTGCCACCACGTAGGCTGTGCCTTTCACCTTCCTCCATGATTATGAGGCCTCTCCGGTCATGTGGAACTGTGAGTTCATTAGATCTTTTTTTTTTCTTTATAAATTAGCCAGTCTCAGATATGTCTTTATCAGCAGCATGAAAATGGAGTAATACACCCCCAACTCACACTCCTTGGTGCTGCCCTAAATATTTTTTAAGGGTAAAAGAAAGGCTTCCTTTCCATGCTCAAACCACTTACATTCTAGGATCCTGTCTTCAGACTCACACGCCTTATTTCCTTGAACCTCAAAATTCTGGATGGCATTTAAATAGTGAAATTAAGATCTCAGGATTGCATCCATGCTCTTTTCAGTCAGCCAGTGGCTCTTTGAGAAGAATGTAGATGGGCAGGTAAATAGGTAGGTAGTAGGTAGGTGAGTAGATAGATAGATTACTTATATATATAGATAGACAGATAGACTTTGAAGAAGTTGTAAGTAAGAAGAGATAGCCATTTCTCAAAAGAAGACATTCATACAGCCAACAGACACATGAAAAAATGCTCATCATCACTCGCCATCAGAGAAATGCAAATCAAAACCA
>NW_012117711.1:863814-868849 GCF_000951035.1 Colobus angolensis palliatus | reverse complement strand
TGATGGGTGCTGACGAGTTGATGGGTGCAGCACACCAACATTGCACAAGTATACATATGTAACAAACCTGCATGTTATGCACATGTACCCTAGAACTTAAAGTATAATAAAAAAAAAGAAGAAAGAAAAAATTAAATAGAAAATTCCAGAAATAAATAATTCATAAATTTAAAAAAAAAAGAAGAGATAGCCAATATGAAATTATCTTAATTATGTAAAAACCTGTTTCTATCATATTTTCTTCTGACAAATTAAGTAGCATTGGGTGATTTATGAAAAGATATTTTCATATGCAGTAACTTCTTTGTTATAAAATAAATACATTGGGTCTTTAAGCATTTGAAAGTTATTTCACACTAGAGTTATGTATTTTTATGAATATATACTTGTCAAAAAAGAAAGCCTTCAGTAGATTGGAAATCAATTATTTGTGTTTAGATTGTTTTCCTGAAATAAAATTTAACTTGGATTTCTGCTTTTTTGTTTGCCAAATCTAGCAGCCCTATGGTAAAATGATAAGTTCAGTATGGGTTAACCCGGATAACTTCTAAGTGTTCTTCCAGCTGGGAACATCCACATTGCTGTTGCAGGACCAGCCTGGTAAGCAATGTGTATATGTGGAATGGATACTAGTATATGCTTGGAAGGCAGTGGTTCTGAAACTTCACTCTTGAGAAACATTTAAAACGTCGAATCTTGTGCAACACCCTAAGAAATTCTGATTCCCCAGTTCTGGAGTAAAGCCACTGAAACTGCACCATTAACAGGCAACTCAAGTAATTCTGATGCAAGTATTCAAAATCCTCACTTTGAAAAACACAGACTACCTGGATCAGAGAATTATACCATTATTCATTTATGACCATATTAAAATCCAAATACTGCTTGTCTAACCACACGGAAGACCCACTCTGGACTACTCTGCCAACATTTCTTTGACTAACATATATTTAATGCTAAATTGGTCATGAAATTGTTTTACATTAATTTTTGTGAAAGTGGGAAAATTCAACTTAATCATATTCATATACACATAAAAGCACTGTAGCAAAAAGACAATAAAATTTTCATTTAATAAAGAAAAATAACTTGTTGAATCTTATGCATGGAAATAATAGAATAAGCTTTTGATTAGAGAGGAGTGTGGATCACTTCTTCTGAGAGAAAAAGCTGATTATTTTAATACAAATCAATCTGCTATTAAGGTAAAATTCTAAAAGGTCAAAGAGCACTATATAAAACTCCTGCACTAAACTATTTTTCAGGGAAGACTCAATATTCTCTAATAGCCATTTTCCCTCAATTTAATATTTAAATGTTCCCCCCTGTAATAGAAATTTAAAAATAAGATTATGTCTAAAAGTTAACATTTAACTAATACTCTCACTAGAGGGTATCCCTGCAAGCACAGCTAGTTGAATTTTGGTTGTTCATCAGACTAAAAGTCAGGCTGACTTGGTGGGGAGCAGAAACCAGCTTTCAACTGACCTGATCATTAATAGTTTAAAACTCTACATATACAAGTATTGTATATGGATAAATTCACACATTCAGAGATCACTGGTAGGAAAAATTACCGTAATTGTATTGTTTGTGAGATTAAGGCAAAAACATGTTTTTGCTAGGAATTATCCCACTGTAAACAAATATTTGATCCTCTACATTTAATTACTCTTAAAACCTGGATTTTAATACTATCAAAAGAAACCAAGGTGAATTGATTAGAAAATGCTGCAGCAGAATTTCTCATGTAACTTTTTTTTCTATCACATGGGAATGAAATCATTGAATTTAACATAACAGACATCTGACTCTGGAGCCAGAATTATTGGGTTTAAATTCTGAAAGTGCATCCTACTGCAATCTACTGTGTTTCCCTGGAAACATACTCAGCTTCCCTTTGCCTCAATTTCTACCTCTCTATAATAGGATTAGAACCTTCCTTTTGGATTGTTATGAAGATTAAATGGAATTAAAGTTATGTGGGTAATGTTCTTAGAATAGTTTCTGGTGCCTGCAAAGTATATATAAGTTGGGGGGAAGGGAGGTCGTTATTATTATGTTTCAGGTTTATGGCCTTTTCACACATAGCATGGTTGATGGCAAATCTTAAGTACTATTTTGTCCAGAGTTCATTCTGGGGGATCAAATAATCTCTGACATAGTGTGATTAATTCTCAGGTAAAAAGTATGACAGGTGAAACTACAAAGCAGTCAGATCTTTCATCTCTTGATTATGTACAGTCATGGATCACTTAACAACGTGGATGTGCTCTGGGAAATGCATCCTTAGGTGACGTTAGCATTGTGCAAACATCATAGATTGTACTTACACAAACCTAGATGGTATGTATAATATTATTTATATATTTTTATATGGAAAACCAAACCTCTCAGCACTAATATTGACTGTCTACAATGCCAATACCAGGTACCATATATCAGGTTTCTACAAATGCTATATGATAATTTTATGGTATCACTGTAATATATTCAGCCCATTACTAACTAAAATGCTATTATTTGGTGCATTACTGTAATTAGTTTCCTGGCTGTGTCATTGTGTATGTATGTTAAGATAACTCTGAAGCATATCATCTCACAATGCTGATAGTGGCACACCTTTAGAAGATAGAACCATTTCCTTCCCGGTGCCACTTGTAAGTCTAGACGCTCTTCTAGGACCCCAATCTGGTGTTGAGATAATTTGTTTTGTTTGTTCCTCCAGTCCAACCCTGTAGGTTCACCTTGTGTTTATATACCTCTTAAGTTCTCAAACTACCTGACTTTCATTGTTACCTAAAGTCCTAGAAATCTGGCCTCTGTTTTGATTCAGTTCTGTGGACTTTATGTTCAAACATGTTCTTGCACACCCCCTTCCTCTGTTCTGTTCTTCCATTGATTCTGACTCAAATGGTATAGCTTATACTCTGAAGCAGTATACTTCTGAAGGAAACCACTATAAGGTCTTTCATGAGGTTTCACATACACATCCACTTACTGGAAGCTTCTGTGACTGAGTACAGAGGTTTCATGAGATGTCCTATTTATAACTGTGTCTCCCAGATTAATAACAGTACCAAGCACAAAATGCATAAGAAATTTGCTGAATGACTGAGTGACTGAATAGAAAAGAGTTGTTATCTTCATATATATATATATATATATATACATATATCCTTTATTTATGTTCTTCTTCTTTTTGTTGCCTGACTTTGTGCTTACATTTTTTTAATTTTAGTGAACTCATTACCACTTAGTCCCTCCACTAATATTGGTTCACTCAATGTTTTCTTTAATTCCAAAAGATTTTGCTACTTGATGTTATTAGCAAAACTGTTCATGCCCAGAGGTACTATTGCTAGCCAGAAAGATTTCAAATCAACATCTCTAAAACTTGGTTTGCTTGTAGACAATTAATATGCTAGGGAAACAATCAATACATGATCAATATACTAGATTTTAATTCCAGGTGATGTCTTCTGTTTCCAACCAAATTCATCATGACTCCTAGGGAGAGAATATTTATTCTAGATGGCAATTCTATGATAAACAATTCCTACCTTTTTCTCAAATCTATATTTGCCTATCAACCCACAATGCAATAAACACTATCAGGTTAACAGTTGATCAATAATTTCAGGTAGTGATGGGAAATGCCAATACAAAGAGCATAGAAGATGAACAAAGACTGATTTGGGACACATTGGGTGACATCCTAGAAGAAAGCAATTGGAACCTGCAGAGTAGTTAGGTGCTTTACATGATAGATTATTGATGAGCCTCAGTTTGTATGTTGGGGAAAGAAAGCCAAATAAATGTCATGAGGAGTCAAGACATTAATCCCATCCAATATGGAATCTCTAAATTATTGTGGGAGATGACCTGCAATGAACAGGGGAAGCATCTGATACAGTCCGACCTTGATTTTCCAGAATATTCTGCAGTGGGCTTCTGGTGTTTGGCTTAGATGGCAGGTTTGGCCTGAGGGGAGAGATTTCCATTGACTATTCTTAAGGCAGAATTGACCAGATATATTTATGCATCTAACATTTCCATGTGGGTTACCTATATTGCCAAATGTTTTCCTGTTCAGAGTTCTTTTTTTTTTTTAAATAAACTAAATAGTTTAAAGCATCTGTAACTTTGATGTAACATTATATTCCCTTTTAGAAAGTGAAAATTGCTGCTCTCAAAATGAAAACAAATTTTAAATCAGAGAGCTTGAATTCAATGCAGGGGGTGGTGGGTGGGGGAGAAGCCAAATATGTAAAGCAGTCTAGCAGCTGGCACACATATTGGCAAAAGCTGTCTCTAAACATGTAAAATGAAGAGAAATGTGGTGGTTTTTCAATAATTTCAGAAGTTTCACACCTTGTTTGTAATTATCTGAACATTCAAACTAAATTATATATTTGTCTCAATGACATAAAGAGTTAACTCAAAGGTTCCCTTAACTTCATGTAGAGAAAAGAAAACCTTATCTATAGTGCTATACATTCAGATGTTTGCTAAAATCTAGTTAATTGATTGAATTTTAAAATTTTTCATCCAGATGCTTAGCAACATGGGGCCAAAACTAAGGTCAGTGAGACTATTTGCAACTTTTTTTCCAAAGGACAAAGCAAATTGTTCCCAAAATATTTTGTGATGGAGAGAGAAATATGAGGTTGTCCCAGTCTAATACACTTAGAGTGTTAGCGTACTATTAGGCGGAAAGCTGCCTGAATATCCAGAGCCTAGACAAACTTGTAGAGATGCAGGTAAGATCCTCTTCCTATGATGTGAAATCACTACTGGCTACCTCTCTGTCAGCAAATATTAGTTCAGTTAGAAGGTCACATTTTGATATAAAGATGACTTGAAAAATGAAAGAGGTAATTAAAATGTCTCAAAAATTGCCTAAATTTTCAGTAATAAAGCAAAATAAAATGAAGATGTAGCTGTTTAACTGTGAACTCTGACTTGGTAACAGGAAGAAAGAAAAAAGAGAAAGAAAGAAAGAAAGAAAGAAAGAAGGAAAGAAAGAAAGAAA
>NW_012117711.1:855775-863668 GCF_000951035.1 Colobus angolensis palliatus | reverse complement strand
AGAAAGAAAGAAAGAAAGAAAGAAAGAAAGAAAGAAAGAAAGAAAGAAAGAAAGAAAGAAGAAAGAAAGAAAAAAGCAAGCAGACCTGGTAGCAGTGTTGACAATGTGATTCTCAAACCATTCAATTTCAGTATTTCCCTTTACTAGCTCTATTTATATTGTACTTATGTGTGAACATAGAAGAGAGAGAGTAAGAGGAAATGAGTGAAAGAGGGGAAGGTAGGGGGAGAGATAGGAGAAAAAGGGGAAAAGAGAGGCTAGAGGAGAAAGAAAAATAAAGAGTAGTTTATTTAATTTAAACAAGAGGACCTCAGTTTTAATATGACAGAAAAAAACAATTAGACATTTCCATGTAACTCAGGATTCTGTCAAGGCTATCTGTTGTGGTGAGGTCTAATTGATAGATATGTCTGGCTCCCAGGCCCACCCTGACAGGATTGGTAAGAGAAGAGATATCTGGAAGTATCCACCATTCTCTGAATATTGGTTGCCTAGCCAGTCCCTTTCAGCAAGTTGATGGCATTGTCCAGTACTGCAATTCACTGAATCGACCATTCCCGTCGTGGAGACAGAGCCACCCACGAAACACTAATTTGACTCAAAAGTCTTTTTTTTGATTGTCAAGCAAAAGAATGAGACAAAATGACTGAAAACCAGGCCTGGTCAAGATTCCCATAGATGAGCTGGAATGGGAATCAGAATGTAGCTCTTCATTTTTATAGGGAAATAATGAGATCTCATTGGTAAGGTTCTAACAGAACTCTTTATCAATGATGCAACCACCAATGGCATTGATAAAGGTTATCTGATTATAGAGAAGTAAATAAATATATTGAAGGAAATGAGACTACCAGCACAGGATGTGAGTAAAAGTTCAAATTAATACCAGCAGAATGGAATTAATAGCAGAACCCTACACAACAATCCACTTCTATAACAGAGTTCTAACAGTCTTTTATATGAGAACATTTGGATGCATAATTTTCCTGTCAAGTTAGGTCTTCAAAATTTGAAATCAAGATTTTCCTGGGATGTGAATACAGTTTTCATCTTCCATTGTGACAAGATATATTTGACAGGTAGACTAACTCCATGAGACATTTTATTTTGACATTTCTTTTTAGTTTTTTGTCTCCTTACTAATAATAACATACACATTAGGGAGCCACAAGTCATTGTGACCTCAGCCCCATTATTTTTTTTTTTTTTTTTTTTTTTGAGACGGAGTCTCGCTCTGTCGCCCAGGCTGGAGTGCAGTGGCCGGATCTCAGCTCACTGCAAGCTCCGCCTCCCGGGTTCCCGCCATTCTCCTGCCTCAGCCTCCCGAGTAGCTGGGACTACAGGCGCCCGCCATCTCGCCCGGCTAGTTTTTTGTATTTTTTTAGTAGAGACGGGGTTTCACCGTGTAGGCCAGGATGGTCTTGATCTCCTGACCTCGTGATCCGCCCGTCTCGGCCTCCCAAAGTGCTGGGATTACAGGCTTGAGCCACCGCGCCCGGCCCTCAGCCCCATTATTTAAAATATGATCCCTGTAATTTTTTTTCTGGCTCTGTATGTTAGGGAAAAGGAAACAAACTGGCTTTTTAAATGTAGTTATTAGTTTGGGGACATGCTTTAAATATATTAATTATGTTTCTTAGTGTTTCAAAACACTTAATCCATGAGCTCTGCAGTCCAGTCACCTAAAAGAAACATTAGGTTAGATTATTTCTATGCCAATCACACAAGTTTGTTGAATTTATTTCCTTTGATCTGATATTCTCAAAGTCTATTTCACTTAGAAGTCTCCACAGTGAAGATTTCTTTTAATCACATATGACTGTGAGAACCCAGGTTTTCTTTATCTCTGGAAATCTCTTTCAAATGTACATTTTATAAGGCTGTGTCTACAGAACACTGTCAGAAAAAGGGCTGTTGAGACCAAATGAAGATCATTTCATATCCATATATTCAATTATACTTGCTCAAACAAACAAGTCGTACTAAATGATAAATGTTAACAAGTAGGCTTTAACTTCCTCCCCGCCATGTCCAACACATGCTACATCTTTAAAATTCTAAGTGGTAAATTGAGAATGAGATATGAGATATGGGATCATTGATTTTCTTGTACACAACATGATCAAGCCTCAGAAATAATAATTCATCACCTCAATGCATGCAGGTGTTACACAAATGAATTTTTTTATAGGAATTAAGAGAGGAAATGCCTATTACAGATTATTGATAAAGAAACATATTTTATTATTTGATTTGAGAACATCAGTTTATTTAAATTCAAGCTAGTCGACTCCCTTAAACATATTTGTGTAATTCCTCTAAATTTAAAGATTTAAGACTGCTGGCTGAAAAAATATCTAGTATTGCTATCTTCAAAATCATCAAGAGAAACCTTGCCTCCATTCAGGAATGTAAAACAGCTTTGAAATTGATGTGTTTGGTCATTAAGCACAAATACTTGACACATCCCTTTGATTTCATAGATTGTAAATCCCTGCAGTACTGCAAGAAGTCATTTATGAAATTGAGCTATTGATTGTTCTAATCTATACAGTAATTACTAGTGGCAGTCTATTGAATAGATGCTACCTCTACAGTGTACTCAAGAGGTACCAGGGTTACAGTCAAAAAGTTCCTGTGGCCCTGAGCATTTGGATCTGCCATAGTTTCTTATTAAAATAGCAATATTCTTGTGTGGGGACACACCCTAAGAATTTGTTTGTTTAGTCATTTATTCACTCTTTTAAAAAATATATTGAGTTTCTGCTAGGCACCAAGAGGATTTGAGAAGACTCAAACATGAATATGAATATGATTATTACTTTCAAGAACCTTATCACCTTGCAAGAGAAGATATGATATGCACACACATAAACATGAATTAATTAGAATGGGGAGAGACTAGCTGGTAACTAAGAAGATGAATGAAAATCAGAATAGACACCTGATAGGAAGACAAAGTTAGAAGGAGGCTTCTCCCAAAAGGAGTAAAAGGAAACTAATGAGAGGAAACCAAACACACCTTTATTTTGTACATCATAATTATATTATTTCATTTTGCCTTTCTTGAGTTGTCCAGTATGATGTGGAAGGTAGAAAGCACTTATGCCCCAAGCACAAACACCTACTTCTAAGCAAGGATGTCAAAGTAGGGGAAGTAAAAGGCCTAACCATCCAAAGTCAGCTAAGAAAACCAACAGCCTCAAGGAATTAAACTACAAACAGTCAGATGAATAGCTTAGGCCCAGAACTTTTAATAAATGTGTGCTTATCCCTCAATAGTCTAAAAAAGAAAAACAGAAAATAAATCAATATGGCAAACACATGTAACCTGTAAGAAGTGTAAATCAGACCTAGGTGCAAATGATGAATTTAGAATTCAGTCTGAAATTGAAAATATATTGTGAATGTACTGCTTTCTATTTCTCTCTTCATTAGACTTGAAATATTGTGGATGTAGTACTTCTTTCATGAAACTAATATTCACAGAATTTGGCTAAAGGAGAAAGTTTAAGAATCACTAGCAACATTGATACCACAACCCAATAATGCTCCAAAGGAAAGTCGTGTAATGATACCAGTTGAATAATGGCCACTACCATCCTTATGCAGATTGATAATGATGATGATGATGATGACAATGGTGTTACATAATTCCAGAAAAAGAAACCATTGGCTGCTAAAATAAAGTGAAATGTACTCAAATTTATCTACTTCATCTGTCAGGTATATATCATTCTAAAATGTTGTAATATAGTCTGTACATGAAAGTTTCCTACAAACACATTCATTGACTCCCAAGTAAATTAGCTACATGGAGAATGGCATTATATAGTTTCTTTATATATTCATGCACACATACACACAAACAGTTTATATCCAATGTCTAGAACCAGTTTCTATTACAAAAAAATAGAGATATTAGATAATAATTGTAACGTTATTATTCCAGGCAACTTTTCACTTATTTCACTCTGAAGAATTAAATATTTTTATCAAGACCTTTTAACTTTTGACCTTTCAATATTCAGTCATCACCAGTTGCTCTGTCCCATAGACTATCATGGATAGCTTTTTCATATACAGCAAACTACCACACAGTGGGAGAAAAGTACTATGTAACTATTTTTTAAAAGAAAGCATTACCTGCTTTTGTTCTTTTCAGAATATGTTGAAAATAAACTTTAAAATCTGGGGAAGGCAATATCCAGTGAGAAGTAGTCTTTCTGACTGAAAAGCATAAATAAATAAATAAATAAATAAATAAGAAGTGTTTTATTGAATAAATTATTTTAATGCTTTTGAAATTTTTCTCAAATATGCTTAGGAAGCAGATTAACTAGAGAAAAATGAAGAGAAGTACCATTATATTTTGCAAATTGGTCATTAAAATAGCTATATTCATTCATTCACAGTGATAGGCACTGTCTTATGCACTGGGAACACAGAATTAGACAAGACAGATAATATATCTTTCCTAAGGAAATCTATAATATTGGGGGGCAGGTGTAAGATAGCTGTTGTACAAGTGATTACAAAAGTATTTACAATTGAGATGAAAGGTATGAAAAGTGTATAAGCCTATGGGGATATATAACAGAGAGACCATACCTACTCCAAGAGCTCAGGGAATGTCTCCCTGATAAATTCACATTGAAGGTAAAATATGTAAACTCAATTAGCTAGAAAAATACAAGAAAAGGTATATGCAAGAGCCTAAATAATGGTGTATTAAGGAAATAAAAAAAAAGTTGATAAAGTTTGAGAAAAATGGGTAATGGGGTAAATTGAACAAGGAAATACTGGAAAGGTGGCGGATCCAAAAACACACATTATATTGGAAGACATATTGAGGTTTCTGTAAAATGTCATAGAAATTCATTCCTTCATTCATTTTATAAATATTCATGGCGCATTTATATATTAGTCATTCTACTAAATGTTAGAGATATAAGACTTCTGTTCTTGTGGAGCTTACATTATATTGATGAAATACTGACAATAAACAAAAATAAATAAATATAACATGTTCAAAGGTGATAAGTGCTATGGAGAAAAACAAAGACTGCCAATAGTGAACTTTCTTTGAAGGGGCTGCAATTTTAAATAGATGGGTCAGAGAAAGCCATGATGAAAAGGTGAGACTTAAAGACTGGAGGGAGATATGGGAGGGAGTCATGAGGATTATATTATTCATTGCTATGTAAAATATTATCGGAAATTTAGGAATTTCAAACAATTCACAGTATCTCGCAGTTTCTGTGGGTCAGAAGTCTGGGTATGAGCTAACTAGGTTATTTGCTCAGAGTCTTACTAAGCTGTAATGAAGTTGGCCCCTGGGGCTGAAGCCAACTTTGAGGATTAGGTATTCTTCAAATACACAATCTAATGATGCATCTGAAGGAACTAGAAACACAAGAACAAGCTAAACACGAAATGAGTCTAAGAAAAGAAATAAAGATTAGAGCAGAGATCAATAAAATTAAAATGAATAAAATTATACAAAATCAATAAAACTAAAAGTTAATTTTTTGAATAGTTAAACAAAGTTGACTAACATTTAGCCAGACTTACTAATTGTCAAGGTAAAGACAAATTATTTTATTTTATTTTATTTATTTTTTATTATACTGTAAGTTCTAGGGTACCTGTGCACAATGTGCAGGTGTGTTAAATATGTATACATGTGCCATGTTGGTGTGCTGCACCCATTAACTTGTCATTTACATTAGGTATATCTCCTAATGCTATCCCTTCCCCCTCCCCCCACCCCACGACAGGACCCAGTGTGTCATGTTCCCCTTCCTTTGTCCAAGTGTTCTCATTGTTCAATTCCCACCTTTGAGTGAGAACACGTGGTGTTTGGTTTTCTGTTGCTGCAATAGTTTGCTGAGAATGATGGTTTCCAGCTTCATCCATGTCATTACAAGGGACATGAACTCATCCTTTTTTATGGTTGCATAGTATTCCATGGTGTTTATGTGCCACATTTTCTTGATCCAGTCTGTCATTGATGGACATTTGGGTTGGTTTCAAGTCTTTGCTATCGTGAATAGTGCCGCAATGAACATACGTGTGCCTGTGTCTTTATAGTAGCATGATTTATAATCCTTTGGGTATATACCCAAGTAATGAGATGGCTGGGTCAAATGGTATTTCTAGTTCTAGATTCCTTGAGGAATCAACACACAGTCTTCCACAATGGTTGAAGTAGTTTACAGTCCCACCCACTGTATAAAAGTGTTCCTATTTCTCCACATCCTCTCCAGCACCTGTTGTTTCCTGACTTTTTAATGATCACCATTCTAACTGGTGTGAGATGGTATCTCATTGTGGTTTTGATTTGCATTTCGCTGATGGCCAGTGATGATGAGCATTTTTTCATGTGTCTGTTGGCTGCATAAATGTCTTCTTTTGAGAAATGTCTGTTCATATCCTTTGCCCACTTTTTGATGGGGTTGTTTGTTTTTTTCTTCTAAATTTGTTTGAATTCTTTGTAGGTTCTGGATATTAGCCCTTGGTCAGATGAGTAGATTGCAAAAATTTTCTCCCATTCTGTAGGTTGCCTGTTCACTCTGACGGTAGTTTCTTTTGCTGTGCAGAAGCTCTTTAGTTTAATTAGATCCCATTTGTCAATTTTGGCTTTTGTTGCCATTGCTTTTTGTGTTTTAGACATGAAGTCTTTGCCCATGTCTATGTCCTGAATGGTATTACCTAAGTTTTCTTCTAGGGTTTTTATGGTTTTAGGTCTTACATTTAAGTTTTTAGTCCATGTTGAATAAATTTTTGTATAAGGTTTAAGGAAGAGGTCTGGTTTCAGTTTTCTACATATGGTTAGCCAGTTTTCCCAGCACCATTTATTCAATAGGGAATCCTTTCCCCATTTCTTGTTTTTGTCAGGTTTGTCAAAGATCAGATGATTTTTAGATGTGTGGTATTATTTCTGAGGGCTCTGTTCTGTTCCATTGGTCTATATCTCTGTTTTGGTACCAGTACCATTCTGTTCTGGTTACTGTAGCCTTTTAGTATAGTTTGAAGTCAGGTAGCGTGATGCCTCCAGCTTTGTTCTTGTGGCTTATGATTGTCTTGGCAATGCAGGCTCTTTTTTGGTTCCATATGAACTTTACAGTAGTTTTTTCCAATTCTGTGAAGAAAGTCATTGATAACTTAATAGAGATGGCATTCAATCTGTAAATTACCTTGGACAGTATGGCCATTTTCACGATATTGATTCTTTCTATCCATGAGCATGGAATTTTCTTCCATTTGTTTCTGTCCTCTTTTATTTCATTGAGCAGTGGTTTGTAGTTCTCCTTGAGGAGGTCCTTTACATCACTTGTAAGTTGTATTCCTAGGTATTTTATTCTCTTTGAAGCAATTTTCAGTGGGAGTTCACTCATGATTTGGCTCTCTGTTTGTCTGTTATTGTTGTATAAGAATGCTTGTGATTTTTGCACATTGATTTTGTATTCTGAGACTTTGCTGAAGTTTTTTATCAGCTAAAAGAGATTTTGGGCTGAGACGGTGGGGTTTTCTAAATATACAATCATGTCATCTCTAAACAGGGACAATTTGACTTCCTCTTTTTCTAATTGAATATCCTTTATTTCTTTCTCCTGCCTGATTGCCCTGGCCAGAAATTCCAACATTACGGTGAACAGGAGTGGTGAGAGAGGGCATCCCTGTCTTGTGCCCATTTCAAAGGGAATGCTTCCAGTTTTTAACCATTCAGTATGATATTGACTGTGGGTGTGTCATAAATAGCTTCTATTATTTTGAGATGTGTTCCATCAATAAGGAATTTATTGAGAGTTTTTAGCATGAAGGGCTGTTGAATTTTGTCAAAGGCCTTTTCTGCATCTGTTGAGATAATCATGTGGTTTTTGTCTTTGG
>NW_012117711.1:789574-854030 GCF_000951035.1 Colobus angolensis palliatus | reverse complement strand
TTGGAGGGCAGGCCTGGTGGTGACAAAATCTCTCAGCATTTGCTTGTCTGTAAAGGATTTTATTTCTCCTTCACTTATGAAACTTTGTTTGGCTGGATATGAAATTCTGGGTTGAAATTTCTTTTCTTAAAGAATGTTGAATATTGGCCCCCACTCTCTTCTGGCATGTAGAGTTTCTGTCGAGATATCCGCTGTTAGTCCGATGGACTTCCCTTTGTGGATAACCCGACCTTTCTCTCTGACTGTCCTTAACATTTTTTCCTTCATTTCCACTTTGGTGAACCTGACAATTATGTGTCTTGGAGTTGCTCTTCCCGAGGCGTATTTTTGTGGCATTCTCTGTATTTCCTGAATTTGAATGTTGGCCCGCCTTGCTAGGTTGGGAAAGTTCTCCTGGATCATATCCTGCAGAGTGTTTTCCAACTTGGTTCCATTCTCCCCGTCACTTTCAGGTACACCAATCAGACATATACTTGGTCTTTTCACATAGTCCCATATTTCTTGGAGGAGGCTTTATTCATTTCTTTTCACTGTTTTTTCTCTAAGCTTATCTTCTCACTTCATTTCATTCATTTGATCTTCAATCACTGATACCCTTTCTTCCACTTGATCAAATCGGCTACTGAAGTTTGTGCATGCATCACATCATTCTCATGCCATGGTGTTCAGCTCCATCAGGCCATTTTACGACTTCTCTACACTGCTTATTCTAGTTAGCCATTCATATAATCTTTTCTCAAGGTTTTCAGCTCCTTTTCAATGGGTTCGAGCATCCTCCTTTAGTTCAGAGAAGTTTGTTATTACCAATCATCTGAAGCCTTCTTCTCTCAACTCGTCAAAGTCATTCTCCATCCAGCTTTGTTCTGTTGCTGCCAAGAAGCTGTGTTCCTTTGGAGGAGAAGAGGCACTCTGATTTTTAGAGGTTTCAGTTTTTCTGCTCTGGTTTCTCCTCATCTTTGTGGCTTTATCTACCTTTGGTCTTGATGATGGTGACATACAGATGGGGTTTTGGTGTGGATTTCCTTTCTGTTTGTTAGTTTTCCTTCTAAGAGTCAGGACCCTCAGCTGCTCAGCTGCAGGCCTGTTGGAGTTTGCTGGAGGTCCACCCCAGACCCTGCTTGCCTGGGTATCACCAGCGGCGGCTGAAGAACAGCACATATTGCAGAAAGGCAAATGTTGCTGCCTGATCCATCCTCTGGAAGCTTCATCTCAGAGGGGCACTAGGCTGTATAAGGTGTCAGACAGCCCCTGCTGGGAGGTGTCTCCCAGTATGGCTACTCGGGTCAGGGACACACTTGAGGAGGCAGTCTGTCTATTCTCAGATCTCAAACTCTGTGCTGGGAGAACCACTATTCTCTTCAATGCTGTCAGAAAGAGATGTTTAAGTCTGCAGAAGTTTCTGCTGCCTTTTGTTCAGCTATGCCCTGCCCCCAGAGGTGGAGTCTACAGAGGCAGGCAGGCCTCCTTGAGCTGTGGAGGGCTCCACCCAGTTTGAGCTTCCTGGCCACTTTGTTTAACTACTCAAGCCTCAGCAATGGTGGATGTCCCTCCCCGAGCCTCGCTGCAGCCTTGCAGTTTGATCTCAGACTACTGTGCTAGCAGTGAGCGAGGCTCCATGGGTGTAGGATCCTCTGAGCCAGGTGTGGGATATAATCTCATGGTGTGCTGTTTTCTAGGGTTGTTGGAAAAGTGCAGTATTAATGTGGCAGTGTCCCGATTTTCCAGGTACCATCTGTCATGGTTTCCCTTTCCTAGGAAAGGGAATTCCCTGACCCCTTGTGCTTCCCAGGTGAGGCAATGCCCCGCCTTGCTCCACGGGCTGCACTCACTGTCTGACAAGCCCCAGTGAGATGAACCTGGTACCTCAGGTGGAAATGCAGAAAACACCCATCTTCTGCGTTGCTCACGCTGGGAGCTGTAGACTGGAGCTGTTCCTATTTGGCCATCTTGGAACCCTATTGTGGCTTTTTATCTTATCCTTGTCCTACCATCTCTTCAGCATGATGAGATGTGAATCATAAGAAGTGATGGTTCTATCCCTAGTTGTCTGCAAACCAGAGACAGCAGAGCACACTGTATTAGCAAGTTTCTAAACTGCCTGTAGGCTGCCAGATGGTTTGGTATCTCTATCACTTAACTCAAAGTTCATATGACCACAATTAAGTCAAATCTCTGACTTAGGAAGCAGTGGGAAGCAGCAGGCATAGCTTGTAAAAACTACATGGTAACTATAGAGTTGCATATGCCTGAAGCAAGAGATTATTGAGGAAGAAATAGAATCAAACAGGTAATAGTCTGACAAAAAGCAAGGGTGAGATTCTTAGGAAAAGTAATATACTTAAAACCAACTATACAAATGAGGGAATTGGAAAATATACACACAGACTCCCAGAGAAAATTCATATGCATGAAGGCCTACAAACACCTTAAGCCTTAAGATTGGATTGATTAGTGAAGGCCTTTACCTGCTCTGGGTCAATCTACAAAGACTGGAATAGATGACTGCTTTTTGAAATGCATAGTTTTCAATAGAGAATGATAAAGCATACCAAGAAACAGGAAAACATGTCCATTCAAAGGCACAAAATAATTTCAAAAACTCAAGCCTGAAGACAAAAGTTTTACACTTAGACAATACTTTAAAACAACTGTGTTAAGTATGCTCAAAAAACTAAGAAAAACATGGACAAACCAAATAAATAAGGAAAACAATATATGAACAAATTGAGAATATCAACAGAGATAGGATGTATAAAATATAATAAAACAACAATTTGGGAATTGAAAAACACAAACAACAAAACAAAAATTTGACTAGAGGATTCAATATTATACTCAGATAGGAAGGAAGCAAAGCAAATGTGAAGACAGGTCACTTGAAATTATTGAGTTTGAGTAGCAAAAATAATAAATAAATAAATAAATACATAAATAAATAAAATGTGAACAGAGCCAAAGGGGCATGTGGAACATCATCAAGAAGATCATTATAATTATTATGAAAGTTCCAAAAAGAAAGATAAGTGGAAAGTGAAGTTATTTAAAGAAACAATAGGTAAAAATTATAATGAGAAGAAAAACATGGATATGCAAATTCAAGAAGCTCAAGTGAATAAATAATAGCAAAATCATTCACAGTAGTCAAAAAGTGAAGGCAATCAGTGTTAGTAGACAGATGAATGGATTTTAAAAAGGCAATAAACTTGTACCATTTCTACTAAAACTATTTAGAAAAATTGAGAAGGGATTAATCCCTAACTCATTCTGTGAGGTCAGCATCATCCTGACACCAAAACATGGCAGGGACACAAGAAAAGAAAACTTCAGACCAAATTCCTGATTAACATTCATGCAAAAATCCTCAACAAAACACTGGCAAAGAAAATCCAGCAGCACATCAAAAAGCTTATCCACCACAATCAAGTAGGCTTTATCCCCAAGATGCAAGGTTGGTTCAACATACGCAAACTAATAAATGTGATTCATCACATAAATACAACCAAAGACAAAAACCAAATGATTATCTCAATAGAAGCAAAAAAACTTTTAATAAAATTTAATAATGCTTCATGTTAAACACCCTCAGTAAATGAGATATTAAAGGAACATATCTCAAAATAATAAAAGTGATCTATGACAAACCCACAACCAACATCATAATAAATGGGCCAAAACTGAAAGCATTCCTTTTGAAAATTGGCACAAGACAAGGATGCCCTCTCACCACCTCCATTCAACATAGTATTGGAAGTGCTGGCCAGAGAAATGAGGCAAAAGAAAGAAATAAAAGGCATCCAAATAAGAATGGCAAAGTATCCCTGTTTGTGAATGACAGGATTCTATATCTACAAAGCTCCATAGTCTCAGTTCAAATGTCCCTTAAGCTGATAAACAACTTCAGCAAAGTCCTAGGATATAAAATCAATGTACAAAAATCCTAGCATTCCTATAAACCAATAACAACCAAGTCAAAAGCCAAATCAGGAACACAATCTCATTCACAATTGCCACAAAATGAATAAAATAGTTAAAAATATGCCTAACCAGAGTGGTGAACAATCTCTACAATGATAACTACAAAACATGACTCAAAGAACTGAAAGATGACACAAACAAATTTAAAAAAAAATTCCATGCTCATGGATAGGAAGAATTAAAATTGTAGTATTGGCCATAATACCCAAAGCAATTTGTAGAATCAATGTTATTCCGATCAAAATATCAATGACATTCTTTATATAACTAAAAAAATCTACTTTGAAATTCATATGGAACCAGAAAAGAGCCTGACTAGCCAAGGAAATCCTAAGAAAAAGTAACAAACCTACAGGCATCATGCTGTCTGGCTTCAAACTATGCTACAGGGCTACAGTAACCAAAACAGCATGGTACTGGCACAAAAACAGACATATAGACCAATGGAACAGACAAGAGAACACAGAAATAATGCTACACACCTACAACCATCTGATCTTTGACAAAGGTGACAAAAACAGACAGTGGGGAAAGGACTCCCCATTCAGTAAATGGTGCTGGGATAACTGGCTAGCCGTACATAAAAAAAATGAAACTGGATCCCTTCCTAATACCATATCCAAAAATCAATACATGATGATCAAACACTTCAATGTAAAACCCAAAACTACAAAAACTCTAAAAGACAACCTGGGCAATACCAGTTGGGACACAGAAACATGCAAATATTTCATGATGAAGATGCCAAAATTAATTGCAAACAAAAGCAAAAATTAACAAATGGGATCTAACTAAACAGCTTCTTCACAGCAAAAACAAACAAACAAACAAACAAAAACCTATCAACAGAATAAACAGACAATCTTCAGAATGTGAGAAAATATTTGCAAACTATACATCTAACAAAAGTTTAATGTGCAGCATCTACCATCTTGTAGATTTAAACAAACCTACAAGAAAAAAAAAAAACAGTAAAAAGTGGGCAGAGGACATGAATACTTTTCCAAAGAAGACATAACATACAGTCAACAATCATATGACAAAAAAATCTCAATGTCATTGATTATTAGAGAAATTTAAACCAAAACCATAATGAGATAGCATTTCACAGCAGTCAGAGGGCTATTACTAAAAAGTAAAAAAAGAACGTGCTGGTGAGGTTGTAGAGAAAAAGGAACACTTATACACTGTTGCTGGGAACAAAAATTAGCAGAGCGTGGTTGCATATGCCTGTAGTCCCATCTACTTGGGAGACCGAGGCAGGAGGATCACTTGAACCTGGGAGGTGGAGGCTGCAGTGAGCTGAGATCACACCACTGTACTCCAGCCTGGGCAACAGAACCAGACTCTGTCTCAAAAATAAATAAATAAAAAATAGGAAGTGATAGTTTGTCCAAATGAGAAGGAACCAGCATAACATTTCTGACAGTATGAAAAAACAGGATGTAATGACATCCTCAAAGGATTAAACTAGCTCTCTAGCAATGGATTATAGTGAAAATGAAAATTCTGAATTGTTATAGAATTGAAAATATGAATTGTAAGGAAGCTCAACGAGATCCAAAGGCAAGTTGAAAATCAACATAAAAATGCAAATCAATTCAGGATATGAATGAAAAATTTATTTTACAAAACACCAAAATTTAATAAAAGCCCAGACAGAACTTCTGGAAAATAATTTATTGAAGGGATTATAAAATATAGGTGAAAGTTTTAACAACAGACTAGACCAAGCAGAAGAAAGAACTTGAAGACAGATGTTTCAAACTAATCCATCCAGACAAAAATAAAGAGAAGTTTTTGAAAAATGAACCAAGTTTTCAAGAAATATGAGATTATGTAAGGTGTTGAAATCTATGATTCCAAGGTAATCCCAAAGGAGAAGAAAATAAAAGTCCAAAGTTTCAGAAATCTATTTGAGGGAATAATTGAGGAAAACTTCCCTGGTCATGCTAGAGATTTAGATATACACATAAGAGAATCTCAAAGAACTCTTGAGAGATACAGTGCAAGACTAACTTTACTGAGGCATACAGTCATCAGACTAACCAAAGACAAATGAAGGAAAAATTCTAAAAGCAGGGAGAGAGAAGCATCTAATAAACTGTAATGGAAATACTATCAGTGTAGGAGCAGACTTCTCAGCAGAAACCTTATAAGCACAAAGATATTGGGGTTCTATTTGCAGTCTTCTTAAACAAAGTAACAGTCAGCCAAGTTTGTATCCTGCTCAACTAAGCCTCATAAATAAAGGAGAAATAACATCTTTCTCAGACAAGCAAATGTTACAGTACAAGGCATGCTTAAAAGACTTCTAAACATGGAAACTAAAGGGCAATACTTTCCATCATAAAACACATGAAAGTATAAAATTCACAGTTCTCATAATGCAATAACACAATTGAAACTGCAAAGAAAGTAGGTAACAATTAACATTATGATAGGAACAAAATCTCATACATCAATATTAACTGAGAATATAAATTGACCAAATTCTCCACTTAAAAGATATAGATTGGCTGAATGGATTAAAAAATAAGACCCAATCAAATGCTGCTTTCAAGAAACCCACCCAACAAATAAAGACAGTTACAGACTCAAGGTAAAAGGATGGGAAAAGATATTCCACACAAACAAAAACCAAAAGCAAGCAGGAGTAGTTACACTTATATCAGGTAAAACAGTCTTAAAATCAACAACAACAATAAAAAGACAAAAGAAGGTTATTACATAATGATAAAGGGTTCAATTCAACAAGAAGATATAACAATCCTAAATATAGATGCACCCAACGCTGGCACACAGATTCATAAAACAAACACTACTGGACCAATGAAAAGAGATAAACAGTGGTAGAATAATAGTGTGAGACTTCAACACCCCACTGACAGCACTAAAAGATCACTGAGGCAGAAAATCAAAAAAAGAAACTTTGGATATAAATGGGATTCTAAACCAAATGGACCTAAAAGACATTTACAGAGAGTACACCAAAATAGATTATATGTTAGACCACAAGACAAGTCTTACCACATTTTTTAAAAATCAAAAGTATATCAAGTATTTTGTCAGATCACAATGGAATAAAAGTAGAAATAAATTTCAAGAGGAAGTCTCAAAACTATGCAAAGATATGGAAATTAAACAACCTGCTTCTGAATGACCTTTGAGTCTATGATAAAATTAAGGAAGCAATTAAAAAATTTATTGAAACAAATGAAAACAAGACACAGCATTCCAAAATCTCTGGAATGTAGCCAAGGCAATGTTAAGAGGGAAGCTTATAGCATTAAATGTTTATATCAAAAAGATAGAATGATCACAAACTGACAACCTAATATCACACCTCAAGGAACTAGAAAAAAAAAAAAAAAACCCAAACCAAAGCTAGCAGAAGAAAAGAAATGACAAAGATCAGAGCAGCACAAAATGAAATTGAGAAGAAAATGCAATACAAAGGATCAATGAACTGAAATTTGGTTTTTTTTTTGAAAACATAAACAAAATTGAAAGATGGCTAGCTAAAATAACCAAGAAAAAGAGAGGAGATTCTAGCAATCACAGTCAGAAAAAAAAAAAAAAAAGATATTACAACTGGTACCACAGAAATAGAGACCATCAGAGATTACAGTGAGCATCATTATGCCAACAAACTAAAAAGTCTAGAGGGAATTTATAAATTCCTGGAAACATACAATCACCCAATATTGAACCAGGAAGAAACAGAAATTCTGAACAGACCAGTAATGAGTAGTGAGGTTAAATCAGAAATAAAAATTCGCCCCCAAACAACAAAAAAGACAAGGACCAGACAGGTTCACAGCCAAATTTTATCAGATGCGGAAAGAAAAACTGGTACAAATTCCACTGAAACTGTTCAAAAACATTGAAGAGGAGAGATTTCTCTCTAACTCATACTGCAAAGACAGTATTACCCTGATACAAAATCCAGGCAAGGAAACAACAACAAAAATAATACTATAGGCAAATATCACTGATAAACAAGATGCAAAAGTCCTGAACAAATATTAGCAAACCAAATTTAACAGCACTTCAAAAAGATAGTACATGATCAAGTGGGTTTTATTCTCAGCATACAAGTGTTGTTCAAAATACACAGATTAATAAATGTGATTCAGGACATAAATAGAATTAAAAACAAAAACCATATTATCACCTCAGTAGATGCAGATAATGTGTTTTATACAATTTAGCATTATTTAAGATAAAAACTCTAAACAAACAAGGCATCAAAGGAACATATCTCAAAATAATAAAAGCCATATGAGCCGGGTGCTGGGGCTCATGCCTGTAATTCCAGCACTTTGGAAGGCCGAGGTGGATGGATCACAAGGTCAGGAGTTCGAGACCAGCCTGACCAACATGAAAAAACCTCATCTCTGCTAAAAATACAACAATTAGCCAGGCGTGGTGGCCCCCGACTGTAATCCCAGCTACTCAGGAGGCTGAGGCAGGAGAATCACTCGAACCCGGGAGGCAGAGGTTGCAGTTAGACGAGATCGCACCACTGCATTACAGCCTGGGCGACAGACAGAAACTCCTTCTCAAATAAATAAATAAAAATAAAAATAAAAAATTAGAGCCACAAGTGAAAAACTCAGTCAACATCTTACTGAATGAGGAGATGTTGGTAGCATTCCCCATAAGAACTGTAACACGGCAAGGATGTCCACATTTACCACTGCTATTCAATGTAGTACTGGAAGTCCCGGCTAGAGCAATAAGTAAGACAAATGAATAAAAGTCATCAAGATTGCATAAAAGAAAGTCAAATTATCTGTTTGTTTATGATATGACCTAATACCTAGAAAATCCTAATAACTGCTCCAGAATAATCCTAGATTTGATAAACGACGCCAGTAAAGTTGGATGCAAAATCAATGTACAAAAATAGTAGTATTTCTATACACAAATAATTATCTAGCTGAGAACCAAATACGAATACAATTTCATTTACAATAGGTACAAAAAATAAAAGATCTGAGGATATATTTAACCAAGGAAGTGCAAAATCTCTACAAGAAAAACTGCATCACACTGATGAAATAAATTATATATGGCACAAACAAATGGAAAATCATCCCACGCTCATGCACTGGAAGAATCAATATAATTAAAATGACCATACTTCCCCCCCAAAATATAAAAATTCATACAATCCCTATCAAAATACCAATGTCGTTTTTCAAAGAAATAGAAAAAACAATCCTAAAATTCATATAAAACCAAAGAAGAGCCCAGATAGTCAAAGCTATCCTAAGCAAAAAGAATAAATCTGAAGACATCATATTACCTGATTCCAAATTACATTACAAGGCTATCATAACCAAAACGGCATTGGTACTAGTATAAAAATAACCCAGAAATAAAGCCACATATTCATAGTTAAGTGAGCTTAGACAGACAAAGGGCATGCACTGGGGTAATTACTGACACCCATTCCAATAAATGGTCCTTGGAAAATTGGCTAGACATAGGCAACAGAATGACACTGGGCCCCTATTTGTCACCATGTACAAATATAATCTCAAGATGGATAAAAGACTTAAATGTCAGACCTAAAACTGTACAAATACTGGAGGAAACCCTAGGGAAAAAATTTCTGTACATTAATCTAGCAAGGGATCCGTGATTCAGACTTCAAAAGCAGCAGCAACAAAGACAAAGACAAATGCACCAAAACCTTTAAAATACAAGTTTGCTATTTACTTTCCATATATTAATGCACATATTTGTTTTGTATTTTAAAATACATTAAAGAAGTCATAAACTGAAAGCACAAGAAAGTGGCAACCATTCATTTGTTAAAATAATTTTGAGGATCAATGCTTTAGGAAACTTTTTCTATTTCTTTGAGATAACAGATTTGCTCACTAGACTTGTAGCAATTTATTTATATATTTATTCATTTACTTTGTCTTTTTTAAGCTTTTCTTTTAGGGTCAGGATGCATATGCAGGTTTGTTACGTAAGTAAATTGTGTGTCATGAAGGTTTGGTATACAGATTATTTTGTCACCCAGGTAATAAGGACAGAACTCAACAGGTAGCTTTTTGATCCTCACCCTCCTCCCAGGTAGTTTTTTGATCCTCATTCTTCCACCAGGCTATACCCTCAATAAGACTTTGGTGTCTGCTGTTCCCTTCTTTGTGTTAATGTGTACTCATTGTTTTGCTCCCACTTAAAAGTGAGAACATGCAATATTTAGCTTTCTGTTTCTGCATTAATTTGCTCAGGATAATGGCTTCCAGCTCCATCCATGTTGCTGTCAAAGCCATGATCTCATTATTTTCATTGCTGTGTAGTATTCCATGGTATATATGAACCACATTAACTTTATGTAATCTACCATTGATGGGAATTTAGGTTTATTCCGTGTCTTTGCTATTGGGAATAATGCTGCAATAAATAAACAAATGCATGCATTTTTATGGTAGAACAATTTATATTCTTTTGAGCATATGCTCAATAATGGGATTGCTGGGTCAAATGGTAGTTCTGTTTTAAGTTCTCTGAGAAATTACCAAACTGTTTCCACAATGGCTGAACTAATTTACATTCCCACCAGCAACGTATAAGTGTTACCTTTTCTCTGCAACCTTGCTAGCATCTGTTATTTTTTGACTTTTTAATAATAGCCATTCTGACTGCTGTGTGATGGCATCGCATTGGTTTTGATTTGGATCTCTATAATGATGAATATTGTTGAGTATTTTTATATGCTTTTTGGCTGCATCTATGTCTCTTTTGAAAGATGTCTGTTCATATCCTTTGCCCACATTTTAATGAGGTTGTTTAATTTTTGCTTGTTGATTATTTCAAATTCCTTATTGATTCTGGATATTAGACCTCTGCCGGATCCATAGTTTGCAAATATTTTCTTCCATTCCTTAGGTTGTTTGCTTACTCTGTCGATAGTTTCCTTTGCTGTGCAGAAGCTCTTTAGTGTAAGTTCCATTTGTCAATTTTTGTTTTCGTTGCAATTGCTTTTGGAGTCTTTGTCATGAAATCTTTGCCAGGGCCAATGTACAGAATAATATTTCCTAGCTTATCTTCAAGGATTTTTATAGGGTTAGGTGTCAAATTTACATCTTTAATCCATCTTTAGTTAATTTTCATATGTGGTTTAAGAAACTGGTACAGTTTCAGTCTTCTGCGATCACTACCCAGTCATCCAAGTATTATTTATAGAATAGGGAGTCCTTTCCCTATTGCTTATGTTTGTCAATTTTGTTGAAGATATGATAGCTGTAGGCGTGCAGCTTTATTTCTGGACTCTATTCTGCTTGATTGGTCTATGTGTCTGTTTTTGCACCAGTACAATGCTGTTTGACTTACTCTAGCCTTACAGTATAGTTTGAAGTCGGGTAGTGTGATGCCTCTCTCTTTGTTCTCTTTGCTTAGGATTGCTTTGGCTATTCAGGTTTGTTGTTGTTTTGTTTGTTTTTTTTGTTTTGGTTCCCTATTAATTTTAGAATAGTTTTTTTTTTCTAATTATGTGAACAATGTCATTGACAGTTTGATAGGAATAGCAATGAGTCTGTAAATTGCTTCTGCTTTGGGTACTATGGCAGTTTTAACAACATTGATTTTTTCTATCCATGAGCATGGAAAGTTTTCTATTTGTGTTGTTTCTGATTTCATTCAGCAGTGTTTTGTAATTCTCATTGTAGAAATTTTTCACCTCCCTGATTAGCTGTATTCCTAGGTATTTGATTCTTTTTGTGGCTATTGTGAATCAGATTGCATTCTTTGTTTGGCTTTCAGCTTGGACATTGTTGGTGCATAGAAAAGCCACTCATTTTTACACACTAATTTCCTATCCGAGAAAGTTGCTGAAGTTGTTTATCACATCTAGAAGCTTTTGGGAAGAGGCTATGAGGCTTTCTAGGTATAGAACCATAGCTTCTGCAAACAGGGATAGTTTGACTTCCTCTCTTTCTGTTTGGATTCCTTTTCTTTCTTTATTTTGCCTGATTGCTCTGGCTAGCACTTCCAGTACTGTATTGAATAGGGGTAGGGAGAGTGAGCCCCCTTCTCTTGTTCCAGCTCTCAGGAAGAATGCTTCTAGCTTTTGCCTCTTCAATATGATGGTGGCTGTGGGTTTGTTATAGATGGTTCTTATTATTTTGAGGTATGTTCCTTCAATGCCTAGTTTGTTGAGGGTTTTTAGCATGAAAAAATGTTGAATTTTAGCAAAAGCACTTCCTGCATCTATTGAGATGATCATGTGTTTTTTGTTTTTACTTCTGTTCATAGGAGGAATAACATTTATTGATTTGTGTATGTTGAACCGACAATGCATCCCAGGCATAAAGCCTACTCAATCATGGTGGATTAGCTTTCTGATGTTCTGCTGCACTCAGTTTGCTAGGATTTTGTTAAGGACATTTGCTTTTATGTTCATCAAGGCTATTGGCCTGACATTTTCTTCTTGCTGCTATTATGTCTCTGCTAGCTTTTGACAGCAGAATGATGCTGGCCGCCTCAAAAAATGCATAAGGGAGGAGTCCCCACTTCTCAATTTCTTGGGAATTGTATTAGTAGAAATGGTACCAGCCCTTCTTTATACATCTGGTAAAAGTTTCTTTGTGAATCCATCTGACACTGAGCATTTTCTGGTTGGTAGACTTTTTATTACTAATTCAATTTTGAAACTCATTATTGGCCTATTCAGGGATTCAGTTTTTTACTAGGAAGTTGTATGTTTCAAATAATTCATCATTTTTTTTCTAGGCTTTCTAGCTTTTGTGTATAGAGGTGTTCTTACTAGTCTCTATTTTTAAAAACATACTGTGCCATTGGTGCTAACAGAATTGTCATTTCTGATTAGGTTTATTTGGCTTTTCAGTCTTTTGTTTTTCTTTATTTGTCTGGCTAGTGGTCTGTCAATCTTATTTACACCTTAAAAATACCAACTTCTTGTTTCATTGATCTTTTGAACTTTTTTTTTCATTTTCATTTCATTCAGATTAGCTCTGATTTCAGTTATTTATTCTGCTACCTTTGAGGTTCATTTGCTTTTTTGTTATTATTTCTTCTATGTGTGATGTTAGATTGTTAATTTGACAGCTTTCTAACTTTTTGATGTGGGAATTAGCGCTACAAAGTTTTACCTCAACATTGCCTTGGCTGTGACCCAGACATCCTGGTATGTTTTACATTTGCTTATTAAATTATTTTTGAATTAATAAATCAAAAAGTCTTGATTTCTGCCTTAATTTTCTTGTTTATGGAAAAGTCATTCAGAAGCAGGTTGTTTGCTTTCCATGTAATTGTATGGTTTTGAACAATTTTCTCAGCATTGATTTCTATTTTGTGTGTGTGTGTGTGTGCTGTAGCACCACAGTGTGGTTGGTATAACTTGGGGACTTTTATTATGTTTTTTTGTTTTTCTAATTTTTTTTTTTTTTTTTGCATTTGCTGAGAATTGTCTTATGGTCAATTGTGTGTTTGATTTTAGAGTATGTGCCATGTTAAGATGAGAAGAATGTGTAATTTGTTCCTTTTAGGCAGAGAGTTCTATAGATGTCTGTTAGTTTTATTTGGTCAAATACTAAGTTCAGGTCCAGAATATCTTTGTTAGATTTCTGCCTCAATAATCTGTCTAGTACTTTCAGTGGAGTGTTGAAGTCTCCCACTTCACTCCATGTGTGGTTATCTAAATATCTTCATATGTCTCTATGAACTTATTTTATGAATCTGAGTGCTCCTGTGTTAGATCCATATATATTTAGGAAGATTTTCTTGTTGAATTGAACCCTTTGCCATTATGTAATGCCATCCTTTGTGATTTTTAAAAATGATTGTTGGTTTAAAGTCTGTTTTGTCTGAAATTAGGATAGCAACCCTTGCTTTCTGTTTTCTGTCTGCTTGGTAGATTTTTCTTCATTCCTTTACTTTGAGCCTATGGGTGTCACTGAGACTTGCAGCAATTTAGGCAACTCACATTCCTCAATCCATTTTTCAGCTTTAAGTCTTTGCCAAGGTGGAAACCCTTCTAGTTTGTATATATTTTTCTAAACATCTGAAGTCCTCGTTTTATTATTTTCATTGTTTGAACTACAAACAAGATGTTTACTTTTTCAAAGACAGATACTTTTCAAGTACATTAATAGCCACCTTTGGCAGAAAGAACAAATGGAACCAAAGCATATTATATGTGTCTTAAGTATGATGTCTATAATTATAAATCTCATGACTGGTAACAAGATAGCAGATACAATCTTTAAGAAGTAAGAAATAACTATATTAGTGTTTCTGAAAGACAATCCTAGGGGCCACCTGCAACCTAATCAGCTGGTGTGATTATTAAAATGTTGACTCTCAGGCCCCACATCAAACCTATTAAATAAGAACTTCTAGGAGTGGCAGTTGAGAAACTGTGCTTTTAAATGTAGGGACTCTTATTTCCACTAACTGTAAGAACAGTGATATAAATGTTCATACCTTGCTGTTTGGAATAATATAGATGTATGTTTGAATCCCATTTCTATCACTTAATGACTTTACTTTTGTTGGCCTCCACTCTACTCACGTCTTGTCAATTCCCAACTCGCACCTCTCTTACACATTTGCTCTATTCCCAACTTAATCTCTTGTATTAATCTCTCACAGTTCAAAGCTGAGAATTTTTCAGTTACAATTGCCTATTCACTATCTATGTGTATTCTTTCTAAGTCACCTCACTGAATGATGTCTCCTTTCTCACTGCACACAGACAATTGGTCTTAAGGGTAGCCATTTTGTTTCCTTCCTACACTCTAATAAAATGGCTGGTATTTTTTTTCCCCTATACATGACAAATATGTGGTTAGATTTTACTGCTTAAGTGAATCACAGGAAAAATTATTGTTGCTACTTGTTGATTCTGATTCCAACTCTTGTTACAACCTCAAATTCATTGCACAATCTCAGGTACAAAATTTCAGAATAAAATGTTCCAGATATATCCAACTTATCCCATCCCAACATCCAACTCTCCTCTATGTACTCATGGACACCTCACTCCCACCCTCTCCCCTTTTCTTCCTTTAGCACTTCATTCTATACCATCACAAAACTAGAGATTCCAGCTTTGTGCCTGGGGAATGGGATTCACGAGCAGCTTCATAAAGAAAGCAGCATGGATATTATTTATATTTATATTTGTTTTTATTTTTTATATTTATATAAAACATATTTATATTATATAATAATTTATATTATTTATATTTAAGCTAATATTAAAGACTTGGCCACAATATGAGTTGTGTGGTGAGAAGTATTGTTAGGTGTTTTATGAATATCATTTTAGTGTTTCTCAAAATGTGGATCTTAAACATGCAGATTTCCCAGATCAATCCTAGCCTTAATGAAACAGAATGCCTGAGATGGGGGTTCAGGAACTTGTATCATAAGACATCCTCAGGTGATTCAGATATACTGCAGGAGTCTGTATTATAGACTGCATAAAGTTAGCCTTACAAAAATCAAAGTCATAACATTTTGCATGCTCCCAGACACATGACTCATAATTTCAACTGTGGTGAAAATATACCAACTTGCTCCCATTATTTATAAGAAAGCATTGCATTCTCTAATATGTTCTGTTTTCTTTTTTAGATGTTCTTGAGAAAGACAACTTGGTGTGCAGTTGGGAAATAAAGGAGTTAGGAAGACAACCACAAGTGGAGAAGAAAATGTATATTCTTTCAATGTAGCATAATGGAATGGTGAAAATATTTGAAAGGCTAGTTTTGGATAGAGAAGTTATTGTAACTTAATGCTCAGGCTTTGATGTAGGTATGAACGTCTATGTTGCATTTTCCCAGTTTGTTTTTGAAGGACCTCTAACAAAATGGCATTATATGGAAATGCACTGTATTTACATTGAATTTGAGATAAATGAAAATTAATTGCCCTTTGAGCTAATTTGTAGTGGACTCATAAAAACGCTTTTTTATTCTGTAAAGGCTGTCAATATTCAAACTCCTCCAGCATACCATCTGTTCAGCCTTTGGTACATCTGCAAGTTCTGTCTCAGTGACAGAGAGATTGGAGAGCTGTACAGCTTTAGAATATTTTATGAACATTAAGACATTGAAGTATTTTAAAAGTATATTACTACTGAAAATTCTCATGATGTTTGTTCTCTAAAATGCAGGCATTTTAGTCAATGAAATAAAGTAATATTCGTATAGTTGCGACAGGTTCTGTTAATATTATTTGTCTTAATTCAGAAATTATAGCTGTTACTTTTCTTCATTGGACATTCTAGTTGAAATTATTGATACACCTTATAGACAACATTCTGATTTTTATCAAAGTTTGTAATTTATTAATCACAAAACTCCAAATATGGTTTAATTGCATTTTTCTATTTGCAGTTGAGTTTTTATAACTTTTAGGTGCTGATAGAATTCATTTTATAGGAAGATGTTATGGTTCCAATTTTACATGTTAAAGTTAGTATTTATATGTATTTTGTCCCTTAGACAAAGGAAAGTACATTTGTTCCAGGAGTTAAAAAATTTTCTCCACTAAAGGTCTGAAATTAATCAAATCACAGTATAGATTCTTAAGAAAATCCGTTGTCACAAGATATCTTATTAAATTAAGAATTGCAAGTTGTTAAATTCCCATGATGTTGTTTCCAGAGTTGAAAACTAAAAAATAATTTAATGATTGAGTCATTAAAATGTATTTTATTGCTAAATGTTCAATATTTCAGAATTGGCCTGTTATCTATTTATTTCCTGATGGTTGATACTATTTTATTTTCATTTTTAAATTTTGTGGGTACATAGTAGGTGTATATGTTGATGGGGTACATGTACATGAAATGTCTGATTCTTGATAGTAAACAAGGATAACATCAACATTGTGTTACAGATTTTTTTTCTCCTTGATGTTACCAAAAAAAGCATGCAAAAATAATGTTCTGATATTTAAAAGATGATTTGAGGTACGGTGTTTAATACAATATAAAGTGGATAAACTTAGAAATTTTACTGTGGCTGCTATTAATTGTTGACCTAATTTACCAGCTAGTGAAATGAGTTAGAAATCAAACTTCTTGAATCAGTGTGAATGAATAGAATCTGTCTGTTTCAGAGCATGTCTTCTTACAGGAAGGTCAACAGATTCTTAAGGGAAAATGTTTCATAGATGCTATTAAATATACAGAGCTGAATTTCTTCCTTATTGACATGTTCTTAAACTAAATAGTTTTTATTTATTCTTGAAGGTTGAACCAGCTACCCTTTGATAAAACATCAATGACAAGATTATTTTTGATGAAATGCCAAGCACTTGGTAAAAAAATTGAGTGTAAATTAGTGTAACCATTGTGGAAAGTGGTGTGGCAATTCCACAAAGAGCTAAAAATCAGAACTACCATTCGACCCAGCAATCCGATTACTGAGTATATACCCAAAGAAATATAAATCATTCTATCATAAAGAGATATGCACTCATATGTTCACTGAAGCACTACTCACAATAGCAAAAACATGGAATCAATCTAAATGCCCATTACTGGTAGACTAGATAAATACCGATCTATGGTACACCATGAAATGCTATGCAGTTATATAAAGAATAAGATCATGTCTTTTGTAAGAACATGGATAGATCTGGAAACCATTATCCTTAGCAAACTAATGCAGGAACAGAAAACCAAATAACGCATCTTTTCTGAAGTGGGAGCTAAATGATGAGAACAACATGGACACACGGAGGGGAACAACAGACACTGGGACCTACATGAGGGTAGAGGGTGGAAGGAGGAAAAGATTAACAAATTAGTGCTAGGCTTAATACCTGGGTGACAAAATAATCTGTGCAATAAACACCCATGATACAAGTTTACTGATATAATAAAGCTGCACAGGTACTCTTGAACTAAAAAGTTAAGAAAATTCTATAAAAATAATTGTTCATAAGTGTAAAATAGGTCTAAGGGCAAAGGAGAGAGAGAAAGGAGGGGTTGTTGTGCAACTAGATGGAAAAGCAGTTTCTATACACAGTTGTTTTTCTTGTGGACAATAAAGCAGAAAATGTCACTTATAGCCACCTAATGAGGGTATGATGGACTCTAGCCTTCCTAATATGCATATTTAGACATCATGGCATTAGTAAGCATTAGTACACAGCAGTCCTGGTAACTGAATGCTGATTTTCAAAGTGCCCTTGGCTTCCAAATAGCTAAAAAGGCATTGGTGAGCAGATGTCCATTGTGTGATGAAAAGTCTAATTGTATTTGTCTTGTCTAAGAGAGAGACAGCCAGGACAGTCAGGCAGGTCAAAGAATGTGGGCAGGACTTACATATTGCGTCTGAAGAGAAAACTTGGAAAACTCAGTTGGATAGCTAATGAGACAACTTACAGGCCTCAGGCTGGGTCTGTGTCTGCAAAATAATTAAGGAAAGGCGAGAATTGAAGGCTAAATCAGAAAATGCAGGCCCACAAACCTTCTGAACACTATCATAGAACACAGGAGCATTGAAACCAGTCAGAACTGTGCTTTTGGATTCCAGCTATAGCGTCTAAAAACTATGTGAAATTGGAGAAACTAATTCACCTCTTTAAGCTTTAGTCCTCTCAGCCATAAAATGATGATAATAATCATACCATAGGTTGCTGTGAGGATTGTGTAAAATAATGTATATACAAATAGCACTTAGTATATTGTTTGGTTCATAGTAAAAGCTCCAAAAATACTAACAGTTTTTAGCAGTTATCTAAACAATGAAGGCAAATGTGTTTGGGAGGGTCTCTTACATTTGATTCCTTGAGGCAGAGCCTGAGATAGGGATTATTTGGGAATGATACAAGTGGCAATTTCAGGGTCACCTCCCATTAATGCTTAATAGAATAAAAAATGATTTTGAAAGCTGATTGTACACATCTGTTCCCAACTCTGTATTGGGGGATGTTATGTTGATAGCTGGAAACCAGCTATGGTAGGCTATGTTTACATCAGGGAAACCAGCAAATGCTATAATCACCCTTGCTCACACTGTCCCTCCAACTAATTGTTAATCATTTACCAACACATTATTCAATGCAACCAAATAAGGGAAGGATATTTTGAAGCTTGATGCCCACACACAATTTTGAACATAGGGTAAAGGCAGAATTGATACAGGTCCCAGATGTCTAGAAACAGCTAAAAGACACAATGGCTTTTTTAACATATACAAATATTTCCCTAAGTACCTAATTTTGAATGTATCACACTCAATCATTTTTGTTTTTATTACTCACCCTTTCACCACCCTCTGTTATAATAATCTGGTTCTAGCAATGGATTGGACTGCTGCAATAAAATGAATTTTAACAATACACCACAAAGATTCAGCTGGACAAGAGCACAAACCCGATTCAACAATCCAACGTCACTCAGAGGGACAATGGAATAATGTACACCACAGTTGATTTCCCCAAAAGGATCCTATATACTGACCCAAAAAGTCGATGCAAAGTCTGTGGCACTACTTCCCAAACCAAGTAATTAAATTCACTAGAAATATTTTGAAGCCATATTTAGGATCCTTGCAAATTATTTTAATTCACTTGCTTGTAGACAGCTTTATACAAACAGTTACAAACTGGGTCAGACTGGGAATGTCGTAAAAATAAGCCTCAAGAATTCCTTTTAGTGCTTAAACACAATAATTTAAAATAAAAAGTTTTTTGTTTTTTTTTTAAATTTCTAAATCCCCAACCATCACCTCACTGTTTGGGGAAAATAAAAACAAAACAAAAGAAAAAAATCACTGAATCTTATTTTCCAGATTTACTAGGTCGCCTCTGGGAGTTAAGAGGCATTTAGAATAAAAGCTTCCCCACCCCAACTACATGTCAGGCATTGAAAGAGTAAGAAGCTGCTCAGCTTCATCAAACAGCAAACGGTACTGATGGATTACACTGCCAGATATCCTAAATCTGATATAAAAAAAACACAAGCAGCAGATTTTTAAAGTTTCCCTGAAACTCTTGGAGCAATACATTCTGAACCTACAAGCAGTCTGACATTTGGATGGATCTTTACATTTATCCATGACATTGGATACAATGGCATTATTGATACAAATTAGGATAAATAATACTGAATACAAAAGTAAGTATGTTTGGGGTTATTTTAATAAAGTATTAGTTAGCTATATTTTTAATTATACAAACAATATATGCCCATGTTTTAGAAAAAATAACATCATAATATTCTTCAATTATTCTTATGGCCAGCCTTTACCAATTCTTTAGGACTCAGTTTCCCTGTGACCTCTGCTGACTTTCCTTTTCTAAGGCACCCCTTCTTATTTCTACTGTTCACCATTGTGGTTCTTTCTTTTTTTTTATTCTTTTTTATTCATTACAATTTGTTATTAATTTATCTAACATATCTCATAAAACCTAAAACGACATTGTTACTAACATCATTATTTTATGAGTCACTAGGAAAGGAAAGGATTTGTAATTAAATTGATAGAGTGCTTTATTATCATATGAATTTTGTAATGCCACCTTCATAATGTAAACTTCATGGTTGCAGTGATTGTTTCTGCCTTTATCACTGTTGAAGTTTTAGTGCCTAGCACAGTGCCAGGTTCAGTAAGTGTATGTTGAATGAGTGGATCAGGTCATGTTAATCATACTGTTATGTATCGCTCCATGTCAGTACATTGTTTGCAATATTTTTATAGTATTTATTTTTAACATTTGTATAGTATCCTACTCTATTTATTTAATCACTCCTTTTTGATAAATATTAACAGTGTTTCCAATTTACCTGCTATTAAACAATGTTCAATGAGTATCTGTGTACATACAATTTGAGTATTAGTGTAAGTATGTCTCTAAGATAAACTCTTAGAATTGGAATTGTTGAGTCAGAAAGTACACCTATTTTTAATTTAGATACATTGATGAATACAGGATTTTGTTTCTGTTCTTTGAACACACAGTATAGAAGAGATGTTCTTACCATAAGAGTTATGTTTGAGCAGCCTATGTGAACATTTTGCCACTTTTATAGTGTTTCTACTGAGTCTCAAGGGGTAACTATTCATCTAGCTTTGTTAAAGACACGCTTCAAGATGTTCTATGTTTCACCGACATCTCTGCTTTGGAAGAGACTAAGTAACACCTACTTCCTTAAATCTATCCTGTACACTATCACCAGATTAATCTATTCAAACACTGATTTCATCACATTAATCTCTTGTTGGAAAATCTGCATTGGTTTGAGATTATGCACAATTTTGAATGTTTTTTTCATACTTTTCTGTTTTCCAAATGTACTAGTATATACATGTATTGATTTTATACTTTAAATATATAAATGTTATCAGTAAATGAAAGAAAGTAGCAGTTTCTGTTGCTTGAAAGCCAATAGCAAATCAATACAAATGTATTTACTTCTCTAACCAAAAAAGAAAAACTCTAAACCGTGTGTGTGTGTGTGTGTGTGTGTGTGTGTATGTATGTGTGTGTGTGCAATTCTAGTGGCTTCCCACATTGCCAAGTTTAAAATATCTCAGCCTGATATACAAGGCTTTCCATGTTCTATTCTCAACATAAATTTCCATGGTTGTCACTGATCAATCACGTTTGTGAACTCTTTATTCAAGGAAAATTAATCTGATCATGGTCTCTGCAACATGTCTTCCATTGTAGCTTTCTTTCTTCACATAATTTGCCTGACCACTTAGAATCTTTATTCCTCTTCTTCACTGTAAATCCTAAAAATTTCTATAGGCTAAAATAAAATTCTATTACTTTGGAAAATATCTGTCTTTCATTAGTTTACTGTGAAAGCTTTTTTTTTTTATCATGTGAGATAACACTAAGTTGACAACTATTTTATACAGAAAAATATTTGTTAGTTTTTCATATCTGTAAATATTGTCCAAATAATTATGAAAACCTAAAGCTGCATTGTTTAATAGTCACATGTGATTGTTTAGATTTTAAATTTATCTGAATTTAAATTAATGAGCTATTAGCTTATCACTAACTTAGTCAAGCAGAGGCTTTAGCAGCCACACATGACCAAAACTACAGACTTTACAGACTTAGTTCAGAAATACCACTAAGCAAACAAACAACAGCAGACCATGGTGGGGGCTGGGGGGAACATGATTTCCAGAGTTACCACATTATATTACTTAAAATTTTCAATTTTAACTAAAAGTATATAAAACACTCAGAAAAATAAGAAAGTATTGTTCATACACAGTAGATAAAATAGTAAATAAAAACTGTCCCCTAGGGAGCCCAGACATTGGACTTACTAGACAGAGATTTTAAATTAGTTATTTTAAATATGGTCAAAATACGGTAATTGGAGGAAGTAATGTCTAAAAAACTAAATGAAAGTATAAAAACAATGTCTCTCTGCATAGAAAATATTAACAAAGAGAAATAAATTATTTTTAAAAGAAGAACTAGGTAGAAATTCTGGCATTGAAAAGTATAATAACTGAATTAAAAATTTGACTTGAAATAGTCAACAGCGTCTTCGAGCAAACAGAATCAGTGAACTTGAAAATAAGTAGAGGTTATGCAATATAAAAATTAGAAAAAATAATGAGGAAAAATAAATAGCATCTCAGAAATCTGCAGAACAACACAAAAATACTAAGATACACACAGTAGGATTTCCAGAAGTAGAAAAGGAAAAGAAGAAAGCTGAAAGAATATTTCAAAAAATTATGGCTGAAAATGTCTTAAATTTCATGAAAATATTAATGTATACATCTAGGAAGGTGAGCAAACCCCAAATAGCACAAATAAAATATAATTTAAAATAAGTCCTCAGTTGTGCTAATTACATTTCAAGTGTTCAATAGCCACATGTGGCTAGTGGCTAACATGTTGAATATTGCAGATATAGAAAATTTTCATAATTGCTGGAAGTTCTATTTGATAGCACTGACCTAGCATATAAAACTTATACATTGACATTTGTTGTTCTCTAGTTCCCAGGTTCTGAATATCTCCAATCCACTTATCTCTAGCCACTCATACACACACACACACACACACACACACACACACACACATCTATAAGCTCAGCCTTGTTTCTAGAACAAATTATATCTATTATATCAGCAAGAATTTTAGGAGCTTTACTTTGTGCCACAAGGCACAGTATTGAGTTACTCTTTCTCATAATCCCATCCTTGCCTCGTGCTCTACTTTTTGGTTACTGAGTTTCTAACTTGCTTTTAGAACAAAGTGGCCATCTTGAGTCCTTTGTTATTGTTGTTGAATTCCTATTTACATTTGTTTCATGTGCCAGAGTACAGTTCCCTGTCTTATTAGAGTTTAGGATCATAGTTCCTCTATGACTGAACTCTGCTTTTCCATTGCCAATTTCCTACACATGGACTAAAAACCTTCAAAACTAAAGCTCAAAGCTGGAGCTGCTAATTTCTGTTCACATCTTTATTAAACATTAATAATAGGAGAGTGTTCTCAATAAATTCCAGACACAGCCTAGCTGCCGTAATTCTCACTATATCTCTGAAATATTAATTATATTACTTTTATTTTAGAGATACGGAACTTGAAGCTCAGAGAGATTATATAACGTGTCTAAAGTCATCCAGTGAATAACTGACAGATTTGGAGGTTTAATCATATTCATGTGGCTCCAGAATCCATGTATCTTCTACCATTCTGTATTCTCAACATCAGAGACTAGCTCTTGATAGTATATTCTAAGCTAGTGACTGGTGTCATGTAACCAGACACAATCTTTTACATAGTTACGTAGCAGACATCCCTTATTCCAATAATCTGCCTCAATTGTTGCCTCTTCCAATTTGGAGTTACTTATTGCTCTCTTTGTCCCACCTACTTCATTACTGCCTGATAAATCCTTGATGTTGACTGTGGTAGTGAAGTAATTGCCTGTGATCTGAATATCATGCCTTGTTTGTTGAATTGGACTTCTTTGCAGGACCTACATTTGAGTTTGCCTCACCAGATCCTACTCTAATACAAGGGAGACACCTAGTTCCCTGACCCTAATCTCCCTCAGTCCTTTCAGTATTAATGTCATTAAACAAATCAAATGTGGTCTAAATATAACACTGCTTGGCCCAGAGCCTTGTACATTGTAGGGATAAATAGATATTTGAGGTGGTAATGCAAATAGTGAATTCTTAATATGAAATGTTAAAAATGTGCATGCAATAAGTCTTAATTGCTGAGATACTTTCAGGTGTGGATGTCCCCTATGTGGTAGAAATATCCTCGGAATCAAAAATGGAAGCATTAAGAAGTAACTTAGAATCACAGAGGAGGATGACACTTGAGGCAAGCTAAACACAACAAATAATAAAAATAAAGACTATTGTTTTATTTATTGCTGTTAATAATATTAGTAATATAAATTTGAGAAGAGGATAATAAGTTACCATTTGAGTGGAGAATATATCTCAAACATTATGGTATGTTCTTTACATATGTTATATTTAATTTAACCTCCCAATATTGAAACATAAGTTAGTAAGTCATATCTTTTTTCTAAATAAAAGTTTAAACACCTTAACCAATTTTACAAAGTAACTCCAGAAACTCTGTAAAAAATAAATTTAGGAGTAGTAAACAAAAGAAAGAATAAAGGGATTTGTCTTGAAGTTTTACTGGCAGAGTAACACATTGTCTTTGATTATGGGTGTAACTTTAGTTGGTGGCTAATAAGAATTATGGGCAGTGGGAGGCAGAGATAAAAGCACTGCCACTGCTAAACTAGTAAACTGTGCGCTAGAATTTCAATATAGATTGTCTGAATTCAAACTCGGAACTATAGCACAACTAAAATTCCACTCAAATATACATTTCAAATAGGAATTCCAACACTCTCCCCTGGGAGGTGAGTGCTGTGATCTGATCAGGGTTTTATCTCTAAGGTATAGGTTATTTCAGGAGTAATTTCAATCTGGAGCTTCTATGTTTTAATAAAGCAGTGGCACTTTTTTTGCAAAACAATTGACACAATCCTTCAGATTTATGTTTGCAGAGATTTTAGGTCATTGTATACAGTGGTTTTTCTTGGCTGCCCATAGGCTGTGAATGATCTTTGAAGAGGTCTTTCTTGATTCATCCACTAGTATGACTTCTTATTTCCTGTCCCCCAAGAACATCCAGCTGACTGATAACTTCCACAATGCAGATGATTTCTGTATCTGTCAAGAGAGCTCTGCAGAAGGAGACTGAGATGGCTGCAATGTTCCTTTCTTGAGGACTGACCAAATTGCCTATCAACAATGTCACCTCTCAAGGCAACTATCAAATAAGACTAACTATAAGAATTTGGAAAAGTTTCCGAAGAAGGAAAACAGTTCAAGTCTTTAGCTACAGAGATCATCTCATTTTTGTCTCTCAACTTACAGGGCCTGGTGCTGGGTGAGAAGTGAACATTTCCTTAGCGAGCAAGTTATTGTGCAAGGTCTGCACATTAACTGATTGCTGAACAAGTGACAACACAGAATCCCTATGGGTTTTGGAACTGTGCTGATTTCAGTCTCTCTTTGTGCTATAGCACTCAAACTATAAAAAGGTACATGATGAGCTAGGTCACATATGCATTTTTATTTTTATTTTCACTGCTTATCCAAACATAGAAAAGCAAATGCTGCAGACTCCTGCCTTCTGCTTATTTGCCACTGGTGGAAAGTCCTCTCAGTACCTACAGAGGTGCTAATGCTTAAGGAGGAAGCACAGAGGGTTCAGTTATAGATTGATACCAATGAATGTTCTAATACACAATTCAAAATATCTTCCTGAAATGTCCTTAGTGATTCAAAATAAAAGAAAGCTACAATGGTCTTTCAACAGCTGTTTCTGTCTGGTGAAAGCTAGATGGCCACATTGTACTGTAGGGGAGTGATTTCAATCAGACAAAGGAGTTTGTGCTTCCCTGTAGTTTCTCAGTGATATTCATTCTTAAAATGAATGTTTAGTCTTTCAGGCCACAAAGGGTTCAACTGAACAAATTCTAAGTCATTTATTGAAAGGTACTACAATGACCTAAAAGATACAGTAATTATCAAATAGGATGCCTAGATACAAAGGAAGATAATGCAAACTGAATTAAAAATACAGAAAAACAGGGCTTCCAGGCAAAAAAAAAAAAAAATGCAGGAAACTCTCCCCTCTCCCAAGGTTGACACTACTTTAGGTCTCCTTTCTGTGTGAAAAGGATTTACACTAGGCTGGGTAAAGCAGGGCTTTTTACACTGTAATGATGCCTCTGCTTTCCTCAGTTCCTTAAAGCTGAGTTTTATTGATGCTTCCATTAGGCAAATATATGCCCCAGCTCCTGACTGAGACAGAGAGTTTAGCTGTAATCTAAGCCACAATCATCACTGTGGCTTAGGAGTAAGCTACCATCCCAGTCTGGATTTTAGTCACAAGTTTGGGGTTCCTAAATTGTTTTCCAGTTATACTTGACTACCACATATGCCCTTAATTTTGTGTCTAAAGGTACTCATGTGCTTAGTTTGACCCAAGATTTCAGCTTTCCTGACTTCAAATTGTATGAAAGAGGTATAGTAACCAAAACAGCATGGCACTGAAAACAAAACAAAACAAAACAAAACAAAAAAAAACAGACACATAGACCAATGGAACAGAACGGAGAACTCAGAAAAATATTTACACACCTATAGTGAAGTAATTTTTGATAAGGGTGCCAAGAACTTACACTGAGAAAAAGAGTCTCTTCAGTAAATGGTGCTGGGGAAGCTGAATATTTATATGCAGAAGAGTAAACCTGGATCCTTATCTGTTGCTGTATGCAGAAATCAAATCAAAATGGATTAAAGCCTTAAATCTAAGACTTTAAATTATGAAACTTCTACAGGATGTCATTGGAGAAAATCTCCAGGATATTGGTCAGGGCAAAGATTTCTTAAGCAATACCCCACAAGAACAGGCAACCAATGCAAAAATGGATAAATGGGATCACATGAAGTTATTATAAAAATCCTCTGCACATTAAAGAAAACAATCAATAAAATGAAGAGACAATCCACAGAATGGGAGAAAATATTTGCAAACTACCCATCTGACTAGGATGAATAACCAGAATATATAAAGCCCTCAACTAACGCTATGGGAAAAATTCTAATAATCTGATTTAAGATGGGCAAAATATTTAAATAGAAATTTCTCAAAAGAAGATATACAAATGGCAAACAGGCTTATGAAAATGTGATCATCAGAGAAATGCAAACCCAACCTGCAATGAGACATTGTTTCACCCAGTTAAAATGGATTATAACCAAAAGTCAGGCAATAACAAATGCTTGTGATGTTATGGAGAAAAAGGAAGGCTCATATGATGTTGATGGAAATGTAAATTAGTACGACTACTATGGAGAACAGTTTAGAGGCTCCTCAAAAAGCTATAAATGCGGCCGGGCGCGGTGGCTCAAGCCTGTAATCCCAGCACTTTGGGAGGCCGAGACGGGCGGATCACGAGGTCCTGGCTAACACGGTGAAACCCCGTCTCTACTAAAAAATACAAAAAGCTAGCCGGGCAAGGTGGCTGGTGCCTGTAGTCCCAGCTACTCGGGAGGCTGAGGCAGGAGAATGGCGTGAACCCGGGAGGCGGAGCTTGCAGTGAGCTGAGATCCGGCCACTGCACTCCAGCCCAGGCGACAGAGCGAGACTCCGTCTCAAAAAAAAAAAAAAAAAAAGCTATAAATGCAGCTACTATATGATCCAGCAATCATAGTGCTGGGGACATACCCCAAAGAAAAGAAATCGGTGTATTGAAGAGATACCTGCACTTCCATATTTGTTACAGCACTATTCATAATACCCAAGATTTGGATGCAACCTGAGTGTCCATCAACAGATAACTGGGTAAAGAAAATGTAGTACTTATACACAATGGAGTATTATTCAGTCATCAAAAAGAACGAGACCTAGTCATTTGCAACAACATGGATGGAACTGGAAGTCATTATGTTAAGTGAAATGAGCCAGGCACAGAAAGACAAACATCACATGTCATCACTCATTTGTGCGATCTAAAAATCAAAACAATTGAACTCATGGAAATAGAGAATGTTTACCAGTGGCTGGGAAGGATAGTGAGGGGTCATTGGGGAGGAAGGGATAGTTAATGTGTAGAAAATTAGAAAGAATGAATAAGATCTAGTATGTAACAGCATAACAGGGGGACTATAGTCAACAATGTTTTAATTGTACATTTAACATAACTAAAAGAATACAATTGGATTGTTTGTAACAGAAAGGATATGTGCTTGAGGGAATGAATACTCAATTTTCCATGATGAGATTATTATACATTGCATTACTGTACCAAAATATCTCATATGCCCCATAAATATGTACATCGACAATGTACTCACAAAAATTATAAAATTACAAAAAATCCAACCTGTATTTTATATACTTATTGATAGTACCAGCTGAATATTTTGTGTATGACATCATAAATGGTGTTACCACATGAAGTTGAAGATAATTAAATTTAAATTTCAGATAAACAAGTTTTTTTTTCTTTTTTTCTTTTTCTCTTTTTTTTTTTTTTTAGACTGAGTCTCACTCTGTTGCCAGTCTGGAGTACAGTGGTGCGATCTTGGCTCATTGCAATCTCCAGCTCCCGGATTCAAGCGATTCTCCTGCCTTAGCCTCCTGAGTAGCTGGGACTACAGGCACACACCACCACTCTCAGCAAATTTTTGTACTTTTAGTAGAGATGGGGTTTCACCATGTTGGCCAGGATAGTCTTGATCTCCTGACCTTGTGATCGGCCCACCTCAGCCTCTCAAAGTGCTGGGATTACAGGCATGAGCCACCGTGCCAAGCCAACAACTTTTTTTTTTTCTTTTCCTAAGTTTATTCCAAACATTACAAAAGATATAGGTATACTAAAATACTGTTCTTTTTTTCGTAAAATTCAAATTTGACTAAGCATCCTGATTTTCATTTGCTAATTTTCAGCACTCTGATTATATTTTCATATTTTTCAGAGACTATGATACCAAAACTATTGTCCATTGATCTTGATGCATGTCCACGACTGATATTACATGGAATGATAAAACATGATAATAAAAATAGCCAGGTTGTATTAGGAATGTTTTGAGTTCCTCAAATTCAATCGCAAATGCCCTGTGTAATATGCCCCATAAGGAGTCATCTATCTTATTACTAGACACTTTCAACGGCAGGAAATTGCCACTTTCTTAAACACAGTGCAACTGATGCTTGCACTGATAATTTAGTAATTATTCGTTGAATTAAACAAATTCTCTTTTTGTGATGATTTCTCATATTTGTCTTAGTCTTGGAGGCCACTAAGAAAAAGATAAATCACTTTTCCATGTGTCAACGCTTCAAATTTCTGACTATAGTGGTCAAATCTTGGTATAAGTTTTGCTCTTCAATAAATATTTTCAGTTCCTTCAACTGTCTTCTATAAACTATTACGTCAAGTCATCTCATACACTAGCAAATACTTATTTTGTATCTTCTGTGTATTAGGCACTGTGCTCGGTGAAATGACACTGTAGTGAAGAGTATAAAATTTTCCACCTCTCAGTACACTTTTAGTCTAATGGGGGAGGTTATGTAAGAGGACAAACACATACAAAGCGTTGTAGCAACTGCTATAATAAAATTATGAATGAGATCATTAAGGAACATAAAGGAAGGAGAATGGAAATCTACCTGGAAGACACAAGGGAGAGGGAATGAGGGAAAATGTTCAGAGAAGGTTTAGTGTGTTACGACTGAGAAGAGTTTTCAATGTTCCATGGGAATTTTTCATTTGAACAAGGGGATAGAGAGCAGAGATTGCTAAATTCAACTGGTATTTTAACATCCTTATGCTGTGTGACTTCTCTGCTACATCAGACTAGTTGATTACTTCCTTCTTGAAGCACCTTACATCACACTCTGCTCTAACCATTCTTTTTCTCTTTCATGGGCTCCTTCTGGTTCTGCCTCTTTTCCTTCACTGTTGTTCTGGACAGCTCTGTCCCATATACACTGCTTTTCTCATTTTATGAGAAAATGAGAAATTTTATTTACTTTAGCAATTTCACTTACTTTTGTGATATTTACTGCCATGTTAAATGTTGATAACTTTGGAACATATATCTCCATCCCAGACTGGGCTTTATATATGTATATGTAAAATGCCTACTTGACATTTTTACCTAGATGTTCCACAATCACCTTAAACTCAATATGTCCAAACCAAAGTCCTTATCCCATGTTCATTACTGACATGGAACTAACTCTACCTACAGAATCACCTACATTAGAAATGTGTGGGCATTTCTGACTTGGCTTTATTTTTCTATACATATGGCACCAAACCCTACATATTCATTTGCCTCTTTCTCTCTTTCAAATCTGTCTTATATAACTGCCCTAAGTTCAGGATCTCATCATCTATACCTTGGACTTACACAGCCATGCCTTAACTCACCTCCTTGACTCTAGTTATTTTCATCACTCATCAACTCTTCTCACAGTTACCAAAATGATCTACATCAAATACAATCAGGGAACTTGACTTCTGACACAATGGCATTAGGAGTTCCACTGATACAGTCCCCAGTGAAACTGGAGAAAACTAAAAACAAACAATCAGAAACATTTAATATTTCTGAAAATGTTCCTAAAGGCAAATAGCAAATGAAGAAAACTCTGTTCCAGAATATATATGAAAATTCAGAAATAAAGGCCAGAGACTGTGATATTTGACCCAATACCACTTCTTCCCCCACCCCAGCCTAGGAAGACGGAAACTTTACTCAGACTGCTTCAGCTAGGAACACTGGACTCTGTGTCCCCACAATGCCCAGACAGAGGCCTTATTTTTAGGGAGAACAAGGTATTAGCATTTTTTCATCCTGTCCCTTGCCACCTGATAGTGAGGATAAGTCCTAGACAAGTGTGATTAAGAAGTTGGGGTTCCCTTCTGCCTGTCCCACTCATGGGAAATGGGCTATACTTTGATTAGTACTCTGAGAATACTAGGGCCCTTACCTTTCTTGGTCTTGCTTGTGATGTGGCAATCCCATGCTAGCAAGTTGAGGTTATCTCAGTCTGCTGTCCATCCTCTCTACTGAGTGCTCTCAACAGCTAGAGTAGGGATGTCACTCAGAAAGAAGCTTGCCATTGTTCCAACACCTAGCTCCAGAACCATGACTCAAGTATTTAGCCTAGAGGGATTAACAGGCCATAAAATAGCTCCTAATTTCTGCCCAAAGAAACCATCTTTACCTGTAAAGGAGAATAAAGTTCTGAACTGTATACTTTAAAAGAGTAAACTATGTAGTCTGTGAATTATACCTCACTAAAGCTGTTAAAAATAAATGCTAAAATATAAAACACCATTATCAAAGACCACTAAATTTTTTAAGAAATGATATCAGATAATTTCATGTTTGTTACTAAAATTATTTCATGGCTCTCTGATGCTCACAGAATAATGTCCAAGATTCTTACTATGAACCTTGTAAGATATCTCCTGCCTCCCTCTGCAGTCTTAGCTAATGTCAGCTTTCTATCTCTCACTCTGCCATATATCAATATCAAACGCTTTGTACTTCCTACATATACTTTTCTATTCATTACCTTCATAACTTTGCTCGTGCTCTATACTCTCTATCAGAAATTATTGGTTAATACTTTTTTACTCCGAGTTCAGTTCTCATTTCCTCTAAGACAATTTTCTACCCTGTATGTAGATTTCCTACTGACTTACTGTAGTCTTCTCCTCTGAGCCTTCACAAAAATCTCCATCTTTACATCATATGTATTATAATAATTTACATGGCTTTTTCTTCCATAAAAGTATGAGAAAGTTAAGGGCAAAAACGAGTTTTTCTCTCTAATACATAGCCCAATGTCCAATATTATATTTATTTTAGGTGTAAATACTAGTAAATGCGAAAGCATGAGGGACGCATAAGGGAAACTATAGTTAATCTGAATGAGAAATAATATACTAAAGTGTCAAATTCAGGCAGTGTTAAGTGGAGATGAAGAGATTAGGGGGGTTGAAGAAAGATTCAAGAGTAGAAATGGCAAAATATAGTGATCAATATCGGTCGTCTGGAGTAAGTTAAAGGAATCAAGTCTGGTTCCCAGGTTTCAGGTTAAAGGATGTGGGAGTAAAATAAAATTTTACTCCAAGATAATAAATATATTAATGGAAAAATGGATGTCATTGTGTGAGCATTGATGTGGTAGTAGATGGTAGCATAAGCAGTGGAGATGATAATTTTAATTTTTGATTTCTTGAATTTGTGATGTCAAGTGCACAACAAACTAGAGACAACTAGTAAGCAGTTGGAAATGGAGAAATACAGATGTGAGAACTAGAGAAAAATTGTGGCTGCTGATACATATTTGGGAATTATTAATTTCCAGATGGAATTGAAATTGTTGCCTTAAGGTATAAATTTAGAAGGAAATACTCACTTAGAGGGAAGGGCCCAGAATTTAACACAATACTCTGGGTGCACTCCGTGAAGCACAAGAAACTAATGAGACTATGGACCTATCACATCCTTCCATCCAGACACTAAATTTTTGTTAATATAACTTAGGGTTACATTAGCTTTCTTAGCAGATACATTACAGAACTGATTGATAATGATCAGTGAAAATGTTTACGTCTTTTACTTATAGAGGTTGTAGTCTCAAACTGATACATATGCAGTTGGTTTTCTGGACATAAGTAAATTCTGGCATTTATCCACATTTAATTATATCTTGTTAGCATTGGCCATCACTCTAGCATATTCAGATCTCATCAAACCTCATTATATCCTTTAATATATTTACTATTCTTCCCAATTCCTTCACATTTAGAGATTATATGATTATGTGATTCATAAAACACAAGAATTTAACAAATTGTTGGGAGTATCAGGCTGAGGACAGATTCCTCACTAAAAATTTTTCTTCAGAATAGCAATATATTAATCAGCCTCTTTGGTTGGGGCCACTTCAACAGTTAACAATTCTCCCAATTGTACTAACAACTAGCCACACTTCTCCATTTGTCCACATATATCTCATTTCCTACCTAATCAAATATCAAATTAAATCTCACTGATACAGTTTGGATTCGCTTATTTAATGAATTCCCCTGATACATCAGTCTAGTTAACTTTAGTAGACAAGGTAACTAGTTATCTTGTCAAAAAGGGTATTAGTTTGGTATCACTTATTTTTAGTATGCTCAAGTCAGATAGACACCAGTGACAATTGCATCTAGTGGTTCACTATGCTTTTAATAAAGTATTCTAGAATTTGGCTCAGGATCAATGTCAGGGTCACTATTTTTGTTAAAAATTGAGATGCTTTTAGCCTATCTATAATGTTCTATCACCCAATTTATAAAAGGGAGTTACTAAAGTTTTTAATTCTATTAAACATGTTCATAAAAAACATTGCAACAGGAGATTAATTAAGGCTTCAATATGGCAATGCTAATAAAAAGTAGATAGTTATGGTTGCCTTCAGGATTATTAAGCAATGTCATAACTGTCAATGCCCTGAAGATGTTATTCATTTGAGCCTGGAGGCTGGAAAGTCAGTCATGTTAAACAGTCCTAGGATCATTCCCTGTATGGCAAAGTAGTCTCAGGTATGTAAGTTCTAATCATGTTAACCCCCATGAATTAGCCAGTCATCAACAAGACCACAAGATGCTGGATCCTCATACTTGCTGCACCCTGATGGATATGATACATCCTACCTATTCTCTTTAGAAGAAGTAATCAAGAGCATGTGCAAGGTAGACCACAAATAAGCAGAGATGATCATTCTAACAATCCATAAATTGTTTTTTTTTTTTTCAGATACATGATCTTGGACAGCCTATATCAGTGGACATCATGTGGGTCATAGACAAGACACACAATTGTTATTGTAATTATAGTTACAATTAATATAATTGTTTAGTACGGTATCTAGGAACTTGACATGAAATAATGAGTTATTGGAGTACAGTGAGCTCAATTAAGAAAAACTTCGTGGAAGAGGTGAGTTTTCAGCCAGTTTTAAAGGAAAGAAGAAACTCAGATTCAAAAACCACTATGCAGGTGGAAGCTCTAATAAGGGGAAAAATGTAGAGTAGATAGAAGCTGGTTGTATATACAAGGATGGAAAGGATAAACAATTAGGCTTTTCTAGAGCTGAGCATCTTGGCAGTCATGGAACCTGGGAGGACAGAAGCATTGCAAAGTAGTGGGGCTACAGAGTTTCTGCAGGTTAACTTGAGGAGAAAGGGGGAAAGACAATGTCAATGATGGGTTTCATCATTGACATTCATCCCCTTTGGTTTCAGGATCCCAAGTGGACAGTGAGAAACACCACTTACTGTGATTTCGTGGGACTTAAAGTTATATGTTGCCCGGTGAATTGGATACTGAATGAAGAAAATACGGACCAGTTTTCTAAGTTATGTGCTCTCTAATTCCACACCAAGTTCAAATTCCTTGTAGCCATCTTAGTTTTCTCCTTTTCTATGTGAAAATAATTCTACTTGACAGAGAACATAAGAGTCAAGAGTTAAATAACTAATTTCCCTCCATTATTTATAAATATTACCTGATCTACCTCAAACAGCAAGCAAATAGCTTTCTTAGCCACCTTATTATTCTGTACATAGCTTTAATAGAATTATCAACTCATCCCAGTTTGCCCCAAACTATCTCAGTTTTAACACTGAAAGTCTCATGTTATGGGAAACCTCTCAGTCTTGGGACAACTGAGATGGTTGGTCACCATACCTTTAAAAGTTCTTATGGATATTCCTAGGATTTGTTGCAGACCTCAGATAATTTGGGGAATTGGCCTCCCAGAGAATATTTTTATTGGCCTATGCTTCTCTCTCTTATGTGGTCTTGCCACACCCTTCATGCAGCATCCTAGAGAATACATTCATTTCTTTAGTTCTTGTCTCCATTTGCCATCATTGGAATCAAATTTCTAAAGAGTTTTCCCTTGCAGGAACTCTGCCTTAAAAAGTTAAATCAATCCTCTAGCACTTTGACATCATATTGTAAACATAATACAAGGAACATAATTATATTAATTTTCTAGGCCTATCACAGCAAAGTGAGGGGCTTAAAACAAGAGAACTACATTCTCTCACAGTTCTGGAGGCTACAAGTTCAAAATAAAGGTGTCAGCATGGCCATGTTCCCTCCGAAGTCTCTATAGAAGAATCCTTCCTTGCCTGTTCTAGCTTCTGGTATTTGCTGGTAATCTTGGCATTCTTTGATGTATGGCACCATAGTTACAATCTCTGCAGCCTTCTTAATATGGCCATCTTCTGTGTGTTTGTGTCCAAACTTCCCTTTTCTTATAAGGACACCAAGTGTCAGATTAGGGCCCATGCTAATACATCAAGGCCTCATATTAATTCGATTATATCTGCAAAGACTCTATTTCTAAATAAAGTCACATGCACAGGTTCCAGGCGAACATGAATTTTAGGTAAACATTATATAACCTAGTATAATAAGCTGCAGTAATTTAAACAATAATTCTAAAATATTAAAAGATTGTCCAATTCAATTTTCATGTATTTCATTCAATAGTTCTATATTTATTCTTATTTGTACCACTCAATCATTGTCATGATTACATTTCTCAACTGTCTCTCTATTATTATGGCAGATTTAGCCTTGGATCTTGAAAATTCTGCTTAAGTTCTATGATTATTAGTCAAGTGGTTTATTATGTCAGCTAAATGTTTCTGAAAATGTTATACAAATTCAACTTCTGCAGTGTTGTACCTGGGATTCTAAATATATCCTAAATATAGAACTATTGAATTAGCTGGATACATAGGCTTTTGACTGATTCCTTTGGACTATGAATTATAAATATCTTTCATTACACATACCATAAATGAAAAAAAATTCTTAATTCCTCCACTCCACCCTCTCCCAGTCCACCTTCAAAACAATATGTTATTTCTACATGGTATTGGTATGTCATTAAAATATTAGATTGCATTATTTTCCTAGGCCAATGCCAAACAGTGAATCTGTGATATGCTTAGTCATGTTCTCATATTCAGAATATCAAATATTCTGTGATATTTGTAGTTTGCAATTTATTCATTTTTACTTTTCTTTCTGCCACTCATTCAAATAAAAATACACTGAAGTAAACCATATTGATTTGAAGCCCACATCTTCATACAAAAAAGTTACTTCTACTGGTTAAATTCAATTTTGTTCTCTACAAAATAAAAATTTCGGAAGACATTTATAGGCTCCGAAACATGGCTATTTCCATAATTTTCATTTTGTTTTGAAAATAAACATAGATTTTTATTTCCAACTCATCTCCTCACCCTTTTGTCCTTTCTTCCCAATAAGTTGTATTTTGATTAACTGACTTGGCCACAACACAAGTTATAATTTGGCTAAACAAAAATAATGCTCAATACAAAGCAATGGGTTTTCAAAGTTTTCAAATAGTCTTAGTGAAAGAATGTCTGAAATTTTATTACTGATGAAATGATTTTCCCCTCTGTGGTGCCGCACTTCCTTTAGGGAACATTTCAGAGTCTCTTTGGGTTTTTTGAAATTGTCTGCCCTAAGAATTTGTCAAATTCCCCTTCATTTTTAATCACTGACACTAATTAAGCCACTTTTATGAATATATGCTGTATTCTTAAGTGTGTTGAAAGATATTCTTTACAATAGTAATGTCTGACAGATTTTTAAAATTTATTATACTTTAAGTTCTGGCACACATGTGCAGAACGTGAAGGTTTGTTACATAGGTATACACGCAACATGGTAGTTTGCCGCACCCATCAAACCGCCATCTATATTAGGCATTTCTCCTAATGCTATCCCTCCCCTAGCCCCCCACCCCCTGACAGGCCCCGGTGTGTGATGGTCCCCTTCCCATGTCTATGTGTTCTCATGTGCAACTCCCAACTATGAGTGAGAATATGTGGTGTTTTGTTTTCTGTTCTTGTGTTAGTTTGCTGAGAATGATGGTTTCCAGCTTTATCCATATCCCTGCAATGGACATGAACTCATCCTTTTTATGGCTGCATAGTATTCTATGGTGTATATGTGCCACATTTTCTTTATCCAGTCTATCATTGATGGGTATTTGGGTTGGTTCCAAGTCTTTGCTATTGTGAACAGTGCCACAATAAACATACGTGTGCATGTGTCTTTATAGTAGAATGATTTATGATCCTTTGGGTATATACCCAGTAATGGGATTGCTGGGTCAAATAGTATTTCTGGTTCTAGATCTTTGAGGAATTGCCATACTGTCTTCCAAAATGGTTGAGCTAATTTACATTCCCACCAACAGTGTAAAATCATTCCTATTTCTCTACATCCTCTCCAGCATCTGTTGTTTCCTGAATTTTTAATGATTGCCATTTTAACTGGTATGAGACAGTATCTCACTGTGGTTTTGATTTGCATTTCTCTAATGACCAGTGATGATGAGCTTTTTTTCATATGTTTGTTGACTGCATAAATGTCTTCTTTTGAAAAGTGTCTGTTCATATCCTTTGCCCACTTCTTGATGTGGTTGTTTGTTTTTTTCTTGTAAATTTGTTTATGTTCTTTGTAGGTTCTGGATATTAGCCCTTTGTCAGATGGATAGATTGCAAAGATGTTCTCCCATTCTGTAGATTGCCTGTTCACTCTGGTGATAGTTTCTTTGCTGTGCAGAAGCTATTTAGTTTAATTAGATCCCATTTGTCAATTTTGGCTTTTGTTGCCATTGCATTTAGTGTTTTAGTGATGAAGTCTTTATACACACCTGTGTCCTGAATGATATCGCCTGGGTTTTCTTCTAGGGTTTTTATGGTTTTAGGTTTTACTTTTAAGTCTTTAATCCATCTTGAATTAATTTTTGTATAAAGTGTAAATAAGGGGTCCAGTTTCAGTTTTCTGCATATAGCTAGCCAGTTTTCCCAACACCATTTATTAAATAGGAATCCTTTCCCCATTGCTTGTTTTTGTCAGGTTTGTCAAAGATCAGATGGTTGTAGATGTGTGGTGTTATTTCTGAGGCTCTGTTATGTTCCATTGGTTTATATATCTGTTTTGATACCAGTACCATGCTGTTTTGGTTACTGTAACCTTGTAGTATAGTTTGAATTTAGGTAGCATGATGCCTCCAGCTTTGTTCTTTTTGCTTAGGATTGTCTTGGCTATATGGGCTCTTGGAACCAACCCATATATTACATAATACATATATTTGTACCCAATATATGCAAATATCCATCAATGATAGACTGGATAAAGAAAATGTTTCACAAATACACCATGGAATGCTATGCAGCCATAAAAAAGGATGAGTTTATGTCCCTTGCAGGGACATGGATGAAGCTGGAAACTATCATTCTCAGCAAACTAACACAAGAACAGAAAACCAAACACTGCATGTTCTCACTCATACGTGGGAATTGAACAATGAGAACACAGGGACACTGGGAGGGGAACGTCACACACTGGGGCCTGTCATGGGGAGGGAACTAGGGGAGGGATTGCATTAGGATAAATATCTAATGTAGATGATGGATTGATGGGTGCAGCAAACAACCATGGCACTTGTATGCCTATGTATCAAACCTGCACATTCTGCACATGTACCCCAGAACTTAAAGTATAATTTATAAAAGGGAATATACATATATATATATGTATATACCCATATTACTTATATTTATGACAAACCCAGAGCCAATATTATACTGATTATGCAAAAGCTGGAAGCATTCCCTTTGAAAACTGGCACAAGACAAGGATGACCTCTCTCACCACTCCTATTCAACATAGTATTGAAAGTTCTGGCCAGGGCAATCAGGCAAGAGAAAGAAATAAAGCATATTCAAATAAGAAGATTGGAAGTCAAATTGTCTCCATTTGAAGATGACATTATTGTATATTTAGAACACCCCATTGTTTCAGCCCCAAAACTCCTTAAACTGATAAGCAACTTCAGCGAAGTCTCAGGATACAAAATCAATGTGTAAAAATCACAAGCATTCCTATACTCCAATAATAGACAAACGGAGAGCCAAATCATGAGTGAACTCCCATTCACAATTTCTACAAAGAGAATAAAATATCTAGGAATCTAACTTACAAGTGATGTGAAGGACCTCTTCAAGGAGAACCACAAACCACTGCTCAAGGAAATAAGAGAGGACACAAGCAAATGGAAAAACATTCCATGCTCATGGATAGGAAGAATCAATATAGTGAAAATGGTCATACTTCCCAAAGTAATTTATAAATTCAATGCTATCCCCATCAAGCTACCATTGACTTTCTTCACAGAATTAGAAAAAAGTACCTTAAATTTCATATGGAACCAAAAATGTCTAACAATTTTTGAGCACTGCTTACCAAGCACTATAATAAACAATTAACATTACATTAGATAGAAACTTATCTCCATTTGATAGATTAAAAAACTGAGGATTTAAGAGGTTAAAAACTTGCTACAAAGTACACATTCATAAGTGATGTAGCAAAGGTTAGAGCATAAAACACTATGACACCAAATTCTTTGCTCTTAACCATATAGCAAGAATGCTTTGGAGATACATTCCAATGGACTAAGCAATCCCTCTCCAAGAGCCTCATATAAAGGGCAATGAACCCTGAGAAGATTAGTACAATGTATCACCTCAGAGACTTGAGATAGTGAGCAAGTTGGCCCTGCCAGGTTATTATCTTTTGTAAATAGTGAGTCTTTTCTGCTTGTCTGGGCAGGGTGAACAAGTGAAGGACAAAACTTGATAGGGAGAAAATAAATGTGCTAATTCAGTTTCTCTGAAGTTTATATCAAAATCAAAGTTTCAACTTCAAAGCAATAGATGTGGGTGCCTGAGAATTTATCAGAAACACTCTAATGTCTTAAACAGCTGCGAGAAAAGTAAAATGAAAGTTTGAGCAAAAATTCCTTTCTGGGGCTGCCATATTTGAATGTGTCCCCTAAAGTTCATGTTTTAGAAACAATTTTCAGTGTAACAGTGTTAAGAGGTTGGACCTTTAAGAGGTGATTAAGTCATGAAGTTTCTGCCTTTATGAATGGATTAATGTTGTTACTATGGAGATGGGTTAGTTATTACAAGAGAGAGTGGGTTTGTTAGAAAACAAGTACAATCCCCCTCTTGCTCTTGTGAATTCTCTCTTGCCCTCCTGCCATGGAATGATGCACCATACTGGCTTTCCCAGATGTAGTCCCCTTGATCTTTGACTTCACAGCCTCTAGAACTGTAAGAAATAAATCTGTGTTATTCATAAATTACCCAGTCTCAGGTATTCTGTTATATAAGTACAAAATGGACAAAGACAGGGGCTCTGTTTGGTTAGATTTGGGCCTGGAGGTGCCCTCTGTACTGACTTGCATAATAGACAATTGCCAACAGAAATCTCTGGCACAACCACCAAATAACAGGGGCTTCCAGGCTTTCATGCTCTTTGGCACACATGCCCCTCCAGCTCCACTACAGTCAAGAAGTATTAACAATAAAACCTAATTTAAATACAATGAGATTGCTCTCATCAATTGACTCTTCCCTATCAATTGAAGGCTTACCAGAAATTCTTTTTGGTTTCAGGCTTTATTATAGCACGAATTCAACAAAATGCATTCACATCTTCTTGTTAAAGACAATACAATAAACATAACATTTTTCTTCTTTTCTGAGTAAGAATATTATAGGCCACACAAATGACTATTCTAAACACATGGTCAATGTTTGTAGATGTTCCACTGGAAAGGTTCATAATCAATGAAGAATTTGGGGCAGTACCAAGGAATGCCATCTAGCTGCCCAGATAAGTCCTAACCAAGAAGCATGTCCCTTTCTGAGTCCATCATAGTCCATGATTTATTTTCATAACAGCAGGCTTGGAAACAATGATGCTATTAAATTACAAATAAAAGTATGAATTTTAAAGTTGGAATAGTAAGCCAATATCATGGATATCAATTTATATAATCAAATTATCAAAGTATCAAATGCTATTTAAAAATAAAACTCTCACAAAGATCAGAATTTTTGTATTGACTTGGTCAGTGCTATCAAACCCTGGCTAACTGAATGTATGCCTTTAGGCATGTCACATAGCCTTACTAAAACCTCAGATTCCTTATATTTAATGTAGGGACAATAACAGTAACTACCTTACACAAGGCTCTTGAGAAGACTAAAGGAAAAAAATGCATGTGAAGCTCTTCTCTTAGCACAATTTCTGGCACACACTCAGTCCTCAAAAGTCCTATCTGTTATTATTATTGCTATTATAAAATCATTTCTTAGTGAGGTTTCTTGTTAGAGATAACATCTGACAACCCAACAACCCTGGCTCAGCTTTCCATGAAGATAAGCAAAAGCAAAATGGGTAATCACTCTGAACACCAAAACCAATAGCTCTCCTCTTACCGTATCTTTGGGGGCATTATTGCAAATTACAAAACCACTTATTTTCAAATAGAAATAATAATCATCACTAGATGCTGACTCAAGCACTGTCACTTGAGAGAGAGCAAACTCAATGTCTTGACGGACAATAAGGAGACACATGATCCTTTTCCTATTTCCTTCACTCTGACTAAATATCTAAGATGTATACCGGTCTGAAAATAGTGAGCAATCTCTCTATTACAGAAATATTAGGAGTTATTTTATTGCATTTTTTAGTTCAGAGCATTGACAAATGCGGTGGTAAAGGTGTCCAAAGATAAGCAATTACCAAAGATAGGCAATATGAGGCCAAGGCTGAGGCCAAGTCCTAATTTGGCTGCTAAATATACAAGAAGGTATTTTTAGATTCAGAGAGTTTATTACTTATGTAGATAGGAAAAGAGAGAGTAGGCAAAGGTGCCAGGTCCCCATGATCCTTGTTTCATACAAAACAAGAACATTGAAACAAAAAGGGCTAATTGACTGCAACATGAGTTTTAGGACACTTTATGCAAATACTAGACTTCAGCTAAGAGGTTTTATAGTCTGCAGCTCCATTCTCAGGAAGACAGTACAGAAATCCCAACACCTCATTGGAACACAGGAGTTAATGGGAAATTATCTCATGATAGTTTCACAGATGAGGCAGGTAAGTAAGAGGTGTCAGTAACCCACAGGTCTCCCATTTTCTCAAATTCCAGGAGGATTACAAGATATTTGCCAAGATTCGGATAAGCTTTTCCCCAAGCCTTTTTCTGTATGACCTACGTGGTTATCCGCACGATTTCCAGGACATAGACAATTATACTTCAATTCAGCAGAATCACATTAAAACAAAATAAGACCTAGAAATTAGATGTTATCAAAATCAACCTGTTCTCAAGGGCAGATTGGAGTGGGAGATTCTACTAACATACAAGGGTAGAGTTGCCTTATTCTAGCTGCTTTTTCACAAGAGGGTCTGGAATTTAAGTTTTCCTGTCATAGAAATAAGAAAGTACTCAAGTGGGATGTGTGCACATGTATTACTTAAACTAACAGGCTTGTACCATATGATAATGCCAATTTGCTGTGTGGTTGATAGGTGTATGACACTTACTATATAGTATTTCCTTTGAAATGATCTGGCAACATTGTTCAAATGAATATTTGGAGGTGAAAGGACAAGACACATGCTTGTTTAGTGGCACACAATGATTCTAAGGAGATCTCTTGTGAATTTAAAATAAGTTATTACAGTCGAGCCAAACAAAGTAAAAACAAATTCAAATCTTATGTGTGGACAATAACAAATACTATAGGACAAGAAAAAAGGTAATCTTATTATATGTTTAAAAGCAGAAAGGTACTTCTAAAAATTAGATACTAAAGAAAACAGGACATTTATTTTAAATTATTTCTTTTTTCTTTTTCAACTTTTATTTGAAGTTCAGGGAGTACATGTGCAGATTTGCTATATGGGTAAATTGTGCATCATTGGGATTTGGTGTACAAATGATTTCATCACCCAGGTAGTGAGGAAAGTAGCCAATAGGTAGTTTTTCTATCCTCACCCTCTTCCCAATCTCCACGCTCAAGTAGGCCCTGGTGTATATCGTCCCCCTCTTTGTGTCCATGTCTACTCAATGCTTAGCTCCCAATTATAAGTGGGAACATGTGGTATTTGGCTTCCGATTTCTGTGTTAATTTGTTTAGGATAATGGCCTCCAGCTGAATCCATGTTACTGCAAATAATATGAGTTTATTCTTTTTTGAGGCTATATAGTATTCCATGTACCATATTTTCTTCAGATGTTTGACATTGATGGGCATCTAGGTTGATTGCATGTTTTTACTATTGTGAATAGTGCTGCAATAAACATATGTGTGCATGTGTATTTTTGGTAGACTGATTTATATACCTTTGGGGATATAATGACTTATATACTTTTGGATATTACTTTTGGATAATTCTATTACACCCAGTAATAGAATTGCTAGGTTGAATACAGTTCTAAGTTCTTTAAGAATTCTCCAAACTGATTTCCACGATGGCTGAACTAACTTACATTCCCACCAGTGGTGTATAAGCATTCCCTTTTTTTCAAAACCTCACCAACATCTGTTATTTTCTGATGTTTAAAAATATCCATTCTGACTGGAATGAGATGGTATCTCATTGTGTTTTTTATTTGCATTTCCCTGATTAGTGATATTGACACAATTCCCAGCTCAGCAATGTTGGGACATGGAGCCTTTTCAGAGGTGTTTAGGTCATGAAGGCTTTGCCCTCATGAATGGATTAATGCCACCACAGAAAGGACTTACAGGAGTGGGTTTGCTTTTTTTTTTTTTTTTTGCCCTTCTGCTATGTGAAAATGATGTAAGAAGGCCCACACCAGATGACAGTGCCTTGATCGTAAACTTTTCAACCTCCAGAAATGTGAGAGAATAAATATCTCTTCCTTACAAATTACCCAGTCTCAGATATTTTGTTATGGCTGCACAAATGGACTGAGACAAAGGTAAAAAGTGATATAACAAGAAATTAAAATATAAACATATTTTATAGCTTTAAAAATATAAATATGAGAAACTCAATTAAATGAGCAATTTTCTAAATGAGAGGAATCACCAAAGTTAAGTAGTATAGAACCAAAATACCTGAGATCAAAAACCATAGAAGAAAATGGGTAAGTTGTGAAACAATGATCAAAGGAGTTTTCAAACCCAGATAGATAGTTCTGTAGTTCTAAAGAGCACAAATTTTTTATGGCACAGAAGTTTTTTGGGGGCCATAGATGAAAATGGAAAAAATTAAATTGATTTCATGAAATTTATATGCCTCAATACCAGAATGTAACATATACAGGAGAAAACATAAATTGCAAAACAATCGCACTTATGGATATACAGCAAAAAACTGTGAAGTACTAGCAAATAAAATCTCTGACTTGTACATATTTAATAAATGTAAGTGTGATTTCTAATTAAGCATGTGTTAATATGATGCACATCACTAGGCTATAGCAGAAAAAGGAACAAACCAACAAAAAAAATGGAAAGGAAATTAAAAATTGTCGTTATTGCTAGATAATGGTTGTTTAACTAGAATAGAAAATGTAAAATAATTAACTGAACAAGTATTAGATTTGTATATACCAGTAGTTCAGTACTGAGGCCAGTTTCTAAAAAATTACTCAAAAATATCATGAAATACCCTAAATGGGAGATGCAGTCAGAAGATAAAGGGAAACATTTCATTCCTTATGTATTGAATTATGAATATATTTCATATATGTGAAATTCCATAGTGTATGTGTTTGTTTGTGTGTGTGTATAAAACCAATGCATAAAAGTTAGCAAGAAAAGAAGAAAAATGTGATGGCTATGTCAGAAAATCTTGAAAATTTTTCTGAAAGAAATACAAGTTCACTCGCTTTATAAGAAGAATAAAGGTTGCAAGCATTGTGATTCTTCCAAATTTTAACACACAAATTCATTCAATTACAATAAACACTATGGCTTTTTTTTTAATCTGAAGAAGCAATTCATCTGTAAGGATAAATAGTAAAATTGAAAAAAAAGATTGATGGAAAAGGGCACCTCTATATATTATTTTTAAAATCTTGTATGTTTATTATTAAAGTAACAACTACCAAAATGTGTTGTATTGACAAACTGTTCAAATAATGAATAAAAAAATGAAGTGTTCACAAATTGGTGCATTTGGATGCGTTTATAAGTATGATGTTGAGAACAGGCACTTTATACCTAATGGCAGTACACCATTCCTGAAAATCAGGTATTGTGTATAAAACATTAACCAAAAACTTACCAATAACTTCAAGTGGAAAATTTACAGTGTAGTATTTTTACATGAAATCTCCAATTAGTTTCCTAAAACAAAACTACAACACAGTAAACGTATCCCATTACAAAGTAAAATGATTGAAGCATTTCTTTCAGATCACCAAAAAATTAATATGGATGATAACAAACCATCATTATGTAGTAATATGGTCTCTGAATTGCCTTTGAAGTGACACTTAACTCCTGTGGGTGCTAGGGTATGAGTCTGCAGAAATCAAAACGACCCAATATTTTGTAACTGAAAGTCCTTGCAAATATATGTTTACACACATTTGTATACACATACGCACACGCGTGCACACCAGATGTATTATAAGTTAATATAATAAATAAAATAATACAAACTGGAACAATAGTTAAAAATTTATGACTCAGCATAAAAGGATGTCAAATTATGAAAGGGAAGGAAAGATGGCTGACTAGACAGAGCCAGGAAGAACATCTGCCACCAAAGAAGCAGGACGTTGGGAAAACTGGCACACTCCTAGCAGATCTTTAGAGGGAAGGCATTGAAAGTGGAAAGATGGAAGACACAGATACTGTGCTGAAAGGGGAGGAAGCTGGGCACCCTGCGTGGGGCTGCACCAGATCAGGACTCTTTCTTGGCCCCCAGTAACTCCTGGGGAAGGCATGAGTTGAACAGGCAAGGAGCAACCCACTCTCACCATGAGCCTCTGGAATCCACAACCACCATGGACACTTGAATTGCCAGGAAGAGCTGCTCAGAGAGGTCATAAGGGAAGAACTCCAGCTGGTGCAGAGCTCAGAGGGTTTGGTGTGGGATCATCTATAGTGGAGCAAGGCCAAGGATACCCATCCCTTTAAGCTTGGCTTGCTCCCATAAGAGACTATAACCGTAGGGAAATGTCAGACCTCAACTCGGCAGGGCAGTCTTGCCCATGAGATGGGGCCAGTACAACCTGGGCACCTTGTGGTCTGCTGACCTCTCATAGGGCCTCAGCCTGGTGGTGCCTGATTGCAGTGCAACCTTGGGTGCCTAGCAGGGATACCCCCTTGTGGCCACATCATATGAATAGCTCCTGTGCTAGTGGACTACACCCGACTATCACAAACATCTAGCAGAATGGCCCCAGGGGACACACACCAGCCAGCCTATGCCCTCTCCTCACTGCAGCCTCCCTTGTGCCACTTTGCCTGCATCCACTCACCCACAGGCAACCCACACATTGTTTTGCTGGGGCGTGTGCTCACAGGACAACCTTGTTTAAACTTCTTTGTCAGCATGTGTGTGTACATGCATCATGCCATGCCACTGCTACCAGCAAGAAAGCAACTCCCTCCTCCCACCACACCACCATTTTCATTAGAGTCTTAGTGGGTATGAAGCCCACCAGCCCTGCCGCTGCCAGTGTCCTGCCCCTGAGCTGACATTGCTACCAGTACAAAACCAGACACAGAAAAAAGCAGACCTGCTCCTTCCCTGAGTGGCCACCAATGCCCACGTGAGCACACACAGAGGGTGCACACAGTTCTGCACCCACCAGAGCTCTGTCTTGTGCTACATCATCACTGGTGCAAACACAAGCACAGTTGCTGGTTGGGGGCGGGTGTGGGGGGCATGTGCCCAGCAATGATGCCACCATCAATGCTGGGAATATCCAAATGCAGGCCAGCACCCCAGCACCCACTCTCACCCTGCTGCAGCTGCTGATGAGCATGCACCTACTACATTGCAGGTGCCATTGTTGGCATATGCAAACAAGGATGGATCCTGCTGCCACTACCCTGTGAAACACTTTGGCTGGTACTACCCATCAAAGTGTTGTGACTAGTGGTCTGGAGCAGGAGCAGGTTGGCCCCTGTAGGGTAGCAGCAGGTTCTTTTTTTTTTTTTTTTTTTAGATAAAGTCTCACTCTGTTGCCCAGGCTAGAGTGCAGTGGCACAATTTCAGCTCCCTGCAACCCCTGCCTCCTGGGTTCAAGCAATTCTCATGCCTCAGCCTCCTGAGTAGCTAGGAATACAGGTGCCCACCACCATGCCCAGCATATTTTTGTATTTTTAGTGGAGATGAGGTTTCACCATGTTGGTCTGTCTGGTCTCAAATTCCTGACCTCAGGTGATCCACCTGCCTCAGCCTCCCAAAGTGCTGGGATTACAGGCATGAGCCACACACCCGGCCAAGTAGCAGTTTCTTAATCTTGAGTCAAAGAACAAAGCCAGGGCCTGATATTAGTCCCCCAGAGTTAGAGCACGCAGTTCAGGATTCCTGAAATGAGCCTCATGCCCCTTAAATCTTTTAGAAGTGAAGCCAGTCAACTGAAACCAATCGACTGAACCCAACTTATAATCAAACCTGTGAGGTCATAAAATAGCTCAATAAAAAGCATCCAAAGACAGCAATGTCAAAGTTTGAAGGAATATCAGTTCACAAACATGATAAAGAACCCATTCAAGAACTCTGACAACTCAAAAAGTCAGGATGCCTTCCTTCCTCCAAAAGACTGCACTAGTTCTCCAGCAAGCATTCTTAAGCAGGATGAAATGACAGAAAGAAAATTCAAAATATGTGTAGGAAAGAACATCAAGATTAAGAAGAACATTGAAACGCAATCCAAGGAGGCTAAGAATCATAATAAAATAATACAGAAGCTGACAAACAAAATAGACACTACAGAAAAAAATAACTAACTTGATAGAGCAGAAAACACATTCTAAGAGTTTCATAATGCAATCCCAAGTATTAATAGTAGACTAAACTAAGCTGAGAAAATAACCTCAGACATTGAAGACTGGCTTTCTGAAATAAGTCAGTCAGACAAAAATTTAAAAAATAGAGCAAACAAAACCTCCAAAAAATATATAATTATGTAAAGGGACCAAATCTATGACTAATTGGCATCCTCAAAAGAGAGGAGGAGAATGCAAGCAACTTAGAAAACATATTTCAGAATATCATCCTTGAGAACTACCCCAACCTAGACAGAGAGGCCAACATTCAAATTCTGGAAATTCAGAGATCTCTCACAAGATACTTCATGAGATTATCTCCAAGATGCAAAATGATCAGATTTTCCAAGTTCAAAATGGAAGAAAGAAAGGTAAAGGAAGCTAGAGAGAAGGGGCAGGTCACCTACAAATGGAAGCCTGTCAGACTAATAGTGAACCTCACAGCAAAACCCTACAAGCTAGGAGACTTTGAGAGCCCATATTCAACATTCTTAAAGAAGAGAAATTCCAACCAAGGATTTCATATTCGGCCAAACTAAACTTTATAAGCAATGGAGAGATGAGATCCTCTTCAGACAAACAAATACTAAGGGAATACATTACCACCAGATCTGCCTTACAAGAAATCCTGAAAGAAGCACTAAACATGGAAAGGAAAGGTCATTACCAGCTTCTACAAAAACACACATAAGTACATAGACCAGTGACATTATAAAGAAAATACACATATAAATCTGTAAAATAATCAACTATAAACATGACAGGATCAAATCCACACATATCAATACTAAGCTTGAATGTAAATGAGTTAAGTGTCCCAATTAAAACGCACAGAGTGGCAAGCTGAATAAAGAAACATGACCCAATAGTATACTTTCTTCAAGAGACCCATCTCACATCCAGTGACACCCTTGGGCTCATAATTAACAGATGAAGAAAAATCTACCAACCAAATGGAAAACAGATAAAAGCAGGGGTTCCAGTCCTAGTTTCAGACAAAACTGATTTTAAACCAACAAAGATCCAGAAAGACAAAGAAGGACATTACATAATGGACCAACCTAATGGACCTGATAGACATTTACAGAACTCCCCACGCAATAGAAAAACAAAACCAAAAACAAACAGAATATACATTCTTCTCACTGACACATGGCACAAACTCAAAAATAGACCACACAGTCATGCATAAAATAATATTCAGCAAATGCAAAAGAACCAAAATCATAATAACCAGTCTCCCAGACCACAGCACAATAAAAATAGAAATCAAGACTAAGAAAATCATTCAAACCCACAAAATTACATGGAAACTGAATGACCTATTGCTGAATAACTTTTGGGTAAATAATGAAAATTTGGAAAAAATCAAAGTTCTTTGAAACAAATGAGAACAAAGATACAACATACCAGAATCTCTGGGACACATCTAAGGCAGTGTTAAGAGGGACATTTATAGCAGTAAACACCCAAATCAAAAAGTTAGAAAGTTATAAATTTAATATCTAACATCGTAACTAAAATAACTAAAAGAAGTAAGAGAAAACCAACCCTAAAGTTATAAGAAGACAAGAAATAACTAAAGTTATATTTGAACTGAGGGATATTGAGACAAGAAAAAACATTCAATATATCAATGAGTCCAGGAGTTGCTTTGTTAAAAAAATAACAAGATAGACTGCAAGCTAGACTAATGAAGAAGAGAGAAGACCCAAATAAACACAATTAGGGATGAAAAAAGGGATGTTACCACAGACCCCATAGAAATAAAAGTAACCATCAGAGACCACTAAAACACTTCTGCACACAAACTAGAAAATCTAGAAGAAATGGACAAATTCCTGGACACATACACCCTCCCAAGACTGAGCCAGAAAGAAACTGATCCCTGAACAGACCAATAATGAGGTCCAAAATTGAATCAGTAATAAATGTCCTACCAACCAAAAGAAGCCCAGGACCAGATGGATTCACAGTCTAAATCTTTTGAATGTACAAAGAAGAGCTGGTGCCATTCCTACTGAATCTATTCCAAAATAATTGAGGAGGAGGGACTACTGCCCAACTCATTCTATGAGGCCAGTATCAACATGGTACCAAAATCTGGCAGAGACACAACAAGAAAGAAAACCTCAGGCCAATATTCTTGATGAACATAGATACAAAGGCCCTCAACAAAATACTAGCAAACAGAAGCAAAACAAGTCTCTGTGAAGTTCCAAACTTTCCCACATCTTCCTGTCTTCTGAGCCCTCCAAATCTCTAGGAAGTTCCAAACTTTCCCACATTTTCCTTTCTTCTTCTGAGCCCTCCAAACTGTTCCAACCTCTGCCTGTTACCCAGCTCCAAAGTTGCTTCCACGTTTTGGGGTATCTTTACAGCAGCACCCCACTCTGCAGTACCAATTTACTGTAAAGACATACCCAACACTGGGTAATTTATAAAGAAAAGATGTTTAATTTCCTCACAGTTCTGCATGGCTGAGGAGTCTTCAGGAAACTTACAGTCATGGAGAAAGGAAATTCATCACAGGACAGCAGGAGAGAGAATGAATGTCCAGTGAAGGGGGAAGCCCCTTATAAAACCATCTAATCTTGTGAGAATTGACTCACTATCATACTAACAGGATGGGGGAAACTGGCCCCATGATTTAATTATCTCCACCTCATCCCTCCTGTGACACAAGGGGATTATGAGAACTACAATTCAAGATGAAATATGGGTGGGCAAACAACCAAACCATGTCACTCTATTTAGAAATCTGTAGTTAAGAAAGACCTTCCTTGCATTATTTCAAAAGGACTGAGCTGTAGTTTTCCTTTCGGGGCATCTCAAACCCGCAACAAGGCTACAGGCAATAGAGACATCCATGCTTATGTTTCCTGGAAGAGTTTGTTGAGTCGTTTTTAGAGTTTGATTGCCTCTTTCTACTTTCTCTGAAGACTGCAACCTTCATGCTGAATGAAGATGGTACTGGATTCCTAGAGCTGAAGATACATTTTGTGTTATTTTTGCTGTGAAATATGGGCCATTATAACTGTGTAATCTCAGGCAACCCAAACCTAGAAATTATTTCCTTTAATTAGAGTATAGAAACCTCAATTGCTTTTACAAATGGGGTAGGAAAAGTCTCAATCCAACTGGTAAAGGCATCAACGAATGTTAATAAATATTTAAACCCTTTATACGGAGTCATCTGAGTATAGTCTGTTTGCCAGTCTTCACCAGGGTAGTACGTTCCCCTGTGCTGAACAGGACTTACTAGAGGAGGAGGTAAACGTTGGTTACATGGGTTATTTCAGGCACAGAGTTCACAGGCCAGAGTTATATGCTTTACAGTTTTAAGTAAGCCTTTCCTATAAAAATATGAGACATTAATATGAAAAGAAAATTTCTTCCCGAGTAGAAACATACATATGTTTAACTGTTTTCCATTGTAACACCCAGTGTCAACATCACTAATTAGCCAGCTGGAAGGATCTTGAATTAAACCATGACCTTTAGCCCAGTTTTACTCCTCTTTAGTATATTCTGGTTCTATTACTAGGAAGGCAATAGTCATTAACATGCCTACAACATCTCCTTTAATGCAGTACCTTTAACTACAGCATCTTCAAAGGAGTTTCTCCTTATCACATTGGAATCTCCTTTTTATGGCCTCTGCAATGAATTACAGCTATCTCCTTGGGCAGCAAAACGACATCTAATAGATTTTAAATTTCCAAATGATGTTTTATAGGGGAAATCTTAGTGGTTAGTAGTATCCCCGTTCCTTTAAGAAAGCAGCATGAGCATGAAACACCAGAAAACATACTTGAAATCAGCAAAAATGTTAATAAATCCTTTCCCAATTGAAGGGCTCCAATATGAGTCACTAATTCTGCCTTTAATGATGAGGTAGAAGCCAGTAAGGTCTGAGCTTTGATTATCTCGTGTCGACTGACAATAGCATACTGGACTTGCCTGTTTCACTGGTGCACAAAGCTCCTTCCATCTTTAAACCATTCTATGTTAGGATTATCTAGAGGCCAATCCTTTAAGTCTGGTTGGCTGGAATAAACCTGCTCCATCGCTTGTATGCAATAATGATCTAAGGTGCCTGTGGATTCAGACAGATAGGTAGCTGGGTTCAAATTCTGGCATATTTTAAGAGTTATATCAGGAGTTTCTAGCAACAAAGACTGATACTTTAATAAGCATCCCCTAGTCATCCATTGTTCCGCTTAACTTCTAAGAATCCTTGTACTTGTTGTGAGGTCAAAACCTCTAAACATTGTCCAAAAGTTAGTTTGTTGGTTTAGTCTAACAAAAGAGGAGTTCCTGAAACTCCCCTGAGGCATCCAGGCAATCCTGATGCTACATGGTCTAATTGCTTAGAAAAATATGCCACTGGTTGAGGATGCCTCCCAGTCTCTGGACAATGACACTCAGGGCAGTTCCTTGTTTTTCAGACACATAAAGGAAAAATAGCTTATCAAGATTGGGGATCCCTAAGCTGGAGCTTTTCCAAATTTGTCCTTGGTAGCATTAAAAGTATGTTTGCAATTGCTATCCCATCCCAAAGTATCTAAGTCTGTTCCTTTTAGATTCTCATAAAGAAGCTTGGTCATATGCCCAAATGAGGGTACCCATAAATGTCAGGATCCTGCCATTCCTAGGACATCTCATAGCTGCTTTCTCATTTGGGGTTTTGGAATGCCCAAGTTGGCTTCCTTTCATTCCAGAACTATTGCCTGGGTAACAGGAGTTAAGCCATATCCTAAATATTTAAACTCCTGAATTGAAATGTGGGCCTTATGCAATCGGATTCTATACCCATCAGCTCCCAGAACATTTAGAAACTTAGTATTTTTATCCAAGTCCCTTTTGGTTGGGCTAGCAACCAAAAAGTTATCTACAAACTGAATACTAGCACCCATAGTAAATTGTAACATCATTAATTCTCTAGCCAGTGCATTTCCAAATAAATGAGGGCTGTCAATAAATCCCTGGGGAATAACTGTCCAAGTTAATTGAGAAAAAAAATGACTATTGGGGTCAGTCTATTCAAAAGCAAAGACAAATTGTAAATTGGAGTGTACAGGAATACAGAAAAGGGCATCCTTGAGATCTAAGATCATAAACCAATTGGCATCCCCAGGGACCTGGGCTAACAACATGTAGGAATTTTATATTGTAGGATGAATGAGAATGACAGCCTGATTGACAACTTGAAGATCTTGAACAAATCTATAATCTCCGTTAGGCTTTTTAACCAGCAAGATTGGAGTATTACAAGGAGATTCACAGGGCCTTTACAAATCGAATTGTGGAAGTTTCTTCATGAATGATTGAATCCCTCTTTGTGACTCTGGCTTCAAGAGGTATTGTATTTTCCAGGGTAAGGGGCACCAGGCTTATGTTGAATGCAGGATGGAAAAATGTTTAATGCCCTGCCTGGAACCATGGTGTTTCATAAGATAGGATTTACTTGAAAGGTTATTTCAATAGGCAAGCTAGCTAGTCCCCTATTGATATTTCTCTTTTATCACAGGAAAGGAGAAGGAGGAATCCCTCATTTGCCCTGTGATCTCTGAAATATGCCACTGTTTGCAGCCTAATCAACAAATCCCTTTCCAACAAAGGGGTGGGGCATTCAGTCAAAATAAGAAAAGCATGCAAAGAAAACCAGAGTCCCTAAAGAACAGCTTAAATCATAGGTTAAAAATGGCACCTATGAGCTTGCCCATCTATCCTGGTGACCATACAGTTTAGTGGTGATGGAGACCCATTGTAATGGGTCAAAACAGTGTAGACATTCATATCCAAAAAGATGTTAATATTCTTACCTGTCACTTCAAGAGTTACCCAAGGTTCATCTGGAGATACGGCTAGTTGTCCAATAGGAATTGCAGTGGAAGTTCACAGAACCTGTCACTCTTGGGCTTGCTTGGCTCTTTTGGTCATTATTGGTTCGGTGCTGATGCTTTCCTTCAGAGCACTGGGCATACCCTCTTCCCAAGGTCAGTTTTCCTACAGTGTGCACACCATACCCAAGGCATGGTGACTCAGAAGTCTACCTTGGGGCTTTCCACCTTCTAGTATTTCTTATCCAGGTCAAGAACCGCAATGGTGACCATGTGTGGAAAGTAATTTTAAGGCTACAGCCATGAGTTGCACCTTGTGGAAGGTTCTTTTAGCTCTTTCTGAATCCTCTGTTCCTATTGCTAAAAATTATAAATGTCATATCCAAAAGCTGATTTATAGGAATCTGGGGACCCAAAGCTGCTTTTTGTAGTTTTCTATGGATTATCAGGGGCAGAGGGGGCTATAAAATATACTCCTAATAAAGTCTGTCTTTCCCTTGAGGTGGGATCAGTGTTAATATATTTCCTAATTGTCTCAGCTAAACTCCCTTGAAACAATGCTGGATTATCATCTTTACCCTGAGTGACTTCCTTAATCTTTTCATAATTAGCAGGCTTTTTTATACACTTCTTCATTGCTTACAACCAGCAAGAGACCATAAAAGAGACCATACAAGAGACCATCTCTCCTCTCCAAGTCCTCACTGCCCTTTTGAGAGTTTCATCCCGGATCTTGATGGGGACTGCTGCACCCCCCTACATGGTAGACATTACTGTTAGGGTCATGGGCCAATACTACATCCACATGAGTTCTAGCTGTCCCAGAAATTCATTGTTTCTCTTCTGCTGTACAACAAAGAGAAAACAAAATGTGTAGACCCTGCCAGGTCAAACTATAGCTCATAGTTAATCTTTCAAACTTATCTGTGAGATTTTCTGGATCTTCAGATAAACGAAAATTTTTTCTTTACATAAAGCTAAAGCAGACATAGAAAAGAAAACATGTACCCTTACAGTGCCTTCTTTCCTATTTTTCACTTCTCAAAGCAGATAAAGATTGTTCTTTGGAGGTTGATAAGAGGCTCTAATAGGAGTAGTACCAGCAGGGCTAGGTTCTTCAGGGCATGGTGGGTATAGGATGAGGCTAGATGATAAGGAGAAGGGGATGAAGGAGTTTCAAGAGAACTTCCAGATGGCCTAGGAGGGAAAGGGGCCTATGCACCTGAAGCATCAGAGCTGACAGAAGGAGGTCCTACTCCACACAAAAGTGCCTGCTGAACTGCAGTGGGGAGAGCTTACTTCAAGGGATCATCTAGTATTTCTAATTATTTTTCTTCCCTTCCTTTTATTAAATATGCACACACATGTTTCAGTGTTTTATCCTGACCCAGCAGTAAAAACCCTTGAATGTATGGTATTTTACCCCATTTTTCTGCTCTCTTACAAAACAAATCAAGTTGAAGTATACTATTAAAGGCCATAGTCCATATAAGTGACCATTTTGCTTGTCTTTCTTAGTGATATCAAGGCCAGACAATATTACATGAAGTTATAATTTTTTAAGCTCATGTTGTTTAAATTGGTCCCAATGTTAAAGAATACATCCTACTGGTGAATTCTTTGAGATTGTTGATGTGGTCCCCATGAAGGAGGCAGATGACATTAAGGGAAAAATTCTAAGCCTTCAAGATTGTACTGTTACTGGCCAAGATCCACGAAAAAGAACAAGAGAGTGTTTAAGGCCAGATGTGTTAATGAGAGAATCCTTGTTGCAAATTGGATTTCCTTATTTATAGTAGCCAGATAATATAAACAAGCTAAGCCATATGCCTTAGATAACCTACAATATGGAAATTCACAAAAGAAATGTTGGATAAGGCAAGGGTGATGGGAAGGATTTAGGTGGGGATGACCAGAGTGAGCAGGTTCGGATCAATAGTGGCAGTGTAGATTGGACAAACAAAGCTGATTTGTCTGAATCCAAAAAAGAAAAGAAGCTTTGTTAGTGAGCAAATGAAACCAAACAGGAAGGAAAAGTCCCTTGATTTCCATCCTGGTGCTTTCTAATTTTGTCTAATGGACTGATACAGCTTAGCTCTGTGTCCTCATCCAAATCTCATCACGAACTGAAATCCCCACATGTTGGGGGAGGGGTTTGGTGGGAGGTGACTGAACCGGCAGACTTCCCGCTTGTTATTCTCATGATAGTGAATTCTCATGAGACCTGGTTGTTTGAAAGTGTGTTGGACTTCTCTGTTTGCTTGCTCTCTCTCCTGCCAACATGTGAAGAAGGTTCTTGCCTCCTTTTCACCTTCTGCCATGATTGTCACTCTCCTATGATTGTGACTCTCCTGAGGCCTCCAAGTCATGTTTCCTGTTAAACCTGAAGAACTGTGAGTCAACTAAAACTCTTTTCTTCATAAATTACCCAGTCTCAAGTAGTTCTTTACAGCAGTTTGAGAATGGACTAATACAGAACATTGGTACCAGGAGTGAGGTACTGCTATAAAGATACCTAAAATGTGGAGGCTACTATGGAACTGAGTAACAGGCAGAAGTTGGAACAGTCTGGAGGGCTCAGAAGAAGAAAGGAAGATGTAGGAAAGTTTTGAACTTCCTAGACACTTGTTGAATGATTTTGACCAAAATGTTGATAGTGATATTTACAATGAAGTCCAGACTGAGGTGGTCTCAATTTCTTGGGAACTGGAGTAAAGGTCACTCTTGCTATGCTTTAGCAAAGAGACTGATGGCATTCTGCCCCTGCCTAGAGATCTATGGAAATTTTAACTTGAGAGAGATGATTTAGGGTATTTAGCAGAGGAAATTTCTAAGCAGCAAAGCATTCAAGATGTAACCTGACTGCTCCTAATAGCATACAGTCATATGCTTTCAAAAAAGATGGCCTGAAATTGGAATTTATGTTTAAAAGGGAAACAGGGCATAAAAGTTAGAAAAATTTGCAGCCTGATCATGTAGTAGAAAAGAAAAAAAAAAAAAGAAACATCTGGGGAGAAATTCAAGCCAACCACTGAAATTTGATTAATTAAAGAGGAACAGAATGTTAATCAATCATGAAAACGATGGAGAAAATGACTACAGGGCACATCAGAGACCTTCATGTAAGCACCGTGTGTTATAGGCCTGGAGGCCTAGGTGGGAAAAAGTGGTTTTGTGGGCCAGGAGCAGAGCCCTGTTACTCTGTGCAGCCACAAACATGGTGCCCTGTACCTCTGCCACTCCAGTTCTGCCCGTGGCTAGAAGGTGACAAGGTACAGTTGGGGTCACGGCTTCAGAGGGTGTAAGCCCCAAGCACTGGCAGCTTTCATGTGGTGTTGGGCCTGGTGGTACACAGAAGGCAATAATTGAGGTTTGGGAAACGTCACCTAATTTTCAGAGGATATATGGACATGCCTGGATGTCTAGGCAGAAGTCTGCTGCAGTGGCAGAATCCTTATGGGGAACCTCTACTAGGGTAATACAGAGAGGAAATATGGGGTTTGAACCCCCACACAGAGTCCCCACTGGGTCATTGCCTAGTGGTGTTGTGAGAAGATGGTCACCAACCTTCAGACCCAAGAATGGTAAATTCATCAGTAGCTTTCATCATGCACCCAGAAAAGCTGCAGGCACTCAATGCCAGCTCATGAAAGCAGCCACATGGGCTATGCTCTGCAGAACCACACTGTGGGAGCCCACCCCTTGCATCAATATGCCCTGGATGTGAGACATGGAGTGAAAGGAGACTATTTTGGAGCTTTAAGATTTAATAACAGCCCTGCTGGATTTCAGACTTGCATGGGGCATGTAGTCTCTTGGTTTTGGCAAATCTCCCCCTTTTGCATTGGAGAATTTACCCAATTATTGTACCCCCATTGTATGTTGTAAGTAACTAACTTGCTTTTGATTTTGCAGGTTCGTAGGCAGAAGGCACTTGTCTCAAATGAGACTTTGGACTGTGGACTTGTGAGTTGAGGCTGTAGTGAGTTAAGGCTTTGGGGGACCATTTGCAAGGCATGATTTGTTTTGATATGTGTAAAAACATGAAATTTGGGAGGAGCCATGGGCAGAATTGTATGGTTTAGCTCTGTGCCCTCACCCAAATCTCATCTTGAATTGTAATCCCCCTGTGTCAGGGGAGGAACATGGTGGAAGGTGATTGAATCATGGGGACAGACTTCCCCCTTGCTGTTCTATTGATAGTGAGTGAGGTCTTACGAGATCCAGTTTTCTTGAAAGTGTATGGCACTTCCCCCTTTGCTCGCTCTGTTTCTCTTCTGCCACCATGTGAAGAAGATCCTCGCTTCCCCTTCACCTTCTGCTGTGATTGTAAGTTTCCTGAGGCCTCCCAGTCATGCTTTCTGTTAAGCCTACATAACCTGTGAGTCAACTGAACCTCTTTTCTTCATAAATTACCCGGTTTCAGGTAGTTCTTTATAGAAGTGTGTGAACGGGCTAAATACATGGGCATAGAGGCAGCAAAACATAACCACATGTATCTAATCTTATTGCTCATAGCTATTAAATACCAAATTTTAATTGACGATCTCAGTGACAGAGCCTTAGTAGTTGAAGCCATGAAATGAACCAAATTCAAGAAAATCAAATCCTGCAATGCCTTTTGTTCCCACTTCTTCCTAGTTCTGTGATGAGGACAAGCAAATGAATGAAAATTGAGAGGTGCACAAGGGAAGTGAAAGTTAAAATCCTGCAGGATCATTTAAGTGAGGTTTTCTGAAAGTGGCAATATAGCAAAGACAGCATCCAGGAAATTAATTCATGCCACAAAATGTACAGGACAGATTAATCCATAGAAAATAGTGGCTAGCATCCCATAGTGCCAAATCAATTTTTAACCAAAATGGGCCTTATTGAAGGGTTCCTCTAATCCCCTAAGTCTTAGGAGGGAATCTAACCTTCCTAAGTTGGGTCTCTAGCCAAAGTTTGGACAAGTGTCCTCATATTTTACTAAGAGGGGTCTTTAACCCCTATATCTTAGGAGAGACTCTAACCCTTCTAAATTGGACCGCTGACTCAAATTTGTCCTTTACCTAGTATAAAATGTACTCCTCCACTAACCGCAAATCAGCCAATTGGTGCTGCATAGATGATTTTCTTTTGGGTCAGGAGTCTCTCCAGTATCATCCCTTCATGTTTGCCATGGAATATGTTACCAGAACAGAGTTCTAATCTAGACCCCAGAAAAAGGTTATTGAATCTCATGCAAGAAATAATTCAGGTCAAATCCACAGAGTAAAGTTAAAGCAATTTATTAAGACAGTAACAGAGTGAAAGAATGGCTACTCCATAGACAGAGCAGGGCATCCCAAAAGAAAGAGAAGTAATGCATCCACCTTAGGTACCATGCTTATTCATATATAAGAAAACAAAAGAAAAAATCATGAAGGAGATGTGCTTTACCATCAGGGCTTGTGACAAAGGATTGTTAATGTTTGTATAACTACTGTCTTTTGCACAAATCTATATTATTATTTTTAAAGCAAAATTTACTCTTAAATTAAGAATGATTTTGTTCTTAAGATATCAGGACATCAGGACATTTCCTGTGTCTGTTAAGTCCTGGTTCTGTTTGGTAAACATTATTAACTTGTTCCTTTAACTGTAAATATATTTTGCTAAGAATGCCTAAACTCCTGGAAATGCAGCCCAGTATGTCTCAGCCTCATTTACTTAATGACCTAGCCCCTATTCAAGATGGAGTTGCTCTGGTTTGAATGCCTGACAAAATGAGGAAGGAATATACCAAAATATTAGCAATGCTCATTTCTAGATGGTAGTGCTATAGTCAATTTCTTATTTTATTCTTTATAATTTTTTGTATATTACATTTAAAATGTGAAAACAATTTAATGATAGAATATTAACCAAAAATGGTTAATGGGATTTAAATTACTGTGATTTCCTTGGAGAGTTGCCTCTATGACGTTTTGTTTCTGTGCTGATACTGAAGCAACCTTTGCAAAACATAGTAAGCTAAGCTAACCCCACTCCCATCTTGCCTTTCCCTTTATTGTTCCTGGGATATTGGGTCAAGCTAACTTTGGGAGACATTTAGGCTGCAATTTAAATGATAATAAGCCTTACCCAAAACTCAAACGCTTTTGTAAAGCTAACAGAGGGCCATCAGGCTGAGGGAAGGACAGAAGCCTGAGTCCTGCTAAGGTGCAGACATTACTCTGGAAGTTATAAGATATACAGCTTCCCCAATAACTCCTGCAAATAACACCACTATTGTAGATTGGCCTTTTGAGATATCTTTCCAGGCTTTTTGCATGTCTGACACCCATGGTTTCACCTGGAAAACCAACCTGGCTCCTATGGCCCCACCCAGAATCAATTCTGCCCACAGGAGGACACCTTCAACCCTTTCTGATTTCATCTCTGCTTCAGCCAATCAGCAGTAAGCACCTGTTACCTAGCCATCTGCATGCCTTCCCCCAAACTGCCTTTGAAAAACCCCTAACCTATCATCATTGAAGGAGATAATTTGAGTAGGACCTCCTCCCATGTGGTGTGGCCAGCCTCATGTCTGTTAAACTTTCTCTACTACTATGCCATGGTCTTTCTTTATGCAGCGGTCAGGAAGAACCCCTTGTGTGGTTACAATATAGCTGGTCAACCCTCTTTTTGTCCAACACATTTTCTCTTGGGCCATATTAATGTATTGAGTTTACATTCAGTTCTTCCTGGTCTTTGAAAAATTCTGTTTCAAGGAAATGGAGAGATGGGAGTGTGATTCCCCAACTATATTCAACATGTTCCATAAACTTTAACATCATCTAGAAGTGAAAATAGAAAAGCTATAGGGAATTTTGCTGCCTTTGTATAAACCTCAACAGCAGTCCAGTATAAATGTCAGTATTTATAATCTCCTTTTCATTTGATTCCTTCTTGTAAAATATTTTAAAGGTTCAATAATTTGAGTGAGTTACATTAACTGTGTTCCAGTTAAAAATATTTTCTTCAGCTGTGGCCATTTTTCTAGCTCTTCCCCACTTAGCTGCTATATTCAACGCTGAAGTGAAGGCATTGGTTCTGCTCTAATTACAACTGGACTTAATTACCCAGTCCTATTACTTTTTTCACTTCTGTGAGCTTACTCTTATCTATTATTGCTCTCTGTCTGCTATGGCCTCATGTCGTCTTCACTGATTGTCCCTCTGAGCTCTCAAAATTCCAACCTGTTTCTTTGTTAAAAACAGATAAAGCCTCAACCACCTATGCCCTACATCTGTATATGTGAAAACCATAATTGTGTGTTTCTCCATCAAAAAGTTTTTTCCCACTTAACAACCTCTCTAGCTTTTCTTTTGTATTTTACTTGTACAAAATGACTTGAAGCACTCTCCCTTTCACCTGATCAATAGCTTAGCCAAGTGTTGCATACAATAACATTTGCATTCAATTGTTTCCATAGCAACCATCACATACAGGATTGGATAAAAAAGTACTTTCTGATATGCTTGCTTTCTGATAAAGGGCTTAGACTTGCCAAACTAAGTTTTCTAGAACAAAACTTTTAAAAACACATTTAAACAGAAGTTAGTAAGGTTGTGAAATAAATAAAGAGAAGTTTTACCACGCACTCTCAAAATGCAAACAACCCTAGGGGTATTTGTATTTTAATATAGTAAGACTTTTAATTTTAGAAAGCTTCCATAGCTAGCAGATGGAATTGCCCCCTGCTTTACAAAGAAGACTGGCGCCATGAAATGCGATCTTCCAAAAATTGCTTTGCCTCCATTCAATATTTTCTACCTCTACCTATCCTTTCTTCTTCCCTCCTATCTTGAAAGAAGTGTCCTTCCTACATTCCAAGACTAACCTTTTTGCTGTGCTCTCATTCCCATCTCTCCCTGTCTTTGTGGCTCCTCATTTCATCAATCATCTCCATCTTCAGTATTTCTCTTTCCATTGATTCCTTCTCCTTAGTCACCAGACATATGCAAATTGTTCCTATCCCATAAAACTTTTCCTTATCCCTGCTTCTTTTTCAAGTTACAGTCCCATCTTTCTACTTCCTACAACCTTTCATGTGTAATCTACATTTGCTGACTCCATTTTCTTACTTCATATTTACTCTTTAATAATTTGAAATCTAGCTTTTGGCTTCACTAGTTTATAGAATTTACAGAAATGACCTTCTAATTAATAAATCCAGTGACTCCTCAGTTCTCATTTTGCTTGACCTCTTTGACAGCTCTCAACACAGATTGTTACATCCATTTCTCCTGGCTTTTGTGATACTTAATGCTCTTATTCTTTTGCATTCACAACCGTATCTTCTTAATGTCCTTGTATGTTTATTTTTACTGCCCACTCCTTTATCATAGGCATTTTGCCACCCCTCTTCTCATTCAACATCTGTTCCACATCTTAGCTTCTCCCATGGCTTTAAAATACCCATAATCTGTCTTTGTATTCCTAAATCTTCTGCAGAGTTTTAAACCAGTTTATCCAAATGTGAGTACCTAGGTAAGTCTATACAGGCATCTCTCCTCAAACTCAACATGTACTTCTCTTAATTCACCATCTACCCATATACGCCATCCACCAAACCTGCTTCTTTTATTTTTTTAAGTTAGTGCCATTGTCATTCTCCCAGAGAGTCATGCTAGAAATTCTTGAGTTATCTTCAACTTTTCTCTACCTATTATCTCCTCATTTCCAATCAGTACCCAAGCATATTAAGCAAGATGTGTTTCCTCTTTCCTCCTTTTTCTATTTTGAGAGGTAGTTCACATCTTTATCTCTTGCTTGGACTACTTAAAATTTATTCTAACATTCTCTCTTCCCTTCCACAATGCACCTTAAAAACCCCACCCAAACTTGTCTTAAAGAAAATTAATCATTCATTCAAAGGTATTTATTGACTGCCTATTATGCCTAGTTGTTATCAAACTATATGATTCCAGGGAACTTTATTTGCTTTGTATTATATGTGAATGATGCCAACTGAAATTATACAGGTTATAAACTGCATGGATGTAGGCAGCAACCCTAATTATGTTCTAGGTGCTACTCTAACCACTATAGACTGCAGTGCCCCAAGCAGAAAAAAAATTCCCTGCCCTCTTGTTCTCAATCTAGTGGTAGAAGACAGACAATAAATAGGAAAAACTCAGAATTGATCGTGTCATTTCTAAGACCAAAAGTCTCAATATTTTCTCTTTAATATCAGAACAAAAAATATTCTTTCTAATAGTTATTCAAGTGTCTGGCTACTTTTCCTATCCTCTGCTTGAGGTTCCTTACAATTTAGCTGTGCCAAACCACTTCAACCCGGTCTTCAAAAACATGCCTTCCTTTTTTACACTGCTGTGTCACTATATTTGTCTTTTCACTTAAAATACCCCTCTATTTCAAATCTGTTGAAATTCTAGCAATTTTATAAACCTATCTCAAATGTTACCTTCTCCAAAAGGCCCGAGTTATTTCTGATTAGTCTCTTCTATCTCTTGAATTAGCAGTTGCATTTTAGAGAAAATAGGCCTTCCATCAACAGTAGACTGGATAAAGAAAATATGGCACATACACACGATGAAATACTACACAGCCATAAAAAAAAAAAAAAAAAACAAGAAGATCATGTCCTTTGCAGCAATATAGATGGAGCTGGGGCCATTATCCTAAGTGAACTAAGACGGGAACAGAAAACCACATACATCATGTTTTCACTCATAAGTGGGAGCTAAACATTAAGTATGCATAGACACAAAGAAAGGAACAACAGACACCAGAGCCTACTTGAGGGTGGAGGGCGGGAGAAGGGCAAGGATGAAAAATCTACCATTTGGGTACTATCCTCATTACCTGGGTGATGGAAGAATCTGTACACCAATCACCCGTGACAATCAATTTACCAATATAACAAGCATGCACATGTACCCCTGAATCTAAAAGGTAAAAAAAGGACCTTAAAATCAGATAGACTTGGATTTCAATTTTAATTGTACAAATAATAGCTGAGACCTTGGAAAAGTTATTAAGCCTCAGTAAGACTCAGTATCCTGATCTGAAAAATGGTGATTATAATACATGCCCTTCAAAATTGTAAAAAACCATAAACATAGTACATACCAAGTATCTAATGGCATTAAGCACATAGATAAAATTCAATAAGCTATTAAAAGTCTGTTAATCTTTGAAAATTACAACCTTTGCTATTTACTAACTATATAACTTAGAGCAAGTTTTATTATTATTATTATTATTCAGGTTCTGGGGTACATGTGCAGAACGTGCAGGTTTGTTCATAGGTATACACGAGCTATGTGTAGTGATTTGCTGCACCCATCAACCCGTCATCCACATAGGTATTTCTCCTAATGCTATTCCTCCCCAAACCCCTCACATACAACGAGCCCTGGTGTGTAATGCCCCCCATCCCATGTCCATGTATTCTCATTGTTCAACTCCCATTTATGAGTGAGAATATGAGGTGTTTGGTTTTCTGTTCTTGTGTTAGTTTGCTGAGAATGAAGGTTTCCAGCTTCATCCATGTCCCTGCAAAGGACATGAACTGATCCTTTTTTATGGCTGCATAGTATTCCATGGTGTATATGTGCCACAT
>NW_012117711.1:776532-789340 GCF_000951035.1 Colobus angolensis palliatus | reverse complement strand
TCCCACCAACAGTGTAAAAGTGTTCCTATTTCTCCACGCCCTCTCCAGCATCTGTTGTTTCCTGACTTTTTAATGATTGTCCTTCTAACTGGTGTGGGGTGGTATCTCATTGTGGTTTTGACGTGCATTTCTCTGATGACCTGTGATGATGAGCATCTTTTCATGTGTTTGTTGGCTGCATAAATGTCTTCTTATGGGAAGTGTCTGTTCATATCCTTTGCCCATTTTTGATGGGGCTATTTTATTCTTTTAAATTTGTTTAAGTTATTTGTAGATTCTGGATATTAGCCCTTTGTCAGATGGATAGATTGCAAAAATTTTCTCCCATACTGTAGGTTGCCTGTTCACTCTGATGATAGTTTCTGTTGCTGTGCATAAGCTCTTTAGTTTAATTTGATCCCATTTGTCAATTTTGACTTTTGTTGCCATTGCTTTTGGTGTTTTAGTCATGAAGTCTTTGTACATGCCTATGTCCTGAATGATATCGCCTAGGTTTTCTTCTAGGGTTTTTATAGTATTAGGTCATACATTTAAGTTGTTAATCCATCTTGAGTTAATTTTTGTATAAGGTGTAAGGAAGGGATCCAGTTTCAGTTTTCTGCATATGGCTAGCCAGTTTTCCCAACACCATTTATTAAATGCTTCCCCATTGCTTGTTGTTGTCAGGTTTGTCAAAGATCAGATGGTTGTAGATGTGTGGTGTTATTTCTGAGACCTCTGTTATGTTCCATTGGTTTATATATCTGTTTTGGTACCAGCACCATGCTGTTTTGGTTACTGTAGCCTTGTAGTATAGTTTGAAGTCAGGTAGCATAATGTAGGCAACTTCAACAAAGTCTCAGGGTACAAGTTTAAGGTGCAAAAATCACAATCATTCATATACACCAAAAACAGACCAACAGAGAGCCAAACCATGAGTGAACTCCCATTCATAACTGCTAAAAGATAATAAAATACCTAACAATATAACTTACAAGGGATGTGAAGGACATCTTCAAGGAGAACTACAAACCACTGCTCAAGGAAATAAAAGAGGACACAAATAATTGGAAAACCATTCCATGTTCATGGATAGGAAGAATCAATATTGTGAAAATGGACATACTGCCCAAAGTAATTTATAGATTTAATGCTCTCTCCATCAAGCTCCCATTGTCTTTCTTCACAGAATTAGAAAAAAACTACTTTAAATTTCATATGGAAACCAAAAAGAGCCCGCATAGCCAAGACAATCATAAGCAAGATTTTAAAGCACCTTGGAACTCAGTTTCCTCCTCTGTAAAGTAGAAGCAATCACAAAAACTCTCAGTGTTGTTTTGAGATTAGGTAGAATGCCAATTACAGAATCCAGTCAAAAAGAGCAACTTCAACCAATGTGAGTTTGTGCTTATGACTCTCTGACTTAAATCATAATGGTGGGTATGTACAGACACACATGTATGTGTCACACTCCAATCTAGTTTTCTCTCTAGATTATGGACTCATTAAACCAGGTATTGTATTTTCACTCCTCTTTCTCTTACCCTCAATTCTTTCTACATTACAAACTTGGCTGACATTGAACTCTTACTTTCTGCATTCACCTGGTCCCCAAGTTCTCCCTTCAATCTTTCCTCTTCTGAAATTATACAAGAGTTCATATGTATTTATCTTATGGCACTAATCGCAATCTTTCTCACTGTTTCTTGTCTTGTTACATCTGTCCCTGCCAATTTTTTCTCCCACACTGCTGTTAGGTAGGTTCTAAGATACTTGAATGACATCATGGTTACATTCTCTTCCATGTTACCCCTTAGAAGAGCATTGGACTGAAACTTTTATGTAGTAAGAATTGATCAATTGTTTGGACCCAAATATCCTAAGCATCTGTGTGATGAGTGATGCATTTCTCTTTCTTTCTTTCTTTCTTTGTTTCTTTGTTTCTTTCTTTCTTTCTTTCTTTCTTTCTTTCTTTCTTTCTTTCTTTCTTTCGCTTTCTCTTTCTCTTTCTCTTTCCTTTCTCTCTTTCTCTTTCCTTTCTCTCTTTCTCTCTTTCTCTCTCTCTCTCTTTCTCTCTTTCTCTCTTTCTTTCTTCTCTTTTTGTCTTGCTCTGTCACCCAGGCTGGAGTGCAGTGGCATGATCTCGACTCACTGCAACCTCCACCTCTTGGGTTCAAGAGATTCTCCCACCTCAGCCTCCCAAGTAGCTGGGACTACAGGTGCATGCCACCACGCCCTGCTACTTTTTGTGTTTTTAGTAGAGATGGGGTTTCGCCATGTTGGCCAGGCTGATGTTGAACTCCTGACCTCAGTTGATCCACCCACCTCGGCCTCCCAAAGTGCTGAGATTACAGGCATGAGCCACTGCACCCAGCCTGAGTGATGCATTTCTTAAATCTTGTATAAAATTCAACTACAAAAATAAATGTTCATGATAATTTTCACAAGGAAATCCCAAGTGATCATTTTGACATTTATCAGATCTGCTATTTGATAAAGTGGTATGTTACTTGTTACACCTTCATGAAAATATTCTGACAACAAATTCATCTAAGATATCAACTTTAAGAAATCACAGTTAGAATTCAGTTATATGCTTTATGCCCAATGATCTTTGATTACAGTGTCTCACATCAGAAAGTTATAAAGGTGACAACTTCTTATTTGGGCTTTACACCTAATGTGTAGCCATAAGCTGCTTTGCTAAGTCACTCAGCACAGATTCATTTAAAGCACTAGCTCTGCAATGACAGATTTGCTGACTTCTGGTTAGAAACTGTCTGATGTATTTTGTTTCATGTTATTCAGTTCTGTGTTGGATGATGAAAGTGTGCCACTAATGATTCTGCTTTTGTCAGCAATCAAGTCTTTCTTTACATCTATTTTATCCCTTAATAATAAAAATTCAGGAGTCGCTGTGATGGAAAAAAATGACCACACTAAGGATTCATAATAAAAGAAACAATATTATAATAGAAGGTATTAAAATAGCAGAAACCTCAATTACTTTTGAACCAGCCTAATAAGAAGCGGTCATGGGAGTCCCAAACCAAATTCTTTCCATTTGCCTTTATTTTATTCAACCTGTATGGAGTTTGGAAAGCCCAAGTCTCAAACAATTGCAAAGCAGTTATATATAAGTTGCAATGTGTGCAAAAATACTATGAAAATATTAAAAACTACATATGTCTTCATGGAAAAATAAACAAATCATAAAATTTAAAAGCAGGAAATAAAACTGCATGTTCATATGAAATATACTTCCTGAATTCCCTGTTTTTATTATTTTTTGTGTATAGCAATATTGATTTTCTGCTTACAATTTCCTTCCTGGAGATTATAAAAACTGGAGGCTTTAAAAGAGAATTTTTTTAATGTAATTTGAGGCTGAGAAGATGACGCACACTCTTTTTAACATAATAGGTTACAGGAGATAATGCTAGGAGAAGGCTACTCTTCCTAATAGAAAAAGCTCGGTTTCATTTCTTTTTTTTATTTTATTTTTCCAAGAATATACCTGAAGGATAGACTCCATGAAGACTTATTTTTGGCCCTTCCTCTACCCTCAATATCCAAAGCTCCCAGTTTTTCATCTGGTAGCTGAACGGAGCAAAACACAGAACTTACTGACAATTTCTAGTATATGTCCAGACTCAAAAGGGTAGGACTCATTTTGATATTAAATGACCGAGAAACTATGAAGGTTAGAAGAAAATAGGTATAACTGAAGTGCTGGTTACATGATACACACCATAGCTTGAGAATTAAAGTCCCACATCCATGAAGCTTAGGGATTCATTGAGTAGAATGAGACATCTGCACCTGAATATCTACCACCTTGTAGACACAGTGAGACAGATCATGCCATTTAAACTTGAAATTTGAAAAGTATTAAAAATTCCCCAGCACCTTATGTATTTTCCATGCTTTGCTGGCTACTTGACCATAGCCTATACCCATCCCTCCCTTCTCTAATAAAGGACAAATGACCAGAGTTACTTATATTTACAATTACATCTTTCTAGCATTGAGCATTTCTAGAAACAAGCTCATAATATTCTACTGGGTGGCTTAACTTATACATCATTGGACTGTGAGGATATGGAATGTGATAGCAGCATCCTGACATAGGCACAGAGCATAGGGATCTATAAGCCACCTTTATAAGGCTGTGTTTAAAGCTATGAAACTCTAAATGTTCCAGATTAATGTTCAGCAAACGATACACATACTAATAGCTACCATTTATTACTGAGCATGAGGCAAACGTGATACCTCCTCTATAAGTATTATATCGCCATTTAGGAAAAAAACCCTGAAGTTTAGAGAAGTTACCTTTTGCCTCCCAAGGTAGCATAGTAACTTAGAGAGTCAGAAGTCAATCACAGCTCTTATTCGAAGGCCTGTGTTATTTCCACAGTGCTTATTGCCACATAAAAATAATGAAGATATCTCTCAGGAGGAGTTAAAGAAGTGAGACCTACCATCCAGAAGCACTGGTGAAACATAAGAAGTTAAAGATTGAAAGGAAATATAGATGAGAACAGGGAAAGAGGAGCTAAGTAATCCTCTCTCAACCATCAGCTAATTTTGGCATAACACACCCATACTGATTCTGTGGATCAAAATTAAACGTATTCTTTCTGTTTTACATAATATCATTGAACACTGGGGCACATGAAAAAAAGGAGACCATCCAACAATGGTTTACATGAGACTCTTTGGCAGTTGCTTTTTCAGCCTCATCAGAAGTAATTAATTCCACTCATTCAGGCGTTGAGTTAAGTTGATATTTAGGCAGTAGTGAATTATTTATTTCTTCCCCATGGAAGAAAGAATCTCAAGATAGGAAGATTCTTGACCATACTACCATAAAATTAATGTAAAACTTATGCTGGAAATTTGGTTATTATTTAGAATACAGTGTTTTTTCTCCATTTGAGACCTGTTCTCATCAACTAAAACTCAATTCAAAACAAATTTTTGTTTCAAAACAGCTTTATTGAGATATTATTTATTAAGGAAAGCAGAGCAGAGTGGCAGAATAGAAAGATCTACTGATCATCATGCCTTCAAGGACACCAAGTTAACAACTATCTACACAGAAAAAAAAACACACACACCTCCATAAGAACCAAAAATCAGGTGAACAATCATAGTACCCAGTTTTATCTTCATATCACTGAAAGAGGCACTGAAAAAAACAGCAAAAACAGTCCAGAATTGCTGATGCCATGCCTCCCCCATTCCCTGGCAGTATGGGATGGTGGGCAGGTAAATTAGTACAAGTGCTATGGACATCAGTTTGTACATTTCTCAAAAAACAAAAAATTGAACTACCATTTGATCCAGAAATCCTACTGCTGGATATATACCCCCAAATAAAGGAAAATCAGTATATCAAAGAGCTATCTGCCCTACCATATTCATTGCAGCACTGTTTACAATAGCTGATATTTAGAAGTAACCTAAGTGTCCATCCACAAATAAATGGATAAGGAAAATGTGGTACATATACACAATTGAGTATTCTTCAGCCATAAAAATGAGATCCACTCATTTGCAACAACATGGATGAAACTGGAGATCATTGTGTTAAGAGAAATAAACCAGGCACAGAAAAACAAGCTTTGCATGTTCTCACTTATTTGTGGTATCTAAAGAGCAACACAATTGAACTCATGGGCATAGAGAGTGGAAGTATGATTACCGGAGGTTGGGAAGGGTAGTGGAGGCTGGAGGGGAGGTGGGGATGGTTAATGGGTACAAAAAGTTGGAAATAATAAATCAGACCTACTATTTGACAGCACTATAGGGTGATTGTAGGCAATAATAACTTAATTATACATTTTAAAATAACTTAAAGAGTATAATTGAATTGTTTGTAACTCAAAGGAAAAATGCTTGAGGGGATGGATAACTCATTCTCCCTGATGTGCTTGTTTTACATTGCATGTCTCTACTAAAACATCTCATGTACCCAATAAATATACAAACCTACCATGTACCCACAAAAGTTACAGAAAAATTAAAAATCAAAAGGAGAGATAACTTGCATACCAACTAATTTGAACATTAAAATGTACACTTCAGTAGCTTTTGGAATAATCACAGATTTATACATCCATCACCAAAATCAATTTTAGAACATTTTAATTACTTCAAAAAGAAACAAACCCTGAACCCCTTAACTGTCATTTCCTAACCCCCCTACAACCCCTTCCTTAGGCAATCACTAGTCTACTTTCAGTCTCTATAAGGCAACTTTTACATTGGATCGAATATCAGATGTTTTCTAGTTTTGACGAGATCAGTCCTATTCTGAAAGCCATCTTTTTTTTTTTGAGACGGAGTCTCGCTCTGTCGCCCGGGCTGGAGTGCAGTGGCCGGATCTCAGCTCACTGCAAGCTCCGCCTCCCGGGTTCACGCCATTCTCCTGCCTCAGCCTCCCGAGTAGCTGGGACTACAGGCGCCCGCCACCTCGCCTGGCTAGTTTTTTTGTATTTTTTAGTAGAGACGGGGTTTCACCGTGTTAGCCAGGATGGTCTCGATCTCCTGACCTCGTGATCCGCCCGTCTCGGCCTCCCAAAGTGCTGGGATTACAGGCTTGAGCCACCGTGCCCGGCCGAAAGCCATCTTAAGTAGTCAACATTTGCCTCCCCAAAAAGGAAAAAGAGTAGCACTTTATTTTCTTTTTCTTTCTTTTTTTTTTTTTTTTTTTTTTTTTGAGACGGTGTTTCCCTCTGTCTCCCAGGCTGGAGTGCAGTGGCACTGTCCTGGCTCACTGCAACCTCTGCTTCGCCTGGCTAATTTTTGTATTTTTAGTAGAGACGGTGTTTCACTATATTGGCCAGGCCAGTCGCAAACTCCTGACCTTGTGATCTGCCCGCCTCGGCCTCCCAAAGTGTTGGGATTACAGGCCTGAGCCGCCGGGCGCGGCCTGCATTTTCTAATGCGAAATCTACTGTCACTTAGTGGGTAACCATTTTATCTTCATTTTGGCTTTCAAGAATTTAAACACACTCGTGAGATGCAGTCTTTTCCCTCATAACCAGGCAGGGTCTATGCCTACTTTCTTAGAGCATTGACAGTATATTCAGGTAAAACTCTTCTTGGGGAAATCGCCCTGAATGGAGCAGGGACTGCTGGGACTCACTGAAGACTTGGGTTTAAGTGGTTCCATTACTAACTACCTATGGCATTAGAGTAAATGACTTAACCTGTGGCTACTTTTGTTTTCTCATATCTTGGCAGGTGATAGATCACAATGCTTCAAAACTTGATATGCATATGAATCAACTGGGTGTCTTGTCAAAATATAAATTCTGATTCGGTAGCTATACTAGGCAGAATTCTAAGATAGCCCCTAAGATTCCTGTCTCCCAGTGTACATGGCCTGTATAACCCCTACCCTTGAGTGTGGGCAGGATTTGTGAGTATAGTAGAAAATTATTTCCATGCTTAGGTTATATCATATGGGAAAAATGAAGAGATTTTATCAATTTAATTAAGGCCCCAAATCAGTTGATTTTGAGTTAATGGGAGATTTTACTGGATAGCCTGGCCTAATCAGATGACCCCATAAAAAAGCGTTTAGAGGTCAGAGATGCAAGAAGTTAGCAATTCTCTCTCTTGCTGGCCTTGAGGAAGTAAGCTACCATGAGTTCTATAGCTATGAAAGAATGAATTCTGCTAACAACCATATGAACCTGGAAGAAGTCCACTTGTCTCAGTTCAGATCTCAGCACCAGCTGACATCCTGATTGCAGCCTTGCAGAAGATCCAGTTAAACTATGTCCAGAGTCCTGACCAATGAATACTATGAAATAATAAATATGTGTTGTCTTAAGCTACGAAATATGTGGCAGTGTAACACAACAATAGATTATAAATACATTAGGTTAAGGTGAGGCATTTCTAACAAGTTCCCAAGTGAATGTTGATAACACTGGTGCGTGTTTACACTCTGAATAGCAAGAACATATCACACAATCATTCCAAGACTCAGACTGAAAATGATCATTAGGGATGTGCACTAAATAATTTCTTCAACATTAATAATAAAATTTACTGATTCTTAACCCCTGGTTACGACCTACATTTTTAAAAGTTGACTCTCTTGTCACTTTTGTGGGAAATTTGTACTTAAACTTCCAGGCATCTATTCCCAATCACAATTTCAACCTTTTAATTTTCTATTTCTGTAAGACAATTAAATATATTCTTGACCAAATGCAAATAGCACAACACAGAGAAGTAATTATCATTTTATCAATTCAGTCCAATCCTCTTTAACCACACTAGATACTGTAAGTAACAACATCTTATTGGTTATACTTGAGGATGTTAAAATAAAACTGAACAAAAGGAACTGCTTCTTGGTTTTGCTAAATTCAAATTATTCATATTATAAGTGTTTTAGCATACTACCTTCTTTTAACCATTTTATTGAGGCATGCTTGACATGTAAAAGGTATAAATATGTAATGTATACAATTCAATGATTTTGTGGGGTAGTGTATGCTTGTGAAATCATCACCACCATCAAAGCCATAGATATATTTATCACCTCCCACATTCTTTCCCACCCCATTTATTACTATTATTATTGTGACAAGAACACTTAACCTTCGTAAGAACATTTAACTTCTTAAAATCTACCCTCTTAGAAAATTTTAAGTATGGCAAATACTGTACAGTTGTTAGCTATAAACACTATGCTATGTAGATCTTCAGAAATCATATATTTTGCATAACTGAAACTTTGTATCCTTTGATTAACATCACATTTCCCTCCCTGCCCACAGCTCCTAGAAACTGCCATTCAATTCTTTGCTTCTGTGAGTTTCACACTTTTAGATTTGACATACAAATTAGGTCATACAGTATTTGTCTTTCTGTGTTTGGCTTATTTCACTTAGCATTATGTCCTCCAGGTCCATCCATATTTTTACAGACTAGATAATATTTAATTGTGTGTATATACTGCAATTTCTTTATCCATTCATCCATCTATGGATGTTAGATTTAGTATTTTGGTTATTATGAATAATGCTGCAATGAACAAGGGGATACAGATATGTCTTCAACATACTGCTTTTATTTCCTTTTGAAATAAAGAAATCCAGAAAGTGAAATTGCTGGATCATATGGTAATTCTATCTTCAATTTTTTTTTAATAACTTCAACACTGTTTTCCGTAATGACTATACCAAGTGCTATTCTACCAATAGTGGCTATCCCACCAATGGTGCATCAGGGTGCCCTTTTCTCCAAATCCTAGCCAACACTAGTTATCTTTTTAAAAAATAGCAGCCACCTAAACATGTGTGAAGCAGTATCTCACTGTGGTTTTAATTAGCACCTCCCTGACAATTAAAGATGTTGAACATTTTTCTAATATAGCTGTGGGTCATTTATATGTCTTTTCTTGAGAAATATCAATTCAGGCCCTTTGCCCATTTCAAAAATTGGGTTATTTTTGCTATTGTGTTGTTTAGGATGCTTTTGTAAATGAGACTGTTTTATTAATTTCTTTTTGAGATAGCTTGTAATTAAGAAAAAGAAATGCAATGAATTTTTGTAAAGTTTATTTGGATCCCACAACTTTATTGAATGTATTTACTAGTTTGAACAGTTTTTTTGTGAAATCATTAGGGATTTCTATATATAATATTAGGTCATCTTCAAACTGATAAACTTAATACCTTACTAAACCATTTTTTGATGGTTCCCATCTTGTTTTCACTGTAGGTTAATACTACTATGCAGAGGATCATCTGTTCCACATAGTCTGGCTGATTTACTTGGTTGAGTCATCACAAGTCTTCTGATGGATTTATCTGCATGGAACTATATGTTTCAGAATTCTGGTAGCTGGTGATTTCATTTGTCACCGCATTTATCTTAAGCTTGGCCTAGACATAACTGAAGAAGAAACTAAATTGTTGTAAATCTTTTTATTTTGGACTTGTCATATGAAGGTAGGAAGTCATTTTCTCTGAATCCTTTGTATCCTACATTTGTTAAACGGGGCTCACTGAAATTTCAATTCAATTCATCCTAATGCAATTCATTTTAAAAAGTAATTATTTAACATACTACTGTTTCAGGCACTACAAAAACAGGATAAATAACATATATGCCTGCCTTTATGCAGTTGATAATCTAGAATGAAGAAAACAATAAAATATGCAATTATAATATGGCATGATTACTGCAAAGGGAGGTAAAGTTGCAATGAAGTTAATATCTAATTTTGAATCGAATTATCAGTAAGAGGCAAGTAAAGGGTAGAGTGGATTCCCAGAAGAAAGAGCAATGTGTTCCATGAATGAAAGTACATAAAATAGAAAATTCATTGTAGTTAGAACTTAGATGAGAGGCAGAGAGTGAAAGAAAGCTAGAAAGAATGCAGAGGCCAAAATATGATGACTGGTAAACCATATTACAGAGTTTAAACTTTAACTTAAGGCAGCAGTTTGCAAACTTCTGGGTCTCAAACTCATGTTATGTTGTTAAAAATTGTAGAGAACATCAAAGTGTCTTTGTTTATGTGTTATATCTATCAGTAGTTTGTGTTACATCTATCAATACTTATCATATTAGAAACTAAATCTGGGAATTGTTTTAAATATGTATTTATTAAAAATAACTCTAAACCTGTTACATGAGAGCATAAGAAAAAAAGAGATTTTTGCATATCTCTTTAATGTCTGAATATATAGAAAAAAAGAGTCTGATTCTCAAGTCTGACTTCAATCAATTCGTCACAAGACCATAATACATATAACCTCTGGAAAACTCTACTGTATACTCATGAAGGAATGAAAGCAAAAATGGAAAATAATATCTTAATATATTATGAACATTGTAATCTTGTAAACCAAAGATTTTACAGACCTCCGGGGGTCCCCCAGACCATAGTTTGAGAATCACTTTCCTATGACAAGGAAAAAATTTTAAGGGGTTCAAAGAATGGAGCTAGACAATATTAGAGATTTATTTTAGAAATTTGCTTTTCAGAGAAGAGAAAAGCATTGGAAAGCAGTAAGAATAAAGCTATCTGGGCTAAATTTCAAAAAGATATATCTGATCATATCTAGCCTTATTGAGCTACCCAAAAAGAGTTTTGAATTATATATATATTTAAATTATATATATGCTAAATATTTATTACATAGTAATCCCTCAATACTGTTACCATAGTAATTGTCAGCTTTCTGTAATTCATCAGGGCAAAATTTAGTTTAATTTAGAAATATGATCAGAAAAATGGCAAAGCTTGGCAAGATATGTAAATTCCTTGGAAAGTGTTCAATACTGCAACCCAACTAACCATCCTCCACCAAATTAGAGGCTATTGTCCAAAAAAAAGGTTGAAAGTGAAAATGTGTTTTATTAAGAATGGAGCAAAGAAAGTCCTGAATTGAAAATTAGTAGTACTTAGATGACAGGGCATTTAGCTATCATCATCATCCTCATCACCATCATCATCACCATCATCATCCACTAATAAGTAACATTTTTGAGCACTTACTATATACCAGGCACAAAGCTAAAGGATTTATAGCCATTTTAATTTAATTTTCACAACAACTCTATAAAGTAGGTACTATTATCATCATTCTTAATGAGTATTCTTATTATCATCCTAATAATACTAATATAACATTTTTCAGTGCTTACCATGTGCCAGGCATTAGGCTAAGGACATTGTAGTCATTTAAATTTAATCCTCACAAAAATCCTATGAAGTAGGTACTATTATTATTATCCCCATTTCTAGGATGAAAAAACCAAAGGAAGGATGAAATAACTATGAATAGGCAAAGGGAACACACAGAAATTCTCTCAAGGTTATACAAATTCTAAAAATCAGGCCAAGGATTTGAAACCATGTGTGTCTGACTCTAAAGTCAATGTTTAGCTGCTATGCTACACTGCCATCCTTTATATCACAAAGTAAAATACCACATATATAAGCTAAATTCTGTCCTAAATAGATTATTACTGATTAGCAACAAATACATTGTTTATACTAAGATAAGATACTTATCTTATATTTAAATATACTTAATGATACTTGAGTAAAGTGACATTTGTGCCCACCTTAAAAACAAGGTATTTGAAGGAATATAGCTTTATTGCTAAGAGTAGTTAATAATATTTTAGAGGAAGATGTCTCTTTCTGGGACCAGACCAATAATAGTTCACTTTCTCATTGCTGTTTACAAATCCAATAATCTAGTCATCGCTAATAATTAGGAAGCTGTATAACAGGGTTGCAAAATTTAGTAAGATTGTCTAGACTTGAATTCCAACTCTACCATCAATGAATGAAATGAAAATCACAATAGAGAACATCAATAGCAGACTTGATCAAGCAGAGGAAATAATCTGTGAACTCAAAGACGAGTGATTTGAAAGTATCCAGTAAGGGGAGCAAAAAGAAAAAAAAATAAAAGTGTAGAAAGCCTGTGTGAACCACTGCTCAGTGAAATAAAAGAGGACACAAACAAATGGAAGAACGTACCATGCTCATGGATAGGAAGAATCAATATCGTGAAAATGGCCAAACTGCCCAAGGTTATTTATAGATTCAATGCCATCCCCATCAAGCTACCAATGAGCTTCTTCACAGAATTGGAAAAAAAACTGCTTTAAAGTTCATATGGAACCAAAAAAGAGCCCGCATTTCCAAGACAATCCTAAGTCAAAAGAACAAAGCTGGTGGCATCACGATACCTGACTTCAAACTATACTACAAGGCTACAGTAACCAAAACAGCATGGTACTGGTACCAAAACAGAGATATAGACCAATGGAA
>NW_012117711.1:721978-775572 GCF_000951035.1 Colobus angolensis palliatus | reverse complement strand
CAACGCGTGTTCTCACTCATAGGTGGGAACTGAACAATGAGATCACTTGGACTCGGGAAGGGGAACATCACACACTGGGGCCTATCATGGGGAGGGGGGAAAGGGGAGGGATTGCATTGGGAGTTGTACCTGATATAAATGACGAGTTGATGGTGCTGACAAGTTGATGGGTGCAGCACACCAACATGGCAGAAGTATACATATGTAACAAACCTGCACGTTATGCACATGTACCCTAGAACTTAAAGTATAATAAAAAAAAAACTTATAATGTGTGCATTTACTATGCAAATTATAAGTAAAGTTGATTTTTTTGTTAATGGGCAGAAGATTTCAATAGACACTTCACAAAAGAAAATGTATGAGTGAACAACAACACCTGAAGAGATGCTCATATCATTAGTCATGAGGAAAATGCAAATTAAACTCAAAATCTGTTAGCACTTCTCACCTGTAAGAATGCCTCAAATTTAAATTATTTCTCTAATACCAAATGCTGGTAAAAATGTTGAGCAATTAGAACATTCACATATCACCCCAGGAAATGTAAAATGATGCAATTACTTTGAAAAATATGTTGGTCATTTTGCATAAAGTTAAGCATACCAAGTTTTCAGTATTTACCCAAAAGAAATGCAAACACATATCCACCAAAATACATGTACAAGGATTTCATAGAAAATTTACTTTAAAGAGCCAAAAGAATGCATATGTCCATCAACAGAAACATGGATAAACAGATATTAGTAATTCATAGAATAGAATATTAATCAAAAAGGACTATATATAAAAAAACATGGGCAGCTCACACCAATATTTTGGTTAGTGACAGAAGCAAGATGAAAAAGAGTACAGGCTGTATGCTTGCATGTATAAAGTGCTAGAACAAGCAAATCTAATTTATGGTAAGAAGAATCAGATCAGGGTTTGCTTGGGGAAGGGAGGTTGCACAGGTATTAAATTTGACAAAATTAATTGAGCTTTACACTTAAAATAAATACAGTCTATTGTATGGAAACTGTACCTCACTAATCAAACAAAGGAAATTTCATCTAATTTAAAATTTTGTCAAAAATCAGTAGTTTACTATTGGAGCTCAGTGTTTTGCAATCCTATTTGCAAATAAGCAGCATCTGGGAATTTTTTCAATATTCAGTCCGGTGCTCCATTACCAAAAGCTGAGAACAACTAGCCTGTTATGAAAACCATTCCTTTATCAACTAGGAAGTTGCTACCATAATTGAGTAGTTTAATTTTCAAAGCATCCTTTAGTACAGACATTAATCTCCATGCCCAAATGAACTGTTCCATGCCTGCTTGGAACTGTGAATTGTTGGTAGATAGACATGTCCCCAGTATTAACAATTATGTCACACATTCCAGAAAGAGATTTAATCAATTTCTATAGATAGCCATGAAACTCTGCCAAAAGAGGGGTTCCATTTTTTTATTTTTCATGTAAGTGCTCATAGGAAAAAAAAAAAAACTGTAGAAAGAGAAACTATGCCTTTATATGCCATATAATTATAGATGGTTCTGTAAAACTATCCTCCCCCTCAAATCCTGTACATCATCTTGTAAAATACCTCTCATTAGCAGGTTTTTCTAAAATAACAATGAAACTTTCTCCAAGGATATATAGTTTAGTAGATACATTAGCAACAAAATTTAAATAGAAGTTTAAAAAAAAAAATAACATAGACTCCAGAGAACAGAAAATGAGAACACCACTAGAAGAGGAAATAGAAACAATAGGAAACTGGCTTGGAAGGCAATGAGAAACCAGCAACATCCTTTTCCACTTTAGAAGGGCAGCCAGACCTAGGAATGGGATGCAGAATGCGTTTCTAACACAAATAAAATTGCACTGCCAAAAGCTATGCAATTTAAATGGTGTAGAGGAAAGAACCTCTGACTAATCCTTGGTAACCTAAATCAGAGTAATTCAGTCCACTTTTGGAAAGTTCCTTTTGCTCTCTAGGCAGTTTCACCTTTTATGAAGTGAAGAGGTGGGATAACATGACTTCCAAGCCTGGTCTGCTTCAGACATTGTGATTGTGATTCTGCTTCAACTATAGTACATGTTATCTTCTAGGATAAGGTGCGTTTGCATAACAGGGGTGCATTTCTTGGGTCTCTGCAGCACAGAGGACAAACCATAGGTCTTGCTTTGATACCATGTACAAGAGAGGTCAAACAACAGCGAAGCAACTCAATATCAACTTCAATTCAATTTGTTCCTCAACTTTCTCTGCCTCTTGTACCTCTAAATCTCTCAACATAAAAAGTGGTCTTAGCTTCTGTTCTGTGTTAAAGTGGTGTCCAATTTATAACTTCTGTCTGTGCCTTCCTCTTAGAGGATGATTATTGTTTGAGGAGGAATGACACCACATTTTCGTTAGAGGTAAGAATTTCAAGCAATGCATTTGAATGTGGGTTTAGAGTTGTGGTATCGCATTGTGACTAATTTTCAGGCATACACTTAAGCTTGGAAAATCAATCAGTATGGTGGTAAACTTTAGAGAAAAACTGTCTATGCAGCCAAATGATACAGAAAACTAAAAATATTGCTTTGAAATGATAAAAGAGACACCTTTATGGGTTCTAGTCAGAGCTTCACATCAAAAGACCAGCGTTGTTTGTGGTCAAATCAGTAAAAACTGTGGCCTTTAAGTCATCTGAAATGAATACTTGCGTCGAGATAGCAGCAAGCTAATTAGCTTCTCCACTGATAAACTTAGTTCAGAAAAGAAGACAAGCTTATCCAGGAACATGGAATAGAAAAGAAAAGTTAATCATTTAACAATAAGTCCAAGCGCAGTGGCTTACGCCTATAATCCCAGCATTTTGAGAGGCCAAGGTGATTGCTTGAGGTCAGGAGTTCAAGACCAGCCTGACCAACATGGTGAAACCCTGTCTCTACTAAAAACACAAAAGTTAGCCAGGCATCGTGGCAGCCACCTGTAGTTTCAGCTACTTTGGAGGCTGAGGCAGGAGAATCACTTGAACCTTGGAGGCAGAGATTGCAGTGAGCTGAGATTGCACCATTGCACTCTAGCCTGGTTGACAGAGCAAGACTCCATCTCAAAAAAATAAATGAACAAAATATAAACAAATATCTTCCCTCTTATTCTTCTCTCTCTCTTCCCCGCCACCTCTCTCTCTCTCTCTCTCTCACACACACACACACAGATAATGCCATAGAATTCAGTAGTGTCCCACACAAAGTCAAAAACATCTCAAGCAACTCAAAAATAACACAAACAACATTCCCAAAAACTGGGCAAAGAAACTGAACCGAAAACTCACAGAAGAATAATTAAAAATAGCCAATAAGCATATATGAAAATATACAAAAAATCATTATTATTATTCTTTCACAGACACAGAGCAAAGAAAACCCATGATAATTAAAATTTTAAAAAAGGGCTTTTAACTGGGCATATGCAGGGGCTAGAAGGAAATTGTTGAGGTCTACACCATTTGTTCCCAGGAGGAAACTCTCCACAAGTGTGAAGATGGCTAGTGGGAAAATTCTGGATAGTAAGCACGCTGCAGTCTAGGTAGACAACTCTCAATTAGCAGGCATGTTAGAGAGGAAACTTCTTGGCTAGCCAGCACCCAGGAATGGAAACACTCACCCTGTGCTAACCAATATGATTCCTTCACACTGAGATTAAGGAGGCCCACGTCATCAGGAGTTTCTCTTGTTTCCAAGAGGATTGATTTGGAACTCATGTATAGCTCAGACTTCACTTCAATGAAGGACTTGTTGCCCCAACTGCTGAGAGTGCCCTTAAAAGCTTCCAGCTGCAGACAGCTGCCCCACTCAGGACCATACTCATTGCCCAGTGGCCCATAACTAATGACTGATTTATGCAGGAATATGAAGACATAGCCATCCCTGCCATATTTGGAACTATTTGGAAGGACCGTTCTAGCTTCAGATCTCTGTGTATGGTCTTGTTGGGTGTGCATCACAGTTTAAATTCTCCCTTTACCCAGCCCTGCTTTCTTCCCTTCCCTTCTATAAGTGTTGCTACTAATAATATTTCTTAGTAAACATCCTGACCACAAAGGTCAACCGGGCCTTAAAGCTGGCTTTCAGAGGAGTCGAATCTACTACAGAAATTGCATGAATAAGTAAATATTGATGATAATGGAAGAAATCAAAACATATTAGATGTGAGATATTCATTAGATGTTAAAATGAAGATACTAAGCAGCTGATGGAATACACAGAGATGAGGTGCAGGATTGAGATAGAAGTTGGGAAAATCACAGATGTATAGACTCCCCTCCCCCATCCAGAGACAATGAGGGGCCAATGGGGGCCATCCCACCATCACAAGTGCCCAAACAGTAAATGGCCGAGATTCCCCTCCCTCACCCATAGACACCATGCAGCACCAGCAAGAATGATCCTTCCACAATGAGCTGCAGACCTGACCCACAGGGGTCATCCCAAAATAACACACACTAGTGCAGGAAGTCATCTGCATTCCAGTAGGACCAAGGACTCTCTTCCCCTTCCTAGAAGGTACCAGGTGGCTCAAACTGGAGAATCTCTTTCCATTCCCTCAAAGCAGCACCAGCAATGAACAGTGAGAGCCTCAGTGCTCCTAGGTAAAACAAACAGACCAAAAGAGTACCACACAAGCTCTAAAAATTAGATTGCCATTGGAGCTATAGCCCCTTAAAATAGGCCAGGATCTGCTTACTAAATACACATAGGGTGACTGCCTACTAAAATAAAAAAAAAATTGAATAGGACCCAGAGTTTTCTAATATTATAGACAAACTGCCCAGGATACAGCCAAAGAATCAAGAAAATCACAACTTGAATGAGAAGAAAACAATAAACTGACATCAACATTATGATGAATCCATTCTTTAAGATGACATGATTGTCTAAGTAGAAAATCTTAAGGAATCTATAAAAACTGACCCTTAACTAACTAAAACTGATAAGTGAGTCCAGAACAATCACAGGTTATAAGGTTAACAGAAAAAAAAACAAAATCAATCACATTTCTACACACTAACAATGAACACATGCAAACTAAAATTAAAAACACAATATTATTTAAAATTACTCCAAAACTGAAAATAACCTATATGAACTTGAACAGATCAATAGATCTGTTATATGCTATACAAGTTGGGTATATCCACATCATACAATAATACTTAGCAAAATGGAATGGAGTATCGATACACATAACATCCTGGATAAAACTCCTGGGAAATCTCAAAATATTATACACTGCATAATTTCATTTATACAACATTCTTGAAATGAAAAAGTTATAGAAATGGAGACTAGATTAGCAGTCAAGGCCTGAGAAGGGAGTCTGGACAGGAGGGGAGTTAGTATGGTTATTAAACGGCAGCATGAAGATTCCTCTTGTGATGTTAGGCATTTTGACTATAGCAATGCCAGTTTCTGGGTTATAATACTATATTATAGTTTTGCAAGATGTTACCATTGGGGAAATCTAAATAAAGTGCATACAGTGCCTCTCTGTATTATTTCTCATATTTATATGTGAATCTACAATTATATCAAAAAGGGTTTCATAAAACTTGGCTGTTTTATGAGTTAATTTTTTGCTGGTATGTCAAACCTAGAAGTAAGGAGACCTATTAGGATATTATTGCAGTAATGCAGATACACCATAATAGTGCTCAGAACTAAGTCGGTAGATGCAGAGTTGAAGAAAAGTATATACATTTGTGATATGTTTCAGAGGTAGAACTAACAAGAGTTGCTAATGGAGGGAGGGGAAAGAGAGAAATCAGGAAGACTCTGGGGTTTTTTATTCCTCCCCCTCTCAGGGAAGGACAAGACCAGGTTTAAGAAAGAAATCAAGACACATTGGATTTGAGATGTCCATTAGGTAGTAAAATTGAGATATTAAGTGGAGAACTGAGAATATACAATATGGAGCTCAGATAAGAGATATAAGATAGAGATAGAGATTTAGAAATTCACCCATATATACAGATGGTAGTTAACACTAGGAACTAGATGAGATCACTTGGAAAGACAAGATTGACAGAGCAAAAAAGGAAACAGAACTTGAACTAAGACAGCAATTTGTATAGATATTGGAAAGAAAGGAGTATCTAGTAAAGAAACATGAGAAAGAGTAGCCAGAGAAACAAGAGTGTGAGGTCTTAAAAGAGAGAGAAGGTGCTGCGAGAATGAACTGGTCAGTTTTATTAAATCTGCTGAGATACAAAGTTAGATGAAAATAGAAAATGATTTGGCATCAGGGAGGTCTTCAAGTTCCAGGTGAACTTGACTGTAGTAACCTCAGTGGAGGCGAGAAAGTGGCTTAAGGAAATAATCAACAAGGAAAGAAGTAGAGACACTAACTTAATCTTTTAGTTTAAAGACAAACAAGATAATTGATGGAGGTGGTATGGAGATGAGTGTACATGTTAGTTTGTTTCTTTCTTTGTTTAGAATCTGAGACACCAGAACAAACATGTATACTAATGGGTAAAGTGAAGCACAAGAAATTGATGATTCAAGGGAGAGGAGGGAATTTCAGGAGGACCTTCTCTGAAAAAATAAGAGGGCTGGATCTAACACCCCTATGGAGACAGCACTTCATTCTAAAAGATACTGATTCAGGCTGGAAAGGAGATTCATTGACAAAATGATGAAGACATTTCTAGTTGGTACCATCTATATTCAGAAATATAGCAGAGAATAATGCTGGCTTTAGAGTCAGAAACATCTTTGTTAAATCCTAATTGTTTCACTCTCGCTAGCTGTTGACTTACCTGATCTATCCCTTAACTTTGTGACCTTGTCTCCTACCACTCTTCTCTTCCTTGCTCCACTCCAGTCATACTCGCCCACACGGCAAACTCACCAACACACTCCTGCCTCAGATCGTCAGACTTTCTGTTTCCTTTCATTGGGATAGTCTTTGAAGAGATATGTGTGTAGCTTGTGTTACAGAAATAAAGGCTATAGACTCATTCAAATTACAACTGTTGTTTACTACTACCTCTCTCTCTTTCTCAAGGAAAGAGAACAGGAACACAGACTACAGGTAGACAGGACAACTCCACACCTTCAGCATTTTAGTACTGTATTAGCCTGTTCTCATGCTACTAATAAAGACATACCCGGGATTGAGTAATTTATAAAGGAAAGAGGTTTAAAGGACTCACAGTTCCACATAGCTGGGGAGGCCTCACAATCATTGCAGAAGATGAAGGAAGAGCATAGGGATGTCTTACATGGCAGCAGGCAAGGGAGCTTGTGCAGGTGAACTGCCCTTTATAAAACCATCAGATCTCATGAGACTTTTCAGTATTACGAGAAAAGCACAGGAAAGACCCACCCCCATGATTCAATTACCTCCCACCAGGTCCCTCCCATGACAGATGGGAATTATGGGAGCTAAAATTCAAGATGAGATTTGGGAGGGAACACAGCTAAACTGTATCAAGTACATTGAAGTTACAAATATATAACAAAATGAAGAAATATGAAGAACTAGTCTGCTAACTTGAGTAAGTTCTTGGAGGTTTCTCTCTGAAAATTGTCTTTTTCTGTGGTTAGCGGTCTTTTATTCCAATAACTGTTTTTGTCTCTTTCTTGTGACATAAGAAGAACTTTGGGCAGTACTATCTTATGGTAGTAAGGATTTGAGGCTATAGATACTTCTGGCAGTGTCATGACGAGTGAAGGCTTTATCACTCCCCCTCTCACCTCTTTCAGGTCTCTGCAAAAATGCCACTTTATCACAGGTCTTCCCTGACCACACTTACAAAAGCAGCACTCCTGTTCTCTATCCCCTTACCCTATCTTGTCTTTATTTCTTAGCACCTTTTTTTTTTTTTTTTTTTTGAGACAAAGTTTCATTCTGTCACCCAGGCTGGAGTCCAGTGGCATGATCTCAGCTCACTGAAGCTTCAGCCTCACTTGATCAAGCGTAGCTGGGACTACAGGTGTGCATCACCATGCTCAGCTATTTTTTTTTAAACTTTTTGTAGAGAAAAGGTCTTACTATATTACCCAGGCTGGTCTCAAACTCCTGGTCTCAAGCCATGCCCCTGCCAAAGTGCTGGGATTACAGGCATGAGCCACTGTGACCAGCCTTTATAGCACTTTTTAAAATTTCTTAGCACTAACCATCACCTACACATATTTATTTCATGTCGATCTGCCTTCCTCTGTTTCATGTAAACTCCATGAAGGATGATATATTGTTTTGTTCATTGATGTTTCCCCAGCAACCAGAGCAATGCCTAGCACATACTCCATGCACAATATATACTTGTTGAATGAATGCATGTATAAATGAATGAAGGAATCTTCTCTCAGCCTCAGTTTTATCTTTCATCAAATAAGGTTAGTAATCTATATCTCCATGAGATTCCATAAGATTCCATAAGAAACTAAACAAAACAACATATGTAAAAAGCCTACTACTATATCAGGCACTTTGATAACTGCAAGAGCTCTAGACTGGGTTAATAAAAACAAGACTAACCGGTAACAAGCCTCTTATTTATAGAAAGGTATGGATTCCTACCACCTAGCAACCTTATTTTGGGAGGAAAATTGAAAGCTACTTCATAGTTTGGAATTTACTGTTAAAAGGAGAAAATAGTGAATATCAAGTAGACTACTACACAAGGGAAATAAATAGGAGGGAGTGATAACAAATACTGAATGGGACTTACCTACTGAATAAGAGGAAAGCAGAAAGAGGTTGGTATGGGAGGGAAGAAAAGGGTTGCCTTAACCTATCATAGGCCAGTGTTTTGCAATGTCTAGTCCCTGGATCATCTGCACGTGCATCATGGGAATTTGGGGTTAAATCCTAGATCTACTAATTTAGATTATTTGGGAGCGAGGCTTACAAACCTGTTGTTTAAGTAACTTCCCAGGGTGTTTGTGATGATTAGCTATGTTTGATAAACAGTGGACTAGAGTTCTTAAGTACCTTCATTTCTCTTGTACTTATTCTTTAGTATTCTAGTAGTAATTGGTGCATCCTTTATGCCTTAACTTCCAAAATTTGTGTTACAACATTCTGTGAGAACAGAAACAATGTTTATACAGAAATACTCATTTCACAAATATCTTTTACTATCCATCCTTGGTTATTATGCAGCTCAACAATGTACCTGTTAGAAGTAAGACGGAAAAGCCCCAAATAAGTGAAATAAGTGATCTCGTGCAAAAGAAAGTCCTTCGAATGGGTGAAGCTGCATATTGATGTAGTGGGGCTCCAGGGAGCAGAAGGAGCCACTTATATCCACTAATTCTCTCAAGTCTAAATGAGTTTAGCCTGTACAGAAAATTATTTGATCTATTGTCTCCTTGTTTTGTTGATATAGCCAATAATGAAATGTCTGGCAATAATATGGGAATAAAAGATATGTGTTGATAAGTAGGATTGCTAGGTATACCTATTTCCAATGCAATATATAGAATGTACTTAAATGTAAAATTTTATTTGCTAAACTTGGCAATTCTACTTGACAGAATAAGTGAGAGAATGAAAGATGTGCCTTTAATTTTTATCTTTATTAATTTTGTCTTCTGCAGGAAAAGTAGCATGGTTAAACAGAAAAGTTTAAAGTTTAAAGCTTTAAAAAATTAATAAGTAGCTTTAGAAGACCCCTTTCTTTCACTTGGTCTCAGTTTCAGTGAAATAAGACAATTTTACTAGATGATTTAATATACAGTTATTTACATAATGAGTTTATACTTAGACAACCTAGTGAATAGGTAGTTCAAAACTAGATAATTAAGAGGTAGCTAATACCTGTACAAGTAATGCTTAGACAACTAGTTAATAGCTACTTAATAGCTAGTTAATAACTAGGGAAAAGTTGGTTAATAGTTAAAAACTAGCAAAAGATAGTTAATAGCTACATAACTAGTTGATAACTACTTAAAAACTAGCTAACTAGATAATAGTAAATAGTTGGATAACTAGTTACTAGCTGGATAACTAGTTAACAGTAAGTTAAATAATGGTTAATATGTACTTAACAGCTAGACAGAGAGTTAATAGCTAGCTAACTAGACAGTTAGCTATCTAATAGTTGTCTAACTGGTTTCCAGATAATATAATAGGTAGTTAATACCTGAATAGCTTGTTAATATTTGGTTAATAGCTTATTAATGGCTAGATAGTTACTAGCTACTAAGTGACTGGATGACTAGTTACTAGCTAGTTAATGGCTAGATGACTAGTTATGGGCAGGGCAATCAATGCCTACTTAACAGCTAGGTAACTAGTTAATCGCTGGTTAATAACTGATTAATAACTGGTTAACAGCTAGGTAACTGCCTAATAGCTGGTTAATAACTAGATGGCTAGTGAATAGCTAGTTAATATTTATATAACTAGTTATCTGGATACTGGTTACTAAGTAATTAACAGCTATGTAGCAAGTTAATACATAGCTAACAAATTAATAGCTGTTACCTAGTTAATAGCTACTTAATGACTAGCTGATAGCTTGTTAACTAGTTAAAATGCTAGTTAACAGTTAGATAGTTAATAGCTAACTAACTTGCTAGCAGAGTTAATAATTGACTACCTAGTTACCAGCTAGAAAACCAGTTGATAGTTAATAAATGGTTAATAACTATTTAATACCTAGACATATTTAATAGCTGGTTAATAGGTAGACAGCTACTTAATAGACAACTACTTAATAGAAAAATGCATAACCAGCAACTAACAGGCTATTAGCTAATTAATGACTGAATAGGTAGTCGCTAGTTGATAGCCAGATAACTATAAAATAGCTAGTTAATAGCAAGAAAACCAGTTAATATACAGTTAGCTAGTTAATAGTAGACAACTGCTAGTTAATAGCTAGTTAACATAAACAGCTAGTTAATTGCTAGTTACTAGGCAGTTAATTGCTAGATGTCTGGTTACCAGATAAGTGGTTAGCAACTAGTTAATAGTGAGACAACTAGTTAATAACTAGTTAATAGCTAGTCAGATGTTGGTTAGTAGGTACTTCACAGTTAATATAAATTTAATAGCGAGTTAATCACTAGATAACTACTTACTACCTAATTAATTGATAGACGGCTGTTTACTAGTTATATAACTATTTTATTAATAGGATACTATTTAATACCAGTTAACAGCAAAAATGCTAGTTCATAGCATGCTATTAGCTAGCATATGGCTGGATAAATAATTGCTAGTCCATGAATAAATAATTGCTAGTTAATAGATAGCTATATAATAGCTAGAGAGTTAATATATGGTTAGTAGCTAGTTAAGAGATATTTCATATCTAGTTAATAGCTAGTTAATTGCTAGATAGTTACTGGCTTGTTAATTGCTAGGTGTCTCGTTACAAGCTAAATAACAAATTAAGATCTAGTTAATAGCTGGATGGCTAGTTAATAATGAGTTAATAGCTACTTGCCAGCTAGAAAACTAATAGCTAATTAATTCATAGTTAACAACTACTTAATCACTACATAACTAGTTACTACCTATTTAATTGCTAGATGACTAGTTATGATCTAGTTAATGGCATAGCTAGTTATTATTTAATTAGTAGCTAACTGCTGGTTAATAGCTAGTTGATAGATAACTGTAGCATAATAGCTAATTAATGTATAGTTAACAGCTAGTAAATTGCTAGATAAGTTAGTTAATAGCTGATAATTGCTAGTTATTAGCTAGTTAATAGTAGATAATTGCTAGTTAATAACGTGTTAATAGCTAGCTAGTTAAAAGTAGATAATTTCTAGATAATAGCTAATTTTTCAATAACTGGTTACTTGTTAGTTAATTGCTCAATAACTGGTTACCAGTTAGATAACTTGTTAATAGCTGGACAGCTAGTTAATAACTTGTTAATAGCTGGGTAGTTAATAGACAACTGCTAGGTCATGGCTAGTTAATAGCAGACAACTGCTAGGTCATGACTAGTTAATAGACAACTGCTAGGATAATAGTAGACAACTGTTAGATAATAGCTAGTTAATAGTAGACAACTGCTAGTTAATAGCTAGTTAATACTATATAATAGACAACTGCTAATTAATAGTTAATAGTAGATAATTGCTAGTTCATAGCTAGTTAATTGCTCAATAACTGGTTACTTGCTAGCTCATTGCTCAATGACTGGTTACCAATTATATAACTAGTTCTTGTTAATAGCTGGAGAGCTAGTTAATAACTAGTTAATAGTTAGTAGTAGTCAATTGCTCGTTAATACCTAGTTAATAGTAGATAATTCCTATCTAATAGCTAGCTAATGGTAGATAATTGCTAGTTCATAGCTAGTTAATTGCTTGATAACTGGTTGGTAGTTAATTGCTAGATGGCTGGTTACTAGCTAGATAGTTCTAGCTAATAGCTGGAGAGCTAACATAACTAGTTAATAGTTAATAGGTAGTTAATATTAGATAATTGCTATTTAACAGCTAGTTAATTGTAGATAATTGCTATTTAACAGCTAGTTAATACATAGTTAACAGCTACTTAATTGCTTGCTATTTACTGGCTGGTTAATTGCTAGCTGACGTTACTAGCCAGACAACTAGTTAAGAACTAGTTAATAACAGGACAGCTCTTTAAATGCTAGTTAATAATTGGTTACTTGGTAGTTTCTAGTTAATAGCTAGTTATATAGTTAGCAGCTAATCTCTGGATACCTAGCTACTAGCTAGTTCATTGCTAGATGACTAGGATTTAGTCAATAGCTGGACTACTAGTTAATAACTAGTTAATAGTAGATAATTGCTAGTTACTAGCTAATAGTAGATAATTGCTAGTTAAAATCTAGTTAATAGTAGATAGTTGCTAGTTTATAGCTAGTTAATAGTTGGTAATTGCTAGTTAATATCCAGTTAATACATAGTTAACAGCTAGTTAATGGCTAGATAACTAGATACTGCCTCGTTAATAGCTAGATGACTTGTTACCAGCTGGATTACCAGTTAAGATCCAGTTAATAGCTGAACAGCTAGTTGATAACTAGTAAGTAAATAGTTGTTTATCAGGTAATTGCTAGTTAATAGCTAGTTAATAGATAACAGCTATTTAATTGCTAGATGGTGTTACTAGCTAGATAACTATTTTAGATCGAGTTAATAGCTAGACAACTAGTTAACTGGTTAATAGCTAGTTAACTTGTTAATAGTGGATTAAACCTAGATAATTAGTAAAGAGCTAGTTAATACTTTGATAGCTGGCTATTAGTTAACAACTAGTTAACAGCTATATTGCTAGTTAATGGCTAGATAACTTGTGAACAGCTAGTTATCTTGCTCGTTCATAACTACTTAATGGCTAGGTAATAGGTAACTATTTAATAGCTGGTTAATAGCTGGATAGGTAGTTAATAGCTGGACAACTACTTAATAACTAACTAGATAACTAGCAGCTTGCTAATAGCTGGCTAATAGCTTGCTAATTAATAGCTGGATAAATAGCTAATCACTAATAGCCAGATAACTACATAATAGTTAATACCTAGATAATTAGTGGCTAGTTAATAGCTGATAGCTCTTTAATAGATAACTAGCTAATGGCTACTTAATAACTAGATAACTAGCTAATTTTTCTTTAGTAACTGGTTATCAACTAATTACTTAGCTAATATCTAGTCATCCCTTCCTGCTGTGAGAGTCTGATATCTTACCACGTTTAGAAAAGGTTCTACGATAAGAACACATGGACACAAAGAGGGGAAAACATACACTGGGTGTAGTGGTGGAAAGTGGTAGGAGGGTGGGGATTAGGAAAAATAACTGATGGGATAGGAACTAGGCCTAATACCTGGGTGATTAAATAATCTGTACAACAAATCTTCATGACACACATTTACCTATATAACAAACCTGCACATGTGACCATGAACTTAAAAGTTTTATATATATATATAAAAGATCCATCTCCTGGCTCCATGAACATGTTTGAGAGCCTTTGCATTTGATAATGGATCTCCAAGTGGGGGTTTAGCATGCAGGACTATATGTACAAGTGTTCATCTAAACTTGTCATTTTGTCAATATTTCTTCTGGCATTAGGTAAGAAACAACTCTACATACCATCAATCTTATTGGGTCTATAATATGGCAAGGCATATTGGGTCATCGAGACCTCAGGGTATGTGTGGCCTGAGAGACAACTAAATAGGGGCTTTTTATCTCCTCCTTCTTTTGTTAGCTTCCACTTTGCAGTACCCATTTCTTTAAAACATGTGTCTTGAGCTAAATCAACAGACTGTACATTTCTCCATTCTCTCTGTTCCAAAACAAGTTTTAACCTAATCCTCCTATTATCATCTGGGCATAAAAACTTATTTGCCCCCATCCTAGTGGGAAGCTAAATTAATAAGGGAAAAAGGATTTCACTTCGCCAGCATTAATTTTTACACCAGCTCTCCAGAGAAGGATACTAGTGTTATCATCCTTGGTCCCAAAATTTTCAATTCTAGTCTGTGCTAATTGATTTTTTCCTATGTATATCTTCAGTGGCTGGGAGAGCTTTTCTCTAGATAGGGTAGTTTTCATTTTCATGTCTTCGTTATACACAGAACTCCATTCTGTTAGCAAGTTCCTCCATTATAGCTGAAGATCACTGTTCTTGAACTCCTTCCTATTAATTAATCACTACCTTTATACACATAATGGTAGTATAACTGCCAGCAAAAATAAAATAAGTTTAGTCTTAAAACAGGTTTTCCTTCATTGAAAACTACTCTAGACAGTATAAACATTGGTTTCAGTATGATATTTTGCCATATAAATAACATAAATTGTCTTGTTATTTTTGAAGCACTGGTTGCAAAACGACAGGAATACAATTGCAAACTGAAACCTGTCAACAGGAAGCTAAGGGTGAATTCTGCTCAAAATGGCAGCTGTGAACACCTTTGTTAATTAGCATCTTATCTACATTTGTCTTGAATTTTAATCTTTTGTTTCAATAGGAGTGACTTTCAAATCTGAGAGGGGGGTAATATTTAATTATAAGCTTAAAGTTGACAAGATGTGAATTGTATATCTTGCATTTTCTAAACAGAATCCACTGTGCTTCATTCACATGCATTGCTATATCACAGACTTTAGTTCTCAGAAAGGCCCAAGTCTCAAGTCAATAAATAATCATGAGCCGTAACACAGCATAATCCTTATTCACACATTTTTCTATTAGCTATTCTTTATAACATAAAAGATGATCTTTAATATTGACTTCAAGTGGGAAAAGTCATAATACTAATAGAAAAGCCTTGTATGTATGTGTGAATTTATAATCTTTCATCATCCTCAAATTGACTTGGCCTACAAAAGGTACTCTACTGAAGGGGTGTACTGTGAGGAAGGAGACATATACAAGTGAAAATCTTATGTTTTATCTCTTAAATGAGAGCTTCAAAATTGTATTTCTTGAATAATTGTATTTCTTGAAAATAAGCTTTGATGTTAGATAAGAGTTTGAGTGCTGTCTGTATGACTTATAAATTACAATAATTCACTTACTATATCTCAGTCTCAGTTTCTACTACTAGAAATAGAGCCAATAATATAATATTGGAAATAACTGTTGGGATAATTGTAAGGATGAAATGAGGAATTACATGTATACCTTTTATTATAGTTATTGAGGCACACCTTCTAGAATACTATTTTTACAAAGTGGTTAAGAGATAACATACAGCCCATTTACTTTCATCTCCAAAGAAATGAGGAGAATTCTGGTTTTCTGTAATAAATCACTGGAGAAGGATTAGGCTGGTCCTGGGGTTGCTTCAGTGTCTGCCTTTGGGGAGAGAGGTGCTTGGAGTACACTTATTCTTTCAGTGGCTTCTTATTAGAAAGTTGGGATGAGATCCACATATTTCAGCCCTGAATGTTGCCCACGAGTCAGAGGAGGAGTAGAGAATGAGATGCAGTGAAAACATACAAACACACCAACATGACATGACTGAAGAGAACACAGATATATTTCTGTAAAATGAAAGGTTAGCATCTGAGATGAAAATCTAGAAGAAAGAGGGTAAACCAGTCTCAAATTCCAGATTTAAAAGATCTGCATAATTTGAAAAATCAAAATTATTTTTTCAATGGCATTGTAATTGAGTACAGGTCTAACCTATCAAGGTAGTTTTATTACCAGTTATGTGGTAGGGATATTTTAGCATGATCCATTTTCATAGAAGCCATTTTTTAGCCTATTCTAAATTATGAGTATTAAAAGGATGCATGAATTGATTGAATTATTTTTAACTCAGCTCATTATTATATTCAGCTTGACATCTCAGGCAATTGCAAATTTTTAACTAATTTACCAAAACGTCATTTGTTAAGAATTAAGTAGCAATGCTTCCAACTTCTTATAGTTGAAGTAAAAGCCTTTCAAAAACAAAAAGATACCTATTTTGAAGGTATATTACATATAGAACCATAGACAATCAGAGCCAGAAAGACAGTAGAAATGGTTTAGTTCAAACTTCATTGTACATATGAGGAAACAGAATCACTCCCTGATACCCATACGAGGTTGAGAAATGTAGTGAATAATCAATGAACCTGTGACATAGAGAACATCTAATATATTTAAGGTATTATACTACAGAGTGTAATAAAAGAAACTGATTAAGACATTATTTCTGTCCTGCAAAGGCTAATGATTTAGCCCAAGGATAGACATGTGCTTGTGGAGCAATGGTATGAGGTAGTTCATTATAAACGGTAGGCCAAGTGCAGTGGCTCATGCCTGATCCCAGCACTTTGTGAGACTGAGGTGGGAGGATCACTTGAGGCCAGGAGTTCAAGACTAGCCTGGCCAAGATGGTGAAACCCTGTCTCTACTAAAAACTACAAAAATAAGCTAGGTATGGTGTTGCACACCTGTAATCGCAGCTACTCAGGAGGCTGAGGCACGAGAAACTCTTGAACCTGGGAGGCAGAAGTCGCAGTGAGCCAAGATTGTGTTGCTGCACTTCAGCCTGGATGACACAGACTGTCTGGCAAAATTAATTAATTAATTAAAAATAAGTAGTACAAAATGCTGAATAAATTAAGTTGGAAAGATGTTCCTAAAGAGTCTTATATTGACAGAAGCTTCTTGTGCAGGGTAGCATTTTAATTCAGTCTGTAATTTTTGCCCCTTCTGTTATTGTATATCAGTTCATTTATTAATAAATGAACCAGGTCTACCTAGTGCTAAACCAGCCCCTGCAGCCTTAAGCTTCAAGTATACTCAGTGTCAGGTTGATGCCCATGGCCTTAAATACTAGGCGGATACCAAGAGATACAAGTTCAGGCCTGGCCAATGTCAGGCCAGTCCCCAAGGCCCCAACTTCCAGACTGGCCCTTGTAGTTCCATGTTTCAAAAGACCTAGGTTCCAGGCCTGCTCCAGCAGACCCAGGGTCCAGACCTGTCCCAGTAGACTCCAGGAGTGGACCAGCCCCCATAGACCAAAGCTCTAGGGCTGCCCCTTTGAATCCAGATCCCAGAATAGTTCCCAATGCCCCAAGCCCCAGGACATCCCTCACAGACCTAGCCTTTAGGCCAGCACCTGAATATTATTATCCAAGCCAACACCAACAGATACAGGTTCAAAGCTAGTCATCATGACTTCAGGCTCCAGGCCAGTCCCAGTGGCTCCAGATACAAAGCTAGTTCCCACGATCCTAGGATCCAGACCAGCCACTCACAGACCCTGGTTCTATGCTGGCCCCAGCATGCGGTTGCTCCCAGCTTCAAGGACTGTCCCTGGGGAACCACATTCTAAAACCTACAGAAACTAGTCCCACTCCTAAATCCAGGGACAATGTATGGAGTAAAAGTATAGAGTTATGTATGTGATCAATGTTATCAGCTTAAAATAGTCTGATATGACTCTATGATTTTGTAAACTTTATGTTAATCACAAAGCAAAGAAAATTTAGTAGATACGCAAAGGTTAAAAAGAAAGGAGTCAAAGCATTTTACTAGAAAAGAATAACCTAATCACAAAGGAAGGCAGCAAAAGAAGAGGAAAGGAACATAGGTTCTACAACCAGAAACCAATGAACGAAATCTCAGTAGTAAATTCTTACTTAAAAATAATTACCGTGGGCTGGGTGCAGTGGTTCACGTCTGTAATCTCAGCACTTTGGGAGGCTGAGGTGGGCGGATCACTTGAGGCCAGAGGTTTGAGACTAGCCTGGCCAACATGGCGAAACCGTATCTCTACTAAAAATACAAAAATTAGCTGGGCATGGTGGTGCACGCCTGTAATCCCAGCTACTCAGATGGCTGAGGCATGGGAATTGCTTGAACCTGGGAGGCAGAAGTTGCAGTGAGCCAAGATTGAGCCACTGCACTCCAGCCTGGGCAATAGACTCTGTCTATTAATAGAAATTAATAATAACAATACCTTGAATGTAAATAGATTAAATTATACAATAAAAACAGAATGATGTTGAGCATGTTTTCATATACTATTGGCCATTTTCATGTTTTTATTTGAGAAATATCTATTCAAATTATTGGCCCACTTTTTAATTAGACTATTTGGTTTCTTTTCTGCTGAGTTGATTGAGCTTATAATGTAATTTGGATATCAACACCTTGCCAGATGTATATTGAAAATAGTTTTTCCCATTCTGCAGATTAATTCTTCACTCTGATGATTGTTTCCTTTGCCACACAGAATTTTTTGAGCCTGGCATAATCCAATTTGTCTATCTTTGCATTTGTTTCCTGTGCTTTGGAGATATCTTCCCAAAAATATTTGCCCACACCAATGTCCTGAAGAGTTTGCCCAAAGTTTTCTTCTAGTAGTTTAATAGTTTTGGGTCTTACATTTAAGTCTTTCATTCACTTTGTTTTGATTTTTTTATATGGTGAAAGATGAGGGTTCTAGTTTTATTCTTCTGCATATGGATACTCACTTTTCTCTGCATCATTTATTGAAGATAAAGAAATAAGCCCAAAGTTAGAAGAAGGAAGAAAATATTAGAGATCAGAGCATAAACAAATGAAATAAGATTTTTTAAAAAAACATTATAGAAAGTTAATTGAACCGCTGCTTCTTTGAAAAGCTAAACTCTACAAACATTTAGCTACACTAAAACAAGAGATACAATTCAGATACATAAAATCAGAAATAAAAAAGACGTCATTAACATGGTATCACAGGTACATAAATTATCATAAGAGACTACTATGAGCAATTGTATATCAAAAAATCAAATAAACTAGAAGAAATAGATAAATTCCTAGACACATACAACCTACCAAGACTAAATCACAAAAAATAGAACATTTCAACAGACCAGTGAGAAAGGACATTGAATCAGTAATTTAAAACGTCCCATCAAAGAAAATCACAGGATCTGATGCTCTCACTGGTGAAATATACCAAACATTTAAAGAACTAAAACTAGTCCTTCTGAAATTCTACCAGAAAAATCAAAGAAGAGCACATGCTTTCCTTATATTATGAGGCCTGCATTACCCTAATACCAAAACCAGACAAAGACACAACAACAACAAAAACTAGAGACTAGTGTCCCTGATGAACACACATGCAAAAATTCTCCACAAAATTCCAGAAAACAGAATTCAATTGCACATTGAAAAAATCATTCACCATGATGAAGTGGGATTTATCGCAGAGAAGCATGAATATAACCAAATCTATAAATTTGATATGCAACATAGACTAAACAAAGGACACAATCCATACGATCATCTCAATAGATGCAGAAAATGCATTTGACAAAAGTCAACATCACTTTACGATAGAAATTTTCAACAAATTAGGTATAGTAGGAACACACATCAGGACACTGATGGCCGTATATGACAAACCTACAACTAACACCACACTCAACAGTGAAACACTGAAATATTTTTCTCTAAGATCAGGAACAAGAAAAGAATGCCCACTCTCACCATTTTTATTCAACACAGTACAGGAAGTCTTAGAATAATTAGGCAAGAGAAAAAATAAAACACAACCAAACAGGAAAGAAAGATTTTTAAATTGTCCCTGTTTGCAGATGACATGATCTTATATAGAGAAAAGTCTAAAGACTCCACCAAAAATTGTTAGAACTAATAAAAAAGTCAGTAAAGTATACAGAACCAAGATACAAGAATCAGTAGTGTAGCTATAGACAACAAAATTTCTCAAAAATTAAGAAAATCTGATTTATAATAGCTGCAAAAATAGAAATACTTAGGAAAAAATTTAACCAAGGAAGTAAAACATTTATACAACAAAAGTATAAAACATACTGAGAGAAATTTAAAAATATATAAATAAATATACAAATATCTGGTGTTCATGGATTGGAAGAATTAATAGTGTTAAAGTATCTATACTACTCAAAGTAATCTACAGATTCAATGCAATAACTGTCAAAATTCCAGATATTTTCCATAGAAACAGAAAAGGTAATTTTAAAATTCATGTGAACCATAAAAGACCCCAGATAGCCAAAGCAATCTTGAGCATAAAAATAAAACTATGCTGAAGGCATCACACTACCTGATTTCAAAATATAATACAAAGCTATAGTAATTATAACAGCACAAAGAGACAACCCGCAGAATGGAAGAAAATATTTGCAAACCAAACATTTGATAAGGGGTTAATATCCAAAATGTATAAGGAGCCCAAACAACTCAATAGCAAGAAAACAAATGACCTGATCAAAAAATGGTTAAAAGGAGTTGGCTATGGTGGTACATGCCTATAGTCAGTCCCGGCTCCTCAGGAGGGTGAGGCAGGAGGATCTCGAGCCCACAAGTTCAAGTCAAGCCTAGGCAACAAGGCGAGATCTTATCTTTAACAAACATGGTCAAGTGATCTGAATAGACATTTCTCAAAAGAAGACATACAAATGACCAACAGATACATGAAAAAATGTTCAACATAACTAATCTCCAAGAAAATGCAAATAAAATGTACGATGACCTATCACCTCACACTTGTTAGAATGGCTCAAAAAATAAGAGATAAGTATTGGTGAGGATGTACAGAAGGGGAATCCTTGCACACCGTTGGTGGGAATGTGAATTGGTACAGCTATTATGGAAAACAGTATGGAGGATCATCAAAAAAATAAATAAATATAGAACTACAGTATGATCCAGCAATTCCACTACTGGGTATACACAGAAATGAAATAAAGTCATTATTTTGAAGAGATATCTGTACTCCCTTCTTGTTTACAGCAGCATTGTTCAAAAGAGTCAAGGTGTAGAATCAACTTAAGTGTCCATCAACAGATGAATAAATAAAGAAAATGTGGTATAAATACACAATGGAATACTATTCAGTTTTTATAAAGGATCCATGTCATTTGTGGTGACATGGATGAACCTAGAGGACATTATGTTAAATGAAATAAGCCAAGCAAAGGAAGACAAATACTGCATGGTCTCACTCATATGTGGAATCTAGTAACATTGAACTCACAGAAGCAGAGTATAATAATAGTCACCAGAGCCTAAGGCAAGGTTGATCAAAGGATCAAAAATTTCAGTTATATAAGAGAAGCACATTCAAAAGATCTATTGCACAATGTGGTTACTACAGTTAGTAACACTATATTATGTTATCTAAAATTGCTTAAAGAATAAATTTTAATGGTCTGGCCACAAAAATAAGTATGTGAGATAATGCATATGTTAATTACTTTGATTCAGCCATTTCCACAATGTATATATATTTGTAAACATCATTTGTACAGAATAAATACAATTTTTATTTGTTAATTATAGATAAATTAATTACAATATATTACAGCTCTACTAAAGAAGATTATAATATTTTTCCAAAATTCACATTTTCAATGAAATTTGGCTTAGGAAATACATCAAAGAAAGTTAGATTCCTGGCCGGGCGCGGTGGCTCAAGCCTGTAATCCCAGCACTTTGGGAGGCCGAGACGGGCGGATCACGAGGTCAGGAGATCGAGACCATCCTGGCTAACACGGTGAAACCCCGTCTCTACTAAAAAATACAAAAAAACTAGCCGGGCGAGGTGGTGGGCGCCTGTAGTCCCAGCTACTCGGGAGGCTGAGGCAGGAGAATGGCGTAAACCCGGGAGGCGGAGCTTGCAGTGAGCTGAGATCCGGCCACTGCACTCCAGCTTGGGTGACAGAGCGAGACTCCGTCTCAAAAAAAAAAAAAAGAAAGAAAGAAAATTAGATTCCTAAAGTTTATAGACACAGATATTACATTTGGATCCTCTTTCTTTGTGGTTCTCAAACTTGAGCATCTATCAGAATCACCAGGGCTTGATAAAACATAGATTTCTGGAACTCACTCCAAAGTTTCTGATTCTATAGGTCTTAGAGAGTGGAGCTCCAAAATGTACATTTCTAATTAATTTCCAGGTGATGTTGATCCTGCTGGCCCCAAGACCACACCAACCATATGTTATTTTAATATGCCATACCAACTAAAGAGTCACATTCATTATATGTAGAATGTATATTATACATTATGTGTATAATTTATATTAAGTGATTTAGATGCCTATTAATCATTAGCACATAAAAAGGAATACCATATTTTGACTAAGGTAATAATATTCTAATTTTGAAAATCACTTTTTTTTGGTTCTGTACACTTAATTCTGTGGCACTAGTATCTTTTATATTTTCCTATTAATCTATCTAACTGATTCCTTTCATTGCCATCAAGAATAATTGGCCATTTCTTATGTCCTCAATAAATAGAGATAAAGTTATGTATTACCTGATCTTTGCCTCATGGTATCCATCTAGATTCCTAAAGTCTCTGAGAAATTATTCTTTTATATTTTGAAAATTTATACATCACTGTGTTGCAGTTATGTAACAAGCGTAAGTGGGTAAAGTGGCTGGTGTTTTAATAAAATGGGAAAAATACAAAATAATTTCCTGACTTTAACAATTCTCTTTTTTAGAAAATAAAACTCTACTACTTACTTGTTTGTAGAAAACCATTCTTTGTTACTACTCTCACTACTTGTGACATACCATAAGGTAGTTTTGAGACTTCAGTGAGAATGCAGGGGAAGAGGCAGCGTGCTTGCCACATGCAACATACAGGATTATTACAATGAAAGTGACAATCTGGTTGCAAGAGAACATCATTATGTTGTTTCCAGTGAACTCACAGCTTTTCATTGTATAATTACATTAATATATTCATTTGTGGAAAATTATTTTTTCTCACCAGTGTCATCTATAAAATAATAAAAAACAGATTTGTTTCCTTTGCCCCAGCTGCACATGCTATCTTAGCAATCCTTTGAAGACTTCTATATACAATGGCTCCAGTGAGAAATTTCTGAGTGAAGACAAGATAGCTTGATGGATGCTTCCCTACAGTGCCCTCACAAAGGCATCAGCATCACTTGATCAACTAAGGCACTATTCATCCCTGCCTCAAAATCATCAAAATAGTCAAAAGCTTAGTTTTAAAGCAGTTTCTGCATTTTGTAAACCAAAAAAGCCACATGAATGCCTGACTTTTACCCTTCCCTGATAGCGCATAGGGCTATCCTTCAGCATACATATCAGAACCAAATACGTATAATAAAAAAGCACATTCAAAAAAAAGAGTGCTCTATATATTAGAATTGTGGGGGCCTAGCTTTACCTTAGAGCTGTTCCAAAATTAGATGGCATTCCACTTATACAGTCTAAACTCCTAAAATACAAAGACTCAGTTATTCATTCTAGACATATGCTAATCATCTTGGAACTACGCTCAGTGAGAGAGCATGCCAAGCAAGTCTGGAAACAATCACAGTCTGCCTTACATCAGAGAACTCCCATATGTTTGCCTGATGCGGGCTTCCTTGGCAGGTATCACCATAAGGAGATCCCAGCCAGGGTGCTGTCAGCACAGAAAAGGCATGTCATACACCTTTTCACTGGTGGATACATCAGCCATCTTCTCCAGATTGGAAACAAGGACCATATGGCATTTATTTTAAAGGATATCACTAAGGCATCTTTCAAGGTTACTAATGAGTCCTTCACCTACCTTTTCAAAATAGACAGTTGCTCATTTTACCATCCAGGAAGTTTAAAGGTTCATATTTATTGAATCCCATTGTATGTATCACAGCTCAATGCTTGCAGATCTTACACATAGGATTGTTTGAGACTGTGGTCAAAATATAGGGGAGGAAAGTGATTATTAAGGCAAAAACAAACAAAATCACTGGTGGAAAGCAAAAGAAAGATTTATTTTCCAACATTGGGCTTTTCATTTTGTTTTCAAACCCCTATTTTCATTTCAAGTCTCCTGCCCAGTAGTAAAATCTCAATGATTTTGAGAGCAAGCTGGAGCAGGAGTGCATCTCAGAGGGATAGCAGGTCTCCCAGTGTTTGCTTACTACACACACATGCACACACACACATACACACACACACCCCTCAATGGGTTACACACTCAAACCTATGCCCTGCAAAAAATTCAAAATATCCAACCCTAATGACAATATTACGCTGAGGAATATGCAATACGTCTAAGGCAGTGTTTCTCAGTGAAGTCCTTGGACTCCTTGCGTTAGAATATACTGGAGTGCTTGTGAAAAATATAGATATTCAAGCTTACATATCTACATACTGATAGCTACGTTACTGGTATGCGGGATCAGTAAGTCTAAGTCTTAGGTTAACCTAAATGATACTTTGCTCAAGTGAAGTCGGGAATGCAGTTTAGCCTTGAAATTCACCTCTTAATCTCCTTTATCTTGCCAAAATAATCGAAGATGTTTTATATAAATTTCCTCAGGGTGTCCCAAGGACTCAAAACCAGCTATGCTTGAGTAACAAGTTTTCTAGGACAGTTTCACTGTGGAATTGTACTCAAAACTACTTTAAGGAAATTTGAAAGCAACCCTAGAGGCTGCCAGGTTTAAAGAGGCCTGCTTTTTAATTATTTGGCCTCTAAAGCATGAAGTCTTAGAGCTTCTAAATGGGCTTTCCGATTTTCAGCTGGTGGAAAAAATTCTTCTCCCAAACATTCAAGCTGAAAATCTCAAGGATATTTATTATTCTTCCTAAGCCATTAGGTCTCATATTCCAAGGGGGAAAGAAAACATAAAACCTTGCTTATTCTATGTTTTAAAAATATTTCTTTTACATGTCTTTCCCTTCAGTTTCACTTCTAAATACCATAATTTTGATGTCAACGATTTTATGACTGAATTAATGTAGCAACCTCCTACCTGACTCCCTTATTCTTATCTCTCTCCTTTTCAATCATTCTTATGCATTTATTCAAATTCAAACCTGCTCAGGCTTCTGATGATTGCTTATTTCCTAAAACAGCAGTCTACACACACCTGCATTTCATAGTCGTGAGATACGTCACAAGTTCCCCCTTTTCCTTCTGCCAGTATAAATCCTCTCTATTTTTTTAATTTTGCCTCTAGTCCATCTATGTGAAAAGGCAAATAATAATACCCAGAAATACGTATATTTTCTTCTCAAATTGATTATAAACTCCTTTAGGGCTGGGAGAAAATCTTTGTAATCCTCTCCAAAACCAAGCATATTGTTTAAGTATTTATTAAATAAATAAACTATTGACTGATCCTGGATTAAGCCATGAGCATCCATTCTTAGCTGCTGACCTGAGATGCCTCAGAGCAGTTTGTGGATTTTCTATGGGCTAAGTGTAAGAGTTTGATCCTATTAATCACCTCCCAACTTACTCTTCAACGAGAAGCAATTGGTCCCAGAAGTTTGAAGCTTTTTCCTCACACATGTAAAAACCAAATAATTCTTCAAGAAGGATTTATCTTGGGAAAATGATACAAATTCTGTGTCTAGCTGGATCCTGTTAATAGTTCCAAATTTCAATGTGTGAAAAAGATTCCAATCTTTACCACAGTGAAAAGTCTGTGATGTGAGAACCACTTGAAGAAATTTTCCTTCTCTGATGAATGGCAGTAGATCATACAAAAATTTTAGTGGCTACAGATGCTACTGATTTAAGGTATTGTAATAATTCCTTCAAAGACAGTAAAACCAATCATGTCAAGCAATGTTTTAGTGCTTGCATGAGTGAAATCAATTCAAATGGCAAGTTTGAGTAGCAGAATTGAATGCGTTGCTTAAAGATAATGCTGTATTTCCTAGGGAAAAATGTATTAAATCAAATGCAGTTTTATGGCCAAGCATGTTATTGTACCATTATTATTACTATCATTATTAGTATTATAAATTGCAATCAAGAAACCTAAAAAAAGGTATGTGTAATATTTGTCCAAATATACATCACTAAAAATCAAAATTTTCTCCCTATTTATACCTATTAGACTATCTCCAGCACACACACACACACACACACACAGAGAAGGTGCTTGCACTTAATATTTTTTTTTTTGAAACGGAGTCTCACTCTTTCACCCAGGCTGGAGTGCAGTGGCCGGGTCTCAGCTCACTGCAAGCTCCGCCTCCTGGGTTTAGGCCATTCTCCGGCCCCAGCCTCCTGAGTAGCGGGGACTACAGGCGCCCGCCACCTCGCCTGGCTAGTTTTTTGTATTTTTTAGTAGAGACGGGGTTTCACCATGTTAGCCAGGATGGTCTCGATCTCCTGACCTCGTGATCCGCCCGTCTCGGCCTCCCAAAGTGCTGGGATTGCAGGCTTGAGCCACCGTGCCCGACCACACTTAATATTTTTTAAATTTTTAATTAAAAGTAAAACCAAATAGAAATTACATTTTTTAAAGTTAAAAATTGCAAATGAAGTATAAATTAGTATACCCCTGCTACAGGTCATATATTACAAATTCAGTGAACAGACTGGGTTTTAAAATGTGATGTCTAGAATGCTAAACTTTAAATAATATTATATATATTCTGATTTGACTGCTATACTTCTAAATTTATCTTTTGATTATTTTTAGCAAAGAAAATGATTTTTCCCATGAAGTTGTAAGCAGCTTAAAATAGTATTCAAGACAAATACAGTTATGTTGAAAATATTTTATAACAAAATCGAATGTTTGAAATTCACAAATTATCCAGGAAGAATCAGAAAACAAATAAGTTTTTATATCATCTAAAAATAATCAATTATTCAATGAAGTCATAATCTTTTGAAGTCAATCAAATAATAGTGGTTGGATTTGGCAGCTAAACCACTGAGCATCCAGATGCTTCCATTTCCTGGATTTAATTTTACATGACTGACAGTTCTATTACTAACCACATATTTAGTGTCTTGTTACTTTAATTAGGATAAACTTAAGGGGGAAAAAGTGTTTTGGTACATGAATTGTTTCCATTGGATACTTCAGAAGCACGAAGAAGATAGTTGCAATTAGGAAAACAGCATCACTCAAAATATTAAAGGATTGAATAAAATATAATAAAAGTTTGTAAAGTGTCCTTGGGGATCACTAGTTCAACTGCTTCATCTACACATAGGAAAACCAAGTCCAAAAAAGTAAACTCGGTCATCTCTGCTCAACCTCCAAGGCAGGGTTAGTTGTCTCTTCCATTATCTCTTGCTTTCTCTTGAGGGTAAAAGACAAGCTTTCTATAAAATACAACTTATATACAACTAAGAGTGTAGGTTTTGTTTTACCAGAGAGGTTCAGAACAGGAGTCTTTATAGATTGCAATGGGTTTAACTTACAGTGATGTAACTAATTAAATGTATACACAAAATGATAAACATTTATAAAGGAAGTGCCTGTCACAACCTTGATGTCTCTGAATTCAAACATTATCTCCTTGTTCTTCTGCTCTGACTTTCCTGACTTCTTTACCAACTAAGATGCCATAGCAAACTGCCGAAGAGTGAGAAGACATCACTGCTTGCACTACCAGGCTTGGAGAGTTTCAAATCCTATACACCTATGTCCCTGGTAAACCCTAAAAGGATGCATTGCTAAGAGTAATTAGAAGAAAACACAAAAAGAAAATGGCAGCCACCTGAGAGATGACCAGGCTAGCAAGCCTAAGCCAAATCCTGAGTACAAAGCAGAATGAGTTTGCCTTTCACCTGTGGTACATACCACAAGAATGGTTGCTGTTTCCCTAAAGGATTATTATTTTACATGACATAAAAATAATCATTCTAAAGTATGTAATTCAGTAACACTTAGTACATTCAAAATGTTATGCAATCTTAACCTCCTAATAACCTCCAATCCACTTTCTATCTCTATGAATCTATATATCCTGGACATTTTACATAAATGAAATAATATAATGTGGTCATTTGTATCTGGTTCCTTTGACTTAGCATAATGTTTTTTAGGTTCATCTATATTTTAGCATTATCAGTGCTTTATTTCTTTTTATGGTTGAATAATATTCCATTGTATGGCTATACCACATTGCTACATTTTGTTTATTAAATCAATTAATAGAAATTTTGGTTATTCCCAACTTTTGGCTATTTTGACTAGTGCCACTAAGAACATTCATGTACAAATTTCATTTGATTACCTGTTTTATATTCTTTGTTGGTATTTACATAGGAGGAGAGTTGCTGAGTCATAAGGTAATTCTATGTTTACCTCTTTAAGGAATCGCCAATCTGTTTTACAAAGTAGCTATACCTATTTTCATCCTATTAGTAGTGTACAAGTGCTCTAATTCCTCCACATCCTCTTCAATATTTATTATAATTCATTTTATTTCTTTGTTTGCTATAGTCATTCTATTTGGTATGAAGTAGTATTTCATTGTGGCTTTTATTTTATTTCCCTAATGACTAATGATGTTGAGCATCTTTGGATATTTATACATTTTCTTTGGGAAAATGACTATTCAATACTTCACTTATTTTTTAATTGGATTGTTTGGGGTTTTTTGTTGTTGAGTTGTTAGAGGTTATTATATATTCTGTATATATCTGGAAACATTCCAAAAATGACATTTAAATGAACAAATTCATTTATAATAACTTCAAAGAAAAGGATACTTAAGAATAAATTTAACCAGGCAAATGTAACATGTCTTTACTGAAGAACACAAAATATGACTGAAATAAATTGAAGAAGATCTAAACAAACAGAAACTCATCTGTTTTATGGATTTAAATATTCAGTATTGATAAGGTGGAAACATTACCTCAAATGATCTACACATTCAAGAAAATCCCCATCAAAATTCTGATTTTTTTTTACAGAAATGGAAAAGCTGATCCATACTTTTTTGTGAGTTTTTATATTTATTTTTAATGTTTGTGGGTACATAGTAGGTGTATAATATTTATAGGGTATGTGAGATATTTTAGTACAGGCATACAATGTGAAAAATAAGCATATCATGGAAAAGGGGTATCTGTCCCCTCAAGTGTTTATCCTTTGTGTTACAAACAATCCAATTATACTCTTCTAGATATTTTTAACTGCACAATTAATTATTCTTGACTATAGTCACCCTGTTGTGCTATCAAATACTAGGTCTTACTCATTATTTCTAACATTTTTTGTACTTATTAACCATTCCCACATCCACCCTGTTCCCCACTACCCTTTCAAGCCTCTGGTAAACATTATTCAACTCTGCATCTCCATGAGATCAGTTGTTTTGATTTTTACATCCCACAAATAAGTGAGAAGATGCAATGTTTGTCTTTCTGTGTCTGGCTTATTTTACTTAACATAGTAACCTCCAGTTCCGTCCATGTTGTTGCAAATGACTGAATCTCGCTTGCCTTTATGACTGAATAGTACACAATTGTCTATAAGTACCACATTTCCTTTATCCATTTATCTGTAGTGGACACTTAGGTTGCTTCCAAATCTCAGCTATTGTACACAGTGCTGCAACAAATATGGGAAGGCAGAATATCTTTTGGATATACTGATTTCCTTTCTTTTGGGTATAGACCTAGCAATGAGATTTCTGGATCATGTGGTAGCTCTATTTTTAGTTTTTTGATGAACTTCCAAGCTGTTTTCCGTAGTAACTGTACTCATTTATATTTCCACTAATAGTGTATGAGTGTATGAAAGTTCCCTTTTCCACATATCCTCACCAAGATTTGTTATTGCCTGTCTTCTGGATATAAGCCATTTTAACTGGGATGAGATGGTATCTCATTACAGGTTTGATTTGCATTTCTCTGCTCAATGATGAACATCTTTTCACATGCCTGTTTGTCATTTGTATGTTTTCTTTTTGAAAAGGTCTATTCAAATATTTGCCCATTTTTAATTGGATTATTACATTTTTTTCCTATAAAGTTGTTGGAGCTCTTTATATATTCTGGTTATTAATACCATTTCAAAAGGGTAGTGTGCAAATATTTTCTCCCACTCTGTGTTGTCTCTTCACCTTATTGATTATTTCCTTTGCTGTGCAGAAGAGTTTCAACTTGATATGATCCCATATATTCATTTTCCCTTTGCTTGTTTGTGCTTGTGGGGTATTGCTCAAGGAATTTTTGCCCAGAACAATGTCCTGGAGAACTCTTCCAGTGTTTTCTTGTAGTACTTTCATAGTTTCAGGTCTTAGCTTTAAGACTTTAATCAATTTTCATTTGATTTTTGTATATGGTAAGAGATAGGAGTCTAGTTTTATTCTTCTGCATACGAGTATCCAGTTTTCCCAGCACTGAAGAGACTGTCTTTCCCCCAGTGTATGTTCTTGGCACCTTTGTCAAAAATGAACTCACTGTAGGTGTGTGGATTCATTTCTGGGTTCTCTATTTTGTTCCATTGGTCTATGTATCTTTTCTTATGCCAGTATTATGCTGTTTTGGTTACTGTAGCTCTGTAGTATATTTTGAAGTCAGGTAATATGATTCCTCCAGTTATGTTCTTTTTGCTTAACTTTGGCTATTCTGGGTCATTTGTGGTTTTACATAAATTTTAGTATTGTTCCTTCTATTTCTATGAATAATGACATTGTTATTTTGATAGACTGCATTGAATATGTAGATTGCTTTGGACAGTATGGACATTTTAACATTATTGATCCTTCTAATCCATCAATATAAATATCTTTTCATTTTTTCGATGTCCTTTTCAATTTCTTTCAACAGTGTTTCATGGTGTTCATTATAGAGATCTTTCACTTGTTGGATTAAGTTAATTCCTAGGTATTTACTTTTATTTGTGGCTATTGTAAACACAATTACATTTTTATTTCTTTTCATATTGTTCACTGTTGGTGTATAGAAATGGTGCTGATTTTTCTATGTTGATTTTGTATCATGCAACTTTACTGCACTATAAAACAAAGAGATCTAATAAATAGTTACAGAATATTTTTCCCATGGCTGAAGAATAAACATTCTTTTCCTCAGAACATGGATTATTCTTAAAAACAAACCATAAGTGAGGTCACAATTCAAGTCTTAAAATTTTCAAAAAATTGAAATAATATCAAGCATCTTCTCTGACTGCAATGAAATAAAAATAGAAATTAATAATGACAGAAATTTTGGAAACTATACAAACACATAAAAATTAAGCAATATGCTTCTGAATGGAACAGTGAGTCAATGCAAAAATTAAGAAGGAAACTAAAAACATTCTTGAAACCCACAATAATGAAAACACAACATATCATAACTGATGAGATACAGCAAAAGCAATACTGAGAGGGAAGTTTATAGCTATAAGTGCCTACATCAAAAGACAAGAAAAACTTCAAATAACAATCTAATGATTCATTTAAAAAAAAGAACAAAAGCAAGAGTAAACTAACACCCCAAACTAGTAGAAGAAAAGAAAAGTTGTATTTATTATTCTTTATTTGTTCATCATTTAGCTACTCCAACTCTTCTTTGGTTTCCATTGGCATGGGATATCATTTTCCATCTCTGTTTTCAGTCTATGTATATCTTTACAGGTTATGTGTGTTTCTTGTAGTCAACAGATCAATGAGTCTTGTTGTTTAATCCATTCAGCCACTGTAAGACTTTTCACTGAAGAGTTTATTCAACTTACATTCAATGTAATTTTTTTTTATTTTTTGAGATGGAGTTTTGCTGTTGTTGCCCAGGCTGGGGTGCAATGATGTGACCTCGGCTCACTGCAACCTCTGCCTCCCAGGTTCAAGCGATTCTTCTGCCTCAGCCTCCTGAGTAGCTGGAATCACAGGCATCCACCACTACACCTGGCTAATTTTTTTGTATTTTTAATAGAGATGGGGTTTCACCATATTGGCCAGGCTGCTCTCAAACTCCTCACCTCAGGTGATCTACCCTCCTTAGCCTCCCAAAGTGCTGGGATTACAGGAGGGAGCCACTGCGCACGACCACATTCAATGTTATTATTGATAATAAGGACTTACTCTTGACACTTTGTAAATTGTTTTCTGGTGATTCTGTGGTCTTCTCTTTTTCTTTCTTTCCTTCCTGTCTTCCTTTTAATGAAGGTGATTTTCTCTGGTAATATGATTTAGTTTCATATTTTCTATTTTTTGTGTATCTGTTTTTGGCTTGAAGTTACCAAGAGGACTGCAAATACTGTCTTATTACCTGTTATTTTAAATTGATAACAACTTAACACTGGATTAACAATCACACCACAAGAAAAACTAATAAATACACCTTAACTTCTTCCCTCCATTTTTTACCTTTTCATTGTTTCTATTTATGTTTTATTGAATTGTTTATGTCTTGAAACGTTGTATTTATTATTCTTTATTGGTTCACCATTTAGTTTTTCTACTTACTTCAAGAGTAGTTTACACACCACCATTACAGTGTTATACTATTCTGGTTTTTCTGTAATGGTGGTGTGTAAACTACTCTTGAGGTAAGTAGAAAAACTAAATGATCTCTATTATGAATGAGTTTTGTACCTTCCCTAATTATTTCTGCTGCTTGATCAATTCTGCTATTAATAGACCCTGATGCATTGTTTAGCACATCCACTGCATTTTTCAACTTTAGAATTTCGGGTTCTTTTTTTTAATTATTTCAGTTTATTTGTTAAATTAATCAGATACAATTCTAAATTTTTTACTTGTGTTACCCTGAAATTCTTTGAGTTTAAAAAAAAAAAAAACTATTTTGAGTTCTTTGTCTCAAAGTCCATATATCTCTATTTCTGCAGTATTGGTTTCTAGTGCCTTATTTAGTTCATTTGGTGAGGTCATGTTTTCCTGGATGGTGTTGATGCTTGTTGATGTTCATCAGTGTCTGGATGTTGAAGAGTCAGGTATTTATTGCATGCTTTACAGTCTGGGTTTGTGTCTGCTTGTCCTTCTTGGGACAGCTTTCGAAGTATAAGAAGGAACTTAGGTCTCAATCCCAATAATGCTATGGTTTCTGCAGATTCATAGAGGTACCACCTTGGTGGTCTTGGATAAGATCTCTTTGTAGGGACATGGATGCAGCTGGAAACCATCATTCTCAGCAAACTATTGCAAGAACAGAAAACCAAACACCGCATGTTCTCACTCATAGGTGGGAACTGAACAATGAGATCACTTGGACTCGGGAAGGGGAACATCACACACCAGGGCCTATCATGGGGAGGGGGAGGGGGGACGGATTGCATTGGGAGTTATACCTGATGTAAATGACGAGTTGATGGGTGCTGACAAGTTGATGGGTGCAGCACACCAACATGGCACAAGTATACGTATGTAACAAACCTGCACATTATGCACATGTACCCTAGAACTTAAAGTATAATAAAAAAATAAATGAATAAAATAAAATTAAAAAAAAAAGAATGCTCCAGATTACCAGGCAAAGACTCTTGTTCCTTCCCTTTACTTTCTCCAAAATAAATGGAGTCTCTCTGTCTCTGCTGAGCCACCTAGAACTGGGGGTATAATGATGCAAGCACTCCTGTGGCCACCAATATTGGGACTCTGCTAAATTAGACCTGAAGCCAGGACAGCACTGAGCCTTGCCCAAAGCCCTTCCCTTCAAGACGGTGAGCTTCCCCAAGCCTCAGGCATGTCTAATGATGCTGCCTGGGATGGAGTCAAATACCTACCTTAGCAATTTACCTGATGTTCTAGTCTACTGAGGCTAAGCTGGCACTCAAACCACAGTACAAGTCATTCTCACTCTTCCTCAGTCTTTCTGCAGGTAGAGGAACCTCTTCCTGTGACCACCAGAACTGCCAGTCCATGGGGGTTTTGCTGAGCTACCACCTTGTTGACATAAAGCCCAAGGATAGCATTATTCCCCCCACAACTCCAGGCCGTACAGCTCATAGAAATGAAAAGTGACTCCTTCTTTCTGCTTAAGGAGGACAGAGCAAAGAGCAAAGAGTAAAAAGGATTTTGTCTTGCATCTTGGATACCAGCTCAGCCACAGTAGGATAGGCCACTGGGCACTGTGTGTTTTATCTTGTGTCCTACAATTTTGCTGAATTCATTTATTAGCCCAAAGGGTTTGTTTTGGTAGATTCGTTAGGACTTCCATATATAAAATCATGTTATCTGCACATAGAGATAATTTTAATTATTCCTTTCCAATTTGGATGCCTTTCATTTCTTTTTATTGCCTAATTGCTCTGACTAGAATTTCCAGAACCATGTTGAATAGAAGTGGCAAAAGTGGGTCTCATTGTCTTATTCCTGATCTTAAGGGAAAACCTTTTAGTTTTCATTATTGAGTATAATGTTAGCTATGGGTTTTTCATAAGTGATCTTCAGCTTACTGAAGATATTTTCTTCTAGTCCAATTGTTTAATGATTTTTATCATGAAATGGTGATAGAGTTTTCAAATGATTTCACTGCATCAATTGAGATGATCCTGCGATGTGTTTCCTTCATTTTATTAATGTGGTGTATTGCATTAATTTATTTTTGTATTTAATCACCCTTGAATTACTGGGATAAATCCTAGTTTATTATTGTGCATAAACCACTAAATATAATTCTAGATTCAGTTTGCTGGTATTGTGTTGAGGATTTTTTCATCTATATTCACAGAAGAAATTGACTTCTATTTTCTTGTGATTTCTAAATCTAGATTTGGTATCAGAGTAACTCACAGAAAAAATTAGGAAGTGTTCCCTCCTCTGTTTTTTTTGAAAAGTATAAGAATGACTGGCATTAATTCTTTAAGCGTTTGGTATCAATCACTTGTTAAAAAGACCATCTAGTCTTGGGCTCTCTTAGGAGGTTTTTGCTCACTGAATGCATCTTTTTACTTATCACAGATCTATTCAAATATTTATTTCTTCTTGATTCAGTTTTGGTGGTTTCTCAATTTCCAGGATTTTTCCCATTTCATCTATGTTGCCTAATTTTTTGGGATACAATTTTCGTAATATTTTCTTACAATCATTCTTATTTCTGTATAGCCTGCAGTAATGTTCTCAGTTTCACTGATTTTAGTAACTTGATTTTTCTTTATTATTTTATAATCAGTATAGCTAAAAGTTTGTCCATTTTGTTGATCTTTTTAAATAATTAATTTTTTATTTTGCTGACTATTTATGTTGTTTTTCTATTCTGTTTTCATTTATCTCCACTCTAATTTTCTTCATGTTCTTCCTTTTGCTAGTTTTAGGGTTAGCTTGCTCTTCTTTTCTTAGTTCCAGAGGGATTTTAAGTTGAATTATTTATTAAGAATCTTTATTCTTTTTTTAATGTGGGCCTTTATGTCTATATATAATCCCACTGCCTTCTGGCCTCCATAGTTTCTTATGAGAAAAGTGCTGTTAATATTATAGTGGATCCCTTGTACATGAGAAATCACTTCTCTCTTGCTGCTTTCAAAATTCTCTCTTTTTTGGTTTTCAACAGTTTGACTATGTTCCACTTACTTGTTCCTGATTTGCTTAGATGTGGAGATTAATGTTTGTGTTTACTACACTTATTAAATTTGGGAAGTATTTGGCCACCAGTCTCCAAATATTCTTTCTGCCCCTTTCTTTTTCCCTCTTTCTTTTTGTCTCTCTGTCTCTCTTTCTTGCTCTTGCTCTCTCTCTCTCTCTCTCTCTCTCACTTTTCTCTCTCACCTCTTTCTGGAACTTCCATTATGCATGTTAGCATACTTAACACTGTCCCATAGGTCTGTTAGGCTATGTTCATTTTTCTTAATTCTTTATTTTTATGTGTCTCAAACCAGAACATTTAAATTGACCTATCTTTAGTTTCACTGATTATTTTTTATGCTTGCTCAAATCTGCTGTTGAACCCCTCTAATGAATTTATTTCTATTATTACACGTTTCAACTCTAGAATTTCTATTTGGTTCTATCCCTCTCTTTACTAACATTCTTCCTTTGGTGAAACATTGTCTTACTTTCCTTTATTATTTAGACATCATCCTTTTTAGCTCTTTTGAATATATTTATGATAGATGATTTAATTTACTTGTCTAGAAATGTCAACATCTAGGCCACCTCATGGATAGTTTCTATTAACTTTTTTTTTTTTCCTGTGTATGGACCATATTTTCCCATCCTGTGTATTTCTCATAATTTTTGTTGTAAATAAGAATTTTAGATAATATATTGTGGTAACCCTTGAAATTAGACCTCACTCCTTCAGTGTTTGTTTTTATTATTTTTCCTTGTTTTGCTGTTTTTCAATTGACTTTTTCTGTGCTATTTTTATTGATTGATTGATTGCTTGATTGAGATGCAGTCTTGCTCTGTCGCCCAGACTGGAGTGCAGTGGCGCGATCTCGGCTCACTGCAACCTCTATCTCCCAGGTTCAAGCAATTCTTCTGTCTCTGCCTTGCAAGTAGCTGGAATTACAGGCATGCACCACCATGCCCAGCTAATTTTTGTATTTTTAGTAGAGACAGGGTTTCACAATGTTGGCCAGGCTGGTCTCGAACTCCTGACCTCGGGCGATCCACCCACCTCGGCCTCCCAAAGTGCTGGGATTACAGGCATGAGCCACCATGCCCAGCCTTCTGTACTAATTTGTGAAGTCTGTATTCTTTGTTATATGTGTTTGTGTTGCAGGCCAGGTCTCACCAACAACTGTTTCAGTACTGACTGAATAGTTAAGTGAAATATTGAAAGGCAGTGCCCTTATACAAAGGCTGGGATGTAACAAAAGCCCATCAGGAGTTTTGCTTAGGCCTTTCCTGGGCCTTAAAGCATGACAAAGTAAGGAAGGAATTCTTAACAGAACCCATTTAGGATTAAACAAGTTTTATTGTGGGTCTCAAGAAACTCCCCAGACCTCCACAAACAAGTTTATTGGATGTCTGAAGGAACTCCCCAAACCTCTGTGATTTAGCGGGAGACAAGATAAGGGTAATCACCCCAGCACCTGGACCCATTTAGATTAAGTAAATTTACTGAGGCTATAGAGAAAAGTCTTCAGGACTCAGACCTTAGTTATAGATTAAAAGAAGTTAATCACTTATGTCTTTAGATGAATGCAGACTTACATGTAGACATATAGCTGAGAAGGCACATAAGCTCTGGAAAACTTTGTAATTCTGAGTTGGTCTGGCGATAATTTCCAGGCCTTCTCCCTGTAACCGGCTATAGAAATAAAAACTCTCTTCCTCCCCAGTTCATCTGTATCTCATTATTGGGTGGTGAGAAACAGCAGCCCGACCCTCAGTTTGGTCAGGGAACAGGTGTGTGGCCAATGTAAGCTCTGCTTTGTTAGGTTACTGGTCAGCTAATGATTAGGCAGAGATTTCCCTAAATGCTGAATCTAAAGTTACTTTCAGCTGGATAACTAAACAATGCCAGATTTCCATATAGGCAGCATTCATTTGCTTTGACAAGTTTTCCCCGGGTGATTTGCATGCATATTAAAGTTTAAGAAGCACTGCTTTATAGCATGCCATAGTTTGTTGCTTAACATATCTCTAAATTTCCGTATGACACATATGTGTCACTATTTCCGTATTTTCTATTATGCAGGTTGCTTTAAGATATAATAGAAGTGCATAGGTAAGGGATCATTTTGTGTAAAGCATGTCTTAACTGCTTTTTCAGTCCTGAAGTAAGAAGAAAAAAACTGCTGCAGCAACTTCAGTTAGTGCAAATGAGGTTTATTGACTCATTTTTATTTGTTTCATTATTAAGCAAAAAAAGATACATCTTTTTCAAAACTGCGAGATTGAAAGGCAATTTAGTTGCGTTAATAAATACCTAATTACAGAGGCAATTTTCCCTTGTCTATACAAAACTTAAATGTATGCCAATTTGTTTCTTTAAGTGGTATCTGTCAAATGAGTGACCCCCCCAAAATGTACATAGCTCCAGAATGTCATTCCTCAAATTTTCATTAGCCAATTTGGTAAGTGGGTTTGCGTCTCCCTGTGTTAGTTGTTTTATCAGAAGATAACCATGTGAAAGAAGTCCCAGAATTTGGTCAAATACTTGCTAGTAGTGGTTGAAACTGTTTCCAAATGAAAATTATTTTATTTCTTTCATTCATTCTCCATCCTTGCAGGAGTAACAGAATTTAACATCATAAAGTTAATATTGGGTAAATTAATTCAGATCACTACCCAAGTTCTGGGTTTTATTCTCATTAGGTAAATTAAATTTATTTCTTTTCCTGACAGGTATATATCATCAGGAGGCTGAATATGTAAGCGTGAATTCACAAATGTAAGTTCATCACCATTACTGTATTAGCAACCTCTGTTGGTATTGCTGGTATTGCATTAGTAGCACACCTTTAGTATACAGAGGCTAGTATTTAGCAGGTGTGACTCCGTGTGTGTCTGTGTGTATGTGAGAGAGAGAGGCAGAGAGAGAGAAAGAGAGAGAAAGTGAGTCTTTTCCATATGGATGTAACTATACTATCTTTCTTAGATTATGTTTAATATCCCAATTGCGTTAATATCTTTTTGAGATGGTATGGAGAGAAAATAATAAGACTTATTAGCACAGTTTGAAAAAGTCAAACCACATAAGAACACTGAACAATAACCTTCACAAATGTGAAACTTTGCAGAACTTCTCAATGATAGAATAAGGACCTCTATAAATGTGCCCCTCCGTAAGAACAACAAAAATCCTGGCAAAATTGGGAAAAAAAAAATTAACTTTTTCAGAGCTCTGGAAATTAACCAAAGGTTTGCAATAATCTGAAGAGCATTTATTTAAGAAAACTGATTGAATATTGGTAAGAAAATAAGGCTTCATGGACTTGTACTTAACAAACTCCCCATCTCCCTCTTTGCAGCTCTGCAGTAGCCTTGAAAATCAGGAGCCTCACAAATTGGCAGGCTTGCAGTTACAGGAGCGGCAAAGCTCCCCAAAAGGCACATTTATAGAACATTCCCACTTCCAGAGCTGTGCCACAAGTTGGCCAGTCTTTCAGCTCCGTAAATATTCTACTCCAAGTATTTGTAGTTACCAGGCCTAAGAGCTTACTCTGTAGAAAAGCCCTAACCCCGGGGCCTTTGTAAACAAAACAGTGGCAATTGTTTACCATCACACTTGCCTGAGGCAGCAGTACCAACTGGAGTAAACAAATGGCTGAGCTGAAATGCTTTAAAAAATATATGTGAAGAATAAGATATCTATGGCAGAATTTGAAAAGCTCTGAAATATTCCCAGGCAACATAGAAGGCCAAATGCATGTGCTGATTTGTGTGCATGAGCAGCAAAGACCTGAGAGGAAGTCAGTCTTTCACCTTTAGCTGACCTTGAGGATTTGCATAAGCAGGATTTGAAGACTAGGGCACAGTTTTAAACTGCCTGGTTGAATGTTGAAGGCATGTTCCAACTCACACAGAGACTCTTGGAAAAGACTGAGGGACTTATTGGTTCTAAGCATTTAGGGAAATCTCTGCCTAATCATTAGCTGACCAGTAACCTAACAAAGCAGAGCTTACACTGGCCACATACCTGTTCGCGGACCAAACTGAGGGTCGAGCTGCTATTTTTTTGCTGGTCTTTCAAGTCTCTGGTGAACACAATGGGCTTTACTTCCCCTGACAGATAATTGGCCCACTTCAATTTTGCCTAAGGCCACAATTCCAAGTGCAGGTTCTGCCAAAGGCCAATACCCAAGTCTAGAGAAAAATCCACCTTCACCACTCCCCTGACCTCACAGACTGTTTTGTTAACTAATTACAGAGGGAGTTTTCTGCCCATTTATGTTCATGGCAGGGCAACGAATCCTTCCCAGATATTTCATGGTGACCACTACTATAAGGAGATCACTTGGTGAGTTCAGTGATAATACAACCGACTGACCCTTCAGAGAGGCATAGAAAACTGTCATAAAAGTATAAAGGTATCCTTTTTCTTCAAAGTATAATTGGGAATCAGTTGAGTGTTCTTGTTATGAGTATGAGATGGGGTTTGAATCCACATTGTCCCACTGAATGACAATGGGGCAAATTGATCTTCTTCTAGCATAATTTCTCTTCTGTAAAATGTGATTGGTTTAATAATTAAATGAGGTAATGTATGTCCTTACTACTCAAAATGTGTCTGATACCAGCAGCACTGGCATCACCTATTATCATGTTAGACATGCAGAATCTGAGGCCCCATCTCAGACTTACTGAGTTAGAATCTTCAGTTTGAACCAGATTCCCATATGTGCATATGTGATTCATAAGCACATTAAAGTTTGAGAAGAATTGCTGTATGTCAAGAATTCAGCACAGTACATTCTTCATAGTAAGGACTCATTGATCTGAAGCTATTGTTATTAGGATTTTCTTTCTCACTTGATTTTACCACAATCCTGTGAGGTTGGCATATCAATTATTTCTACTTGCCTGGCTCCCTGCATTCAACATAAGCGCTCACCACTAACTTCCTCACGCCATATGGCCATTTGGATGTTTTCTGCTCTATTGTCTCAACTTCCCTCCATCTCTCTTAGTTCTTGAAGGTTTGAGGTTCCATTGTAAGGAATACCACACTGGATGACATATAAAGATTTCTTCTAGATTTTAAACACTTATTACATGTTTACTTTCTGGACTGAATCATGTCATGTTCCATTTCCTAGCTAGTTATTTTTAGAATAGTTGTTAACGTGGACTCTAAAGTTAAAACTGTGTCTCTATCACTTTCTAGCTTTGTAATCTTGGCTTAAGTTATTTAACTTCTTTGAGTTTATTATATGGAATACAGTTTATATGTGGTAATGTAGGTGAAATATGCCATAGTAAGTAAACAATAAAGTATAGCTATTAATATAATCATCAGTCTGTTTATTGCTATTCTCATGATCATATTATCTTTGTCACATTTATCCTCACAAAAACTAATTAGTATTGTATCTGCTTTCATAAATAGAAATGAAGCTTTAAAATGTGAAGTAGTAATTCACCCAAAGCTCTACAGTCAATTGATACAGAATCAATGTTAAAACACAACCTGTTTTCCCACTATATTACACTACTTCATACGGTAAGTAACATGGGACAGTAGCAAGGATTCTGGGTCTGGGCATGAGGACAGGATGTATAATGCCAAATGACAATTGGAGTATAATCAATTTTCAATACATGAAATCGCTGCTGGTTTAATACAACTGTATCAAAATCAACCAAGTTGGAGTCTAGGTTATAAGCCTGAAATTAAATGCCAGAGCCCGAGTCTAATCCAAACAGCCATACCTACAAGATCAATTTCAGGAGTAGTCCAGAGTATTGATTAAGACAGCAAATCTTTCTTCTTTGCCTTCCTTAGAGACCCACACACCTATAACTTTGGCCCTTCAAGCATAGTTAACCCTAGGAAGCAAGGTGAGTTAATGAAGAAGTAATTACGGTCAAATCCGAAATGTCTAACCCCTCTGCTGGGAATGTTTAAAAAATAAAAATGTAATGTCGATTGAAAGGAAAGAGCACAAGAACACAGGTTGATCCAGGGTAAATTCTAAACAGAAGAATGTTTACTTGGTTCTTGAGAGACTAGAGGGAAACAGGGATGGGCGTGTGTTTGAAACAGTGTTGTGAGTTGTGAAAGTACCCCTCTGATGGTCTCATTATTGCTAATGGCAGTGGAAATTGATATAGCTTTTTTGGTGAACAATGTTGCAATATGCATCAAGAGCCTTAAAATGTTCATGCTTTTTAATCCTGCAATTCTACTTCAGGGAATCTATCCTAGAGAAATAATACTTAAATATAGAAAAAAAGTTTTATTCTTAGAAAAAGCTCTATGACAGATCTTGTGATCCTGACAGCATGATCAACAAATGTGAAGCTTGAAAATGTTTTTCCTCTTAAAGCTCCGATGGGGCTCCAATGGTCATGCTGGAAAGGGAATCTGGCACGGACTTTACCACTTCTTATTTATGTTACAAGAACATGAGGCTTTGCCTTTAACCTTTAAAATGTATTCTTACAGTGAGAAAAATTTACATAATTGAAGGAATAATCACTTTACAAAAGACTTTGCTACAGATTTTTTAAATATCAAATGCTTTTATCTTATTTATCTATTTCTTTACAGAGAAATTTTCAGTTGAAAAGCCTGAGTATATTCCCCTCTTCAAATTCCTCTCATGGAATAGTGAGAGAACGGGCAATATTGCCAATTGAAAATCAACCAGCAATGTTTTTTCAGAACCATTTTGTCCTTAAGGAAAACTGATTTCTATGTAACAGGAATATAGCTATTTCGTAAAGCTGAGTACATCTAGATTACTTTTCCTGACTTAGATCTATTATCCACAGCAATATTTAATGCAAATTATCTGCTCATTTTTCTTAGGACGCTTATCTGAATGCAGAGCACATTCTCGGCTGTCACTAAAAGGTCTGGATTCTTAAAAATTAGTATAGGATATGTGGGTCTAGAAATTCTAGAATAAGTTAAAAACTAAGTATAATATTAATAGTCAGAGGTTATTAAAAACTATTCTGATCTGATAGTCTTACAAATATGTCTTTTACTTTTGTTATCTGAGAATATCCTTGGCTTCTAGAAAATTGATTTTTAGTTGATATGTTTATAGTATTCATGTAATTATGCTTTATTACATAATTAGTGCAAGTGCGTGTAATCAGCTATAACATATAATTAGCTAATTGAGTCATTGTAAAAAATCATTGTGAAACTGAATATAATGCTTTGTATATCTGCAGAAGATAAATGTTTTTTTTTAATTTGAATTCACTAAAATGGGTTTTCGTTTGCTTTGGAGTGGTTACTTTGTTCAAGTGTTAGGAGATTCCATGCAGCATTTCAAAGAAATGACCACACTTTCAGTTCCACACCTTCCAAATTTCATGGTGAAAGGATTGCCCTTCAGACAATTTATCTGGTGCACATCGATCATTTAAAAAGAGATCTCTATACAGCAAGTCCTCAAATAACATTGTTTCATTCAACATCATTTTGTTATAACATTGATGAGAAAAAAAATTGATTCCCAATCAGGACCACTGACTATGTGGACTTCGCACATTCTCTTCATATCTATATGAGTTTTCTCTGGGTACCCCAGTTTCCTCTTACATCCCAAAGATGTGCACAATAAGTGAATTGGCATATCTACATGGTCCCAGCATGAGTGAGTATGAGTGTAGGTGTGAGTATACTCTGCTGGGTAATGGTTTCCTGTCCAGGGATGATTCACACCTTTAGGTCTGAGCTCCTGGGATAGGCTCTGGTGACCTGAGAGTCTGAAATGGAGTAAGTGGGTAAATAATTATCTTACTTGTTTTTATTAATCTGTTTTGAATGCACGTCTAGCTTACATTTATTTCAAAGTTGAATATTCAAAGTGTTTTTGTCTTAATTAAGAAATTTTGTGTTATTTTTGTGACCAGAAATGTGCCAAAGGAACTTAACTCTTGTTTATGTAAATTAGCCTATGGTAAAAATAGGTTTCATTACTTTGTTTTGCTTAAAGTCACGGTTTCCAAGAATCTATCTACTACATTAACTGAAGACTTACTGTACAAGGTTTGGGACCCTAAGGATGCTCAGGTGTAACATAAGATGGCACTAGCTAGAGGCAAATAATGACACATTTAAAATCTGTTTACACATAACTTTGTATGTATGCCTGTGATTGAAAGCTATCATCATTACAACACAGGATACCAGCATAAGCTTCTTTTCATTTATAAATAACCTAATGGAAAAAAATTGTTATATTCTTTGTCTATAAAAGGTATCAGGAATGTTTGAGATAGAATGTTTTCTTTTTTTTACATTTTATTTTAGGTTCAGGTGTACCTGTGCAGGTTTGTTATATAGATAAATTGCATGTCACTGGAGTTTCGAGTATAGATTATTTCATCACCCAGGTAATATGCATAGTACAAGAAGGGATTTTTTAACTGTATCTTGTGCATATATTTTTTCATCTGAGGTTATATAAATATGAATTACATTGGTATTTACAGGTAATAGTTAATTTTTCAAAATGTAAAAAGTGAAACTTCCAATCTAAAAAATAAAGCTATTTTTGAGGAAGTGGATTTCTTATTACTAAAATTATTCTAGCAAAGGTCATTTCTCAAAATTTCTTTTCTTCTTTCCAGCTTTACTGAGGTTTAATTAAAATTGTATTATATATTAAGATGTGCAACATGACATTTTGATATATGTATACACTGTGACATGACTGCCACAATGAAGCTAATTAACATATTCATCACGTCACATAGTTACCTTTTTGTGTACGTGTGGTGAGGACGTACAAGATTTACTCCTTTAGCAACTTTTGTGTACACAATACAATATTATTAACTATAGTCACCATGCTGTTCATTAGATTTGAATCAGAACATTTCCTACGTTTCATTAGATTACAATCAGAACTTATTCACCTTGAATGGCTGAAACTTTGTATCCTTTGATCAACATATCTCCATTTTAAATTGAATCCTTGAATTGAATGATAAATTTTACGAGGTGACTCCTGAAATACCTTCCAAGTCTTGAATTCTACATTTTTTGTTTTATAAACTCAGCAAATGAGAAAACCAGTTTAGTTACACTGAAGAGGAAAGCGTCTCATTACTATAAACTTGTCTGTGGTCAAGGAACAGATAACTGTCCTAAACCCATTGCTGCCAATGAGCAAACCTGAACAATGCAGATTATACTTGCTTATTAACATTACTTTAAGGAAGACCCTTATTAAATGCTTTCACATATTTTATGTCATTGAATCCTTCCATCATTTCTAACCCTATTTTGTTTATGTGTAAACTGACACTTAAAAATATTACTACTTATCTAATATGAAATAGCTAGAAGCTAGAAGCAGTGAAGCTGTCATTTCAGCATGTATATATCTGAATCCAGCTCTTGGGCTCACAGCCTCTATACCTATTGCTCCACTCCCTGGACATTTGAATCCATTCATTCACCATCTAACTCCAGGGTCTAGTGCTCTCTTGATATTTTCTGCTGTCATATAGAAGGAAGCTAATAACTCATTCACACAGTTCTGTTTAAGCGACGCCTCAGATTTACATCCCTTATTGCTTTCACAATGGTTTTAAATTTTGGCTGCATATTCGTTCACCAGGAGAACTTTTAAAAATGCCAGTTTAGAGTCCACAATCCATAGAAATTAAATCAAAATGTTTGTATGTGGAAACCAGATATCATTATTGTTGAAAACTAATGGCCTAGTTTTGGAGAGTTTTATGGCAATTAAAACGGCATCAAGTGCAGAGCAAATTCTTTCCCCAACACCTGCATTTTATCATCCTCCTTCAGAGACGAATTGGGCCTGAACCATAACACGAACTAATATTTCCATATGATCTGCAGGAGCCAGCAGAAATCCAGAATACAACATGTCACTGCTGAGCCCAAGGATTCTAGTGAGGACTGTAGGGTGAAGGCGTAGTTCAAATTTTGAATTCACTTGAGGAGAGAGTGTTGGGGTTCACCCTAGAATAGACCTACCCTCACCTCAGAATATCCTGGGCCAATGGAAATTTGAAATTTAACTGCTATTGGTGGGGTTGGAGGAGGATATAAATCCATGGCAATGTTTAAGAAATCAATGATCTTTAGGAATTAGGAGGTTATCAAAGATGAAGCTGTGGTTCAAGATGGAAGATAAACACACCTGAACCAAGTAACAAAGTTTTCTGGGAGAATATGAGTATTCCTCGAGGCCAAAAGATAGGAGGACATTGATTTGAAAAGAATGGGAAGGCATATGAAATGAGTTTCAGAAGTAGCAGTGAGGAATGATAGTGATTAGATTATCTCATTCTTCCTATTACTCATAAGAAAAAAACCTCCGCACTCTTGCTCCAACACCAGAGAACTGGTAGAAGGAGAAATTTCCACAAGGTCAGTAGAAAGAGACAAGAAATAGGGACAAGAGCATGGACTTGGTGAGGCAATGGAGATGAAAGTGAGAACACACCATAACGTTAAGGCTTCTTAGGCCTGCAGGCAGAATTGAAGTACATGACGTGACTATTGCATTGAAGTTATAAATCAGAGAAATTCTGGCAGATGTTTCATGTCAAACCCTAATATTTTGTTTACAAAATAAAAATAAATTTACTTTTATTTTTATCTGAATGGAAACATAAGTTGCTAAAGCTAAAAACTGAAGCAACACCGAATAATATACAGAACAAAGGAACCTCCCCCTTCAAAAAAATAACTTCAAACTCAACTGCCTAGAGATGATCACTGTGAACATTTCAGTGAACATACTTTCTAACATTTCTATAGGCATGTATATAAAACCATTTTTATTTCCTTCATTTATTTTTAATTTTTAATTTTATTTTTAATTTTTGTGGGTATGTAGTAGGTATAAATATTTATGGCTTACATGAGATATTTTGATCCAGGCATACAAAGCACATTAATAACATCGGGGTAAATAGGGTATTCATCACCTCAATCATTTATCCTTTGTGCTTTGAACACTCCAATTATACTCTTTTAGTTATTTTAAAATGTACAATTACATTATTGTTACTAGAGTCACCCTGTTTTCAAATACTAGGTCTTATTCATTTTTCTAAATATTTTTGTACGCATTAAACATCCCCACATTCCCCCAACCCTCCCACAACTCTTGCCAGACTCCAGTAAACCTCCTCTACTTGCTATCTTCATGAGTTCAATTGTTTTAATTTATAGCTCCCACAAGTGAGACCATATGATGTTTGTCTTTTGGTGCCAGGCTTATTTCACTTAACTTAATGATCTCCAGTTCCATCCGAAGTGCTGAAAATGACAGGATTGAATTCTTTTTATGGCTGCATAGTACTCCATTGTGTATATATATCACATTTTCTATTTCCATTCATCTGTTGATGGACATTTAGGTAGATATATCTTGGCCACTGTGAACACAGCTACAATACACATGGGAGTGCAGATATCTTTGGGATGTATTGATTTCCTTTATTTCGGGTATGTATCCAGCAGTGGGATTGCTGGATCATATGATAACTCTATTTTAAGTTTTTGAGGAGCTTTCAAACTGTGGTTGTACTAATTTACATTCACACCAACAGTGTACAAGGGTTCCCTTTTCTCCACATCCTCACCAGAATTTGTTGTTGCTTGACATTTGGATACAAGACATTTTAACTGGAATAAAGTAATACCTCATTGTAGTTTTGATTTGCATTGCTCTGATAATCAATGATATTGAGAACAGTTTTACATACCTCTGTGCCATTTGTATGTCTTCTTTTGAGAAACGTCTATTCACAACTTTAGCCCATTTTTAAACAGATTATTAGAATTTTTCCTATATAGTTGTTTGAGCTCCTTATATATTCTGGTAATAAATCCCTTGTCAGGTAATTTGCAAATATTTTTTCCATACTGTGGAATGCCTCTTCACTTTGTTGACTGTTTATTTTGCTGGGAAGAAGCTTTTCGTCTTGTGATCCCATTTGTCCATTTTTGCTTTAATTGCATGTGCTTATGAGGTATTACTCAATAAATCTTTGAGGCTGGTCATTGTGGCTCACACCTGTAATCCAAACATTTTGGGAGGTTGAGGTGGGTAGATCACTTGAGCTCAGGAGTTCAAGAACAACCTGGATAACATGGTGACACCCTGTCTCTACAAAAAAAAAAATTAGCCAGGCATGGTGGTGTGCACCTGTGATCCCAGTTACTTGGAGGCTAAGATGGGTGGATCACTTGAGCCCTGGAGGTGGAGGTTGCAGTGAGACAATATAATGCCACTGTACTCCAGCCTGGGCAACAGATTGAGACCCTGTCTCAAAAAAAAAAAAAAAAAAAAGAGAGAGAGAAAAGAAAAGAAAAATATGTTTTCTCAGACTGATGTCCTGGAGAGTTTCCCCAAAGTTTTTCTTTAGTAGTTTCATAGTGTGTGAACTTATATTTAAGTATTTCATCCATTTTGATTGAGTTTTTGTATAGGGTGAGAGATAGGGGTCTGGTTTCATTCATTTGCATATGGATATCCAGTTTTCCCACCACCATTTATTAAAAACACTGTCCTTTTGCAATGTATTTTCTTGGAACCATTGTCAAAAATGGGTTCACTGTAGATGTATGGATTTATCTCTCAGTTCTCTATTCTGTTCCACTGATGTATGTTTCTGTTTTTATGTCAGAGCCATGCCATTTTTGGAAATACTGTAGCTCTATAGTAAAATTTGAAGTCAGATAATGTATATCTTCCAGTTTTGTTCTTTTTGCTCAGAATAGCTTTGGCTATTCTGGGTCTTTTATGGTTCCATATAACTTTTAAGATTGCTGTTTTATATTTCTGTGAAGATTATCCTTGGAATTTTGATAGAGTTTCATTTCATTGAGTCTGTAGATTGTTTTGGATAGTATAGACATTTTAAAAACATTGATTATTCCAATCCATAAACATCGGTTTTAATAGTTTTCTGGTGGCTTCTTTAAGTTTTTCCAAATATAAAATCATATCATCTGCAAACAAAAATAATTTGAATCCTTTCTTTCCAATTTGAATGCCCTTCATTTCTTTCTCTTGTCTGATCGCTCCAGCTAGGACCTCCAGTACTATGTTGAATAACAGTAGTGAAAGTGGGCATTCTTGTCATGTTCTAGATCTTAGAGGAAAAGCTTTCAGTTTTTCACCTTTCATTATGATACCAGCTGTGGGTCTGTAATATGGCTTTTATTATGTTGGGGTATGTTCCTTCTATCCTGTTTTTTGAGGCTTTTTGTTATGAATGGATGTTGCATTTTATCATTGCTTTTTCAGCATCAGTTGAAATGATCTTATGATTTTGTCCTTCATTCTTTGGATATGTTGTATCACATTAATTGATATGCATATATTGAACCATCTTTGCATCCCTGAAATAAATCCCACTTGGTCATGTTGAATGAGCTTTTAAATGTGCTGTTGAATTCTGTTTGCTCATATTTTGTTGAGGATTTTTGCATCTGTATTCATCAGGGATATTGGCTTGTAGTTTTGTTGTTGTTGTTGTTTGTTTGTTTATGTGTCTTTGTCTGGTTTTGGTATCAGCGTAATAATGGCCTCGTAGAATGAGTTTGGAAATATTCCTTTTTCCTATATCTTTTGGAATAGTTCGAGTAGGATTGGTATTAGTTGTTTCTTAAATGTTTGGTAGAATTCAGCAGTAAAGCCATCAGGTCCCACCCAGGCTTTTCTTTGCTGGTAGACTTTTTAATATGGTTTTGATTTTGTTACTTACAATTTAATATGGTTTTGATTTTGTTACTTACAATTTAAAATTGTTATGTCATCTTGCTGAATTGACACCTTTGTCATTATTTAGTGACTTTTTTTGTCTCTTCATATAATTTTTGTCTGGAAATATATTTTTTCTCATGTAATCATAGCTACTTATGCTCTTTTTTGTTGATTCCTTTATCCTAGAATATATTTGTCTATCCCTTTATTTTCAGTCCTTATTTGTCTTTAGAGGTGAAGTTTTTTTTCTAGTAGGCAACAAATCATTTGCTTTTTAAACAATTATTCAGCCATTTTATGTCCTTTGATTAGAGAGTTTAGTCAATTCACATTCAATGTTATTATTGAGAAGTAAGAATTTACTCCTGCCATTATATTATTTGTTTTGTGGTTGTTTTGTGGTGTTCTCTTCCTTTTGTCCTTCCTTTCTGTATTCCTTTAATGACGATGGTTTTAACTGGTGGTATAATTTAATTTCTTGATTATTTTGTGCAACCATTGTATATATTTTTTGCTTTGAGGTTACTATGAGGCTTGCAAATTCTGTCTTATAACCCATTATTTTGAGCTCATAACAGCTTAACACTATTTGCATAAATGAACAAACTAACAAAAAAAAATAAAACGTAAAAAAACTACACCTTAGTTTTCTCTCACCAATTTTAACTTTTTATTTTTTCTATTTAAATCTTTGTGTACTATGTCTTCAAAATGTTGTTGTACTTATGATTTTTATTGTTTCAGTATATAGTTATATAATGAAGTTTATATTCTTATATTAAATTGTGTACTTAATATAAGAGTAGTTTACACACTACAATTACAGGGTTATAATATTCTGTGGTTTTTGTGTACTATTACCACTAAGTTTTGTATCTTGAGATGATTTCTTATTCTCATTGATGTACTTTTTTTTTTTTTTTTGATTGAAGAAGTCCCTTTAGCATTTCTTGTAGGACAGGTTTGGTGATAAAATCTCTCAGCTTTTGTATTTTTTAGAAGGTCTTTATTTTTCTGTCATATTTGAAGGATACCTTTGTCAGATATACTATCCTAGGGTAAACATTTTTTCCCTTCGTAACTTAAATCTATCATGTCACTCTCTCCTAGCTTGTAAGCTTTCCACTGAAAAGTCTCCTGCCAGATCTAGTGGAGTTCCATTGTGTGTTATTTGTTTCTCTTATCTTGATGTTTTTAGGATCCTTTCTTTATCCTTTACCTTTGGGAGTATGATTATTAAATGCCTTAAGGTTGTCTTCTTTGGGTAAAATCTGCTTGGTGTTCTATAACTTTCTTTTACTTGGATATTGATATATTTCTCTATGATTGGGGAGTTCTCTTTTATTATCCCTTTCAATAAACTTTCTACCACTGTCTCTACCCCTATCTCATCTTTAAAGCCAATAACACATAGATTTGCCCTTTTGAGGCTATTTTCTAGATACTGTAGTCTGTGTAGTTGTACTTCATTGTTTTTTATCCTTTTTCTTTTGTCTCCTCTGACAGTGTACTTTCAGATAGCCTGTCTTTGAGCTCATATTTTTTTCTTCTTGATCAGTTCTGCTATTGAAAGACTCTGATGCATTCTTCAGTATGCCAGTTGGATTCTCAACTTCAAAATTTCAAAGAATTGAAACAATTCTTTTAAATTATTTCAATCTGTTTCTTTGTTAAACTTATCTGATAGAATTCTGAATTTCTTCTTTATGTTATCATATATTTATTTCAGTTTCCTCGAAACAGCTATTTTGATTTCTCTGTCTGAAAGGTCACATATCTCTGTTTCTCCAAGAGTGCTCCCTGGTGCCTTAGCTGGGTCATTTGGTGAGATCATATTTTCCTGTATAGTTTTGATGCCTGTGGATGTTTTCTTGTGTCTGGATATTAAAAAGTTAGGTATTTATTCTATTTTTCAGTCTGAGCTTCTTTGGACCCGTCCTTCTTGGGAAGGCTTTTCATGTGTTCAAAAGTACTTGGGTGTTATAATCTAAGTCGTATCTGCATTAGGAGGAACCCCAATCCCAGTAACCTTGTGGTTATTGCAGACTTGTAGACATACTGCTTTCATAGTCCTGAATAAGAGCTGGACAATTTTTCTGGATTACCAGGCAGAGACTCTTGTTCTCGTCCCTTACTTTTTCCCAATCAGTTTTTCTCTACTTATTCTGATCCACCTGGAGATAAGGGTTATATCATGCAAGCACCCCGTGACCACCACAACTGGGAGTGTGCTGTGTCAGACCTGAAGCCAGCACAGGACTGGGTCTTGCCCAAGGCTGTTGTAACCACTATATGGTCACCACCTATGTTCACTTAAGGTCCTGGGGCTCCACAATCAGCAGGTGTTCAAACCCATCCAGGCTCATATCCTTCCTTTTAGGGTAGCAACTTCCCCCATTCCCTAGGCAGGTCCAAAGATACTCTCTGGGAGCCAGGGACTGGATTCAAAAACCTTAGAAATCTACCCGGTGGTCTATTGTACTGTGGCTGAGTTGTCACTCAAACCACAAGATGTTCTCACTCTCTCCCACTCTTCCTTTCCCTTTTCACAGGGACAGAAGCCTCATCACATGTTCACCACCACCACAGGCTCATGGGGAATACTGCCAGGTTACCGTCAATGTTACCTTAAGATGTAAGAGCTCCTCTGTCAGATTAAGTGTAATGCTACCTGGCCTGGGACTCACCATTCAGGGAAGTGTACTCCCATCTGGACAAGGGCAGGTCCAGAAATCCTGTCAAAGGACCAAGGCCTGGAATCACATACACCAAGTGCCTGCTTGATGTTCTAACCCCTTGTGGCTGTGCTAGCACCTAAGATGTAAGACAAAATTTCCTTTACTTTTCCCTCCACTTTTCTCAGGCAGGAGTCACTCCCAATAGCCACCACAGTTGGGAATGTGCTGAATCTTACCTGAACCCAGCAAGTCTCAGAGTCTCACCAAAGGCCCATAGCATAATACCTAGACATCACTGCTGGTTATACATGAACCCAAGGGCTCTTTAGTCAACAGGTGATAGGTCCTCCCAGGCCTGAGATTTTCCTCTCAAGTCAGTAGGTTCCCTTTTGGCTCCAGGTGTCTAGGAATTTCATCCTGGAGCTAGGGCTCAGAAAGGAAGCCTCACAACTCTGACTGGTGTCCTATCTTACTGTGGCTGAACTGGTATCCAAGAGGCAAGATAAAGTCCTCTTTACTCTTCCCTCTCATCTCCTCAAGTAGATGGAAGGGGTCTCTTTTAGAGGCGAGAGCTGTGTAGCCTGGAGTAGAGGGCAGGCTGGCACAAGCACTCCCTTAGCTGTCCTGGCTAGTGTCTCAATAGGTTGTGTGTCCCCAAGTCCACTGGTTCTGAGTCCAGTTCCACACTAAGACTTGTGTAGGATTTGCAGCCCTTGTGGCCTAGACTACTTTTCAAGTTCTCTTAGGGTCCCCAAACACTTTAGCCTGTGGTGGTGAGGCTTGCATGAACTCATGTTTTGACCACTGATATGGGCAATTCTTCTCTGGCTAGGGCTGTTTTAAATGCTGCCTCTATGGGTGGGTGTCAGCTGAGTTCAGCCTGGTTTTGCTTTCTGTTGTAACAGGGCAGCACGGAGTTCAGTGCAATGTCTTAAAATTGCTGCACTATCCCTCTCCCAATGGCACAGATTCTCTCTCCGTACCATGCAGCCACTTCTGGCGGATGGGGAAGAGGTAGTGTCAGTGAGTCAAGCTATCTTTCCTACCTTCTTCATTGCCTCTTTCAGCAATATGAAGTTAAAACTAGGTACTGTGATAGCTCACCTGATTTTTGGCTCTTGTGAAGGTGCTTTTTCTGTGTAGCTAGTGTTTAAGTTGGTGTCCTTGTGCAGGGTTGGGGGGCAATTGGTGGTTCCTTCTATTTGTTCATATTGCTCTCTATAAAGCCATTTTTTAAAAAAAGACTACCCTAATGTATATGTTAATTAGTTTGAATTAGCCATTCCACAATGTATACATATTTCAAAACATCTTGCTGTAAACAACAAATATTGGAATGTTTTTATTTGTCAAGTTAAAAAACATTTAAAAGCCTTTTCTGCATCTATTGAGATAATCATGTGGTTCTTGTCTTTGGTTCTGTTTATATGCTGGATTACGTTTATTGATTTGCGAATG
>NW_012117711.1:708783-720613 GCF_000951035.1 Colobus angolensis palliatus | reverse complement strand
AGATGTTCTGATATAAAGATGTACCATAATTTACTTAACTATTCTCCTGTTGGAGGGCATTTAGGGTGTTTCCTGTTCTTAGTTTCTCCCTAATATAAACAAATATCTGTGAAACATACTTTTACACAAACTTTGTATACCAGACTGATTTCTTCTTTGAGAGAAAGCCTAGAAATGGAACTGCTGGGTCAAAGTGTATGAATATTAAGAAATGTGATTACATTACCAACTTGTTGCCAACCTGTTTCCCACTCCTACCAGAAAGTTTACACTAACTTATCCTCCTACCTTAACCTATTTCAGTTTGATCAGTGTTTAGTAATATCTTGATTTTTGTTTGTACTCCTTTTATTTGTGATGAACTGAGCATCTTTTCATGTGTTTGTTGATCATTTACATATACTACACTGAATTACAATATAGAACAGGGGTCAGCCTATAGGCTAAATCCAGCCAGTGGGCCAAATCTGGCCTATGACCTTTTTTTTGTATTTGATGCAAGCTGAGAATCGTTTTTACATTTTAAATGGTTAGTAAAAGTACTCAAAGAAGAACAATATTTATGATACATGAAAATTGTATGCAACTAAAATTTCAGTGTCCATAAAGTTTTATTGGAACACAGCCACACTCATGTATTTACGTATATAATAGCAGAGATGAATAGTTTTTACAGAGAATGTGGCTGGCCATTTTCTGTGAAGGATGAAATATTAAATATTTGGACAATTATCCATCCTGTGTTTTACAACAATGACTAAGAGTACAGACATTGAAGCCAAGACATTTTAGATACGTGCCCTACAACTGGCTATTTATTTGACATTGGCCAATTTACTTAATTCTCTATGCCTCAGTTTTTATTCATTGGTATAATGGAGAAGATAATGGTATTCAACTTAAAAAGTTTTGAGGATATAGTGAATTAACACTTAGAATAGTATTTACTATAAGTGCTATATAAAAGTTAGCTGGTATTTATATTCTTTTTAATATGAATTATCTTCCATATCCTTTGCCTATCTTTCCTTGTATTTTTTCTATTAGATTATGAAGATTTTGCATATTGGCAATTTTACCTCTTATATATTATGTATTATAGTTTTTTTACAGTTTGCTAATGATTTTTCCCCTTGAAAGTGACTTCGGCTTACTCTAAGAAAGCATAATTTTAATTTCCTACATTCATTCTATTTGTAATTTTATAAAATATTAGTAAAAAGGGAATTCAAAATGAAATCATTTAGTCCAACTATCCTTCTCAAGTTGGAGTTCTCCTCTGAAATATCTAGAAGTATTTGAAAATTAACTACATACTATTGAATTGGGACCTCCCATTGCTCTCAATTTTAAATCTTAGGGTCACAAATGACAAATTCATTTCTTCTTTCTTGTAAAGCTTCACCCTAAATGAGAAAAAAGTTATCCTCTGATTTTTATCTTTATTTTCCTCCACCCATCCTTCCATTCCATATCTTCATTCTTCATTTTTTTGCATGCTAAACCTGTCTGAGGCCTCAAGTGTTCTTGGAATGCAGTTTCACCAATTCTCTTCATCATTATAGTTTATCATGTTAAAATAATCCAGTTTATCATTATGCCTTTGCTTTGTGCCTTATTCTGCAATATGAAAGCATCAGATATAACACAATCTTACAAATAACTTATAATATCTCATCACAGGTAATAATCTATTAGGTCTTGGGTAGTTCAAAGCTCCAAACTCTAGAAGTCTCTCTCTTTTTTTGATCAAACCATTTATATTTTAAATCATATGCTCTTGGGATCTAGCCAGACACAAGTCTAGCATACACTATGTAAAATGGGATCAAGACACTTTATGAATATAATAAACAAGTAATTGTAAGAATTTTGCCCTTGTTGATATTTGGCACTAGAAAAAAAAGCATACCTACTGCTAACCCTAATAATATGGGAGCACTGGCACACTTTGTCATGACCATAATGATGCTTTGATCTTTGATGTACACACAGCCCAAATCAGAACTGGGATTCCCCTATAACATGAGACTAGGAGATAGAAAGATAGATAGATAGAGGCATAGATACATAGATATATCAGAGCTGATCTTATTTTCTTCCAAAATCATAAAGCAAGATAGCATTCATTATTTAAGTGGTCAACAATTCTAAGAACTGACAAAATACATTTTGGATATAAAATACTATTTATATTGATCAATGATGAATAAAATTTACCTAAACTTATTAACAATTATTCCATGTCATTCAAATGACATGGAATAGCATTTATGATTTTATAAAGCTACTATTTTAGGTGGAGCTGGTCAAACAGTAAACAGCTATGTCTAAAATAAAGTGTCTTTGAGAAAAACTTGTTTTTTTCCAATTGCAATAAAATATACATTTAACTCCCAAGCAAAAATATATAGTCAGTAATACAACATAAAGCAAAGTCATGTACACAGTAGGACAATAGTTTAAAAACCAAGGAAAATATCTTTCATTATTCTATTTTGTAAAACTATAAAACTTTAGGATTTCATACTTTTCTTGGTACATATTATTGACAAAGCTTAACAAATAACATAGAGGTTTTAAAATAAAAAAAATGCTGCAACTGAGTCAGTCACATGTTTTTGTCTCTTACTAGTATTGAGTCCCCATTTTCTGTAGCCATTGCCCCTTAGTAGTCCCGTGATTCTTCTGAGAAGTCAGACACCAGTTTGTCTGGAAGAATCAACGCACTTTTAATTATTATATTTTTTCCTGTTTTGCCATGGGAGTAGGTTAGTATTCTGACTAGCTCTAACACCTATATTTTGAAAATGGCTTATATGAGAGAAAACTCCATGATCCCATTGTAACATTGCACAACCTCCTTTCAGTTCAACACGTTCCCATCACCATGACAACCAGAGGAGTTGTAGTGAAAACTTACCCTTCCATTTTAACCCTCGTCTCAACCTGAATAGTTAGCTCTAAGTAAGTCCTTTTTATCTCCTTGTGAACTCCAAGTGTCCTGTTAACAATATCCTTAACATTTTCCTATTTACATTCATTAAATTTGTCAAGAATAAGTAGATGAGAATAATAATTTCAGATTGAATAGATCCTAATTATCAACTGAAAAAATTGGTGAGAAGCATTTTAACGTGATAAGAAAGTATACACTATTGAGAGCAAATTGGTGAAATAGGAGGTTTCAGCACTCATCCCCCCTCAGAAACATCAATTTGAACAACCATACATGCAGAAAAATACCTTCACAAGAGCTGAGGAAAGCAGGTGAGAAAATACAGCATAGAAGTATGAAAGTATGCAATGAAGAGAGTAGAAGTAATAGTTTTAATTTACCTGCATCACCCTTCCAAAAACCCCAAAAAGTACAGTGTGGACAGAAATATCCTTTGCTTGGCAGAAAAAGAGGGAAGTGAGCTCCAGACCTTGCCTTGAACCTCTACACTGAGCCGATCCCAGTAAAACCCAGCCTGGCTTGTCGCTATAGTACCAGGATCCAAGCTGGTACCGGGGACTAAGTCACTAGAATCATCTCACTTGCCTGGATGACCTCAGTGGTCTTAGGCTCTGGACGAGCCCCAGTGCTGAGGTGGCCCCAGTGACTCCAAACTTTGGACCCACCCCAGTTCCAAGTCAGCCTTCACAAACTCAGGCTCTAGGCCAGTTCCCATGGTTCCAGGCTCCAAGCTAAACCCACAGCTCCAGACTCTAAACTGGTAACTGCAAATTGAGGTTCCATGTCCAACCCAGCACCAGTCCAGATACTATAGCCACAAACTTCTGGTCTGCCTGGACGACTTGGTGTACAGGTCTGCCCCACTTCCAGGCTGACCCCAGGAGCACCATGCTCTGGACTGCTTTCAGCAGCAGCCTAGACACCCATGGCCCTAGGTTTTAGGCCCACCACATCACTAGGCTAGCACCCACATCTCTGGTCATTAGGTCAGCACCCACAGACTCAGCCTCCAGAACAGTCCCTGTAGATATGGACTGCATGCCCACCCAGTACCAGGCTAGCCCCTGTGGTTGCAGGCTGTAGGCACACCCAGATTTTAGCATAACCCAGAGCCAGGTCATTCAACAAAGCTCAAAGCTTTGGAACTGACTGACCATCAGGTATGTACCCCAACCTCAGGCACAAAGCTGGTTCCTGCAGACAAAGCTCCAAGGATGCCCAGAGCCAGGCCACTTCTATCAACCCAACACTTTGGGCCTGCTCCCTGATCTCACACTTAGGGATACCCAGGGTCTGCACCTGTTCCAGAAGACTCAGGGCTCAGGCACATCCTTCCAGTGGCAGGCTGGCCCCCATGCACTAAGGCTCCAAGTTGACCCATGCAGACCCAAAACTAAGGCCAACCTCTGCAAACTCAGGGCCTAGGCCCACTTCAGCTCTAGGCCAGCCCCCATGGACTCAGGCTTCAGGCCCATTCCAATGGATCTGAAATACCAGGTCCATTCCAGCATCTGGTAAGCCCCTGAAGACTCAGCCACAAGACCCACCCAAGTTCCAGATCAGCCTCTGTGAACTCAGGCTTCAGGCCAGTCCTTGCAGAACAAGGCTTCTGGTTGACCCTCATGGGCCTAGGGTCCAGGCATACCCCTGAGAACACAATCAACATGTCTATCCAGTGAATTCAAGCTCCAGGCATAAACCCTGTGGACACAGGCATCAGGCCCACTCACCTATTGACCCAGGCACCAGGACAAGCTAATTTGTGAAGGATGTTCCCAGATAAAGCCAGTCTATAAAGACTGGAATAGGTCCCTACTTTTTCAAATGCGCAGACATCAACAAAAGGCAACAAGAAACATGAAAATAACAAAGAGATAAAACTCAACAAAACAACACACAATAATCTCCTAGTATCTAACCCTAAAAGAAATGAAGATATATGAAATGCTCAACAAAAAATTCAAAAAATAACTGTTTTAAGGTAGCTGAGCAAACTTCAGGAAAATACAGAGAAACAATTGAAGTCAGGAAAACAATAAATATCCCAAATTAGAATTTAACACACAGATTTTAAAATATGGGCTGGATGGGTGGCTCACACCTACAATCCCAGCACTTTGGGAGGCCGAGGCAAGCAGATCATGAGGTCAGGAGACCGAGACTATCCTGTCTAACATGGTGAAACCTCATCTCTACTAAAAATACAAAAAAATTAGCTGAATGTGATGGCACACACCTGTAGTCCCAGCTACTCAGGAGGCTGAGGCAGGAAAATCCCTTGAACCTGGGAGGTGGAGGTTGCAGTGAGCCGAGATCGCACTATTGCACTCCAGCCTGGGTGACAGAGTGAGGCTCTGTCAAAAAAAAAAGTATGAAAAAAAAAACAGAAATTATGGAGCTGAAAAATACAATGAATGAAATGATAAATGCAATGGAGAGCATCAACAGTGGAATTTATCAAACAAACAAAATAATCTGTGAACTCAGAGGTAGGTTATTTGAAAATATACAGATATAGGGAAAAATGTTAAAAGGAATGAAGAAAGTTTGTGAGATTTATAAGATAGATTCAAAAGAACAAATCTTCGAGTTATAGGACTTTATGAAGGAGAAGAGAAACAGAAAGGAGAAAAAAATCTATTTAACGAAATAATAGCAGAACACTTTCCAAATTTAGAAGAAATATATAAATATCCAGGTACAGGAAAGTAAAAGATTTCCAATTAGGTTTAATCCAAACAAGACTACATTAAGACATATCATAATTAAACTGTAAAAAAATAAAGACAAAAATAGGATCACAATGCAACAAGATAGAAGGAGCAAATCACATATAAGTAAGGGAGTTAAAATAAAGTTAGCAGTAGCTTTTTCAGCAGAAACCTTACAGGCCAAGAGAGAATGGGAAAATATATTCAAATGACTGAAGGAAAGAGACTGCGAACCACAAATACCATACCCAGAAAAACTGTACTTCAAAAATGAAGGAGTGATATAGACTTCCCCAGATAAATAAATGGTGAGAGAGTTCATCACCATCAAACTTGTCTTATAGAAATGCAGAAAGCAATTATTTAAGTAGAAAGAAATGATGCTAATTAATAAAATGAAAACATATGCAAGCATAAAACTTATGGTAAAAGTAAACACATAGTCAAATTCAGAATATTCTAATACTGTAATGGTGGTGTGTAATTTATATTTTTAGTAAGAAGGTTAAAAATGTCAAAACTACTAAACATAATAAGAGCTACAATAATTTATTAAGGCATACACAACAGGAAGAAGTGTAAATTGTGCCATAAAAGCATAAAATGTGAAAAGGAGGTTGAGTAAAAGTGGAGAGTTTGTATATGTGATCAAAGTTCAGTCTTTATCAGCCTAAAATAGCCTGCAATAACTATAACATGTTTCATATAAGCCTAATGTTAATCACAAAACAGAAACCTACAGTAGATACACAAGGGATAAAACATAAGAAATCAAAGCATACAGGAGGAAATAATCTAATCAGAAAGAACAACAGTGAGAGAAAGGAACAAAGGGGCTACAAAATGACCAGATAACAATGAACAAAATGTCAGTAGAGTCCTTATGTATTAGTCCATTTTCATACTGCTATAAAGAAATACCCAAGACTGAGTAATTTATAAAGAAGAGAGGTTTAATTGATTCACAGTTTTGCATGGCTGGAGAAACCTCAGGAAACTTACAATCATGGCACAAGGCGAAAGGGAAACAAAGACGTTTTTCACATGGCAGCAGAAGAAAGAAGTGCAAGTACGGGAAATGTCAGACGCTTATAAAACCATCAAATCTTGTGAGAACTCACTTACTATCATGAGAACAGCACTGGGGAAACTGCCCCCATGATCAAATCACCTCACTCCCTTGAAACGTGGGGATTACAATTTAAGATAATATTTGGGTGGGGGCACAGAGCCAAACCACATCACCTTACCTATCAATAATTTATTTGAATGTGATTGGATTAAATTCTCCAATTGAAAGACATAGAATGGTTGCATGATTTGTTAAAGGACCCATCTATACGCTGTCTACAAGAGAGTCACTTCACCTATAAGGACATACATAGACCAAAAGTGAAGAGATGAAAATAATATTGCATGCAAATGGGAACCAAAAGGGAGCAAGCAAGAGTAGCTATACTTACGTCAGATAAAACAGATTTTAAGTCAAAAAATTGTAACATGACAAAGAAAGTTGTTATATATTGATGAAAGGGTCAATTCATCAACAACATATAAAAATTGTAAATATATATACACTCCTCTGTAGTACCTAAATATATAACACAAATATTAGTAGCTCTGAAGAGATAGATTGTAATACAATAATAGTAAGAGACTTTCAGCAATGTACAGATCACCTAGAGAGAAAAATCAATAAGAAAACATCAACTTAAACTTACATTTTAGATGAAATTGACCTAACAATAATATAGAACACATTCTGTCTAAAAGAAGCAGAGCACATATTCTTCATGACTGCACAGAATACATCCTCTAGAATAGATTTTATATATGCTGTAAAACACATCTTAATATAAGATGTTTAAAATCATATGAAGCATATTTTCCTGACCATAATGGTATGAAAATAGAAATCAATAATAAGAGAACTTTTGGGAAATTCATAAATAAAAAATTAAACAGTAAGCTCATGGAAAAACATGAGTCAAAACTGAAATTTACAGAATAATTTAAATATAAATTGAGACAACTGAAAATGTACACACAGCATACTGATGAGATACAGCAAAAGCATTTCTAAGAGAGAAGTTTATAGCAACAAATATCTACATCAGAAAATAATATCTCAAATAAAATCCTAACTGTACACCTTAAGAAATTAGAAGAACAAGAACAAGCCACCCAACACCCAATATTAGTAGAAGGAAGCAAATAATAAAGATCAGAGCAGAATTAAATGTCATTAGAAAACCAACAGCAAATGTCTACAAAACTAAGATTTTTAAATAATTAATATTGTTGAAATGACCATACTTCTTGTCACTTATAAGTAGGAGCTAAGCTATGGGTACACAAAGTCATACAGCGTGGTGTAACAGACTTTGGAAACTCAGAAGTGGGAGGCTGGAAGCAGGGCAAGAGATAAAAAACGACATATTGCATACAATGTACACTACTTGGGTAATGGATGCACTAAAATCTCAGACTTTACCACTATACACTTTACCACTATATACTTTTTTCAAAAAAAAGATAAAATATACAAACATTTAGCCAGACTAAGTAAAAAAGACAGAAGACTCAAATAAATGAAAAATAAAAGCTAAGACATTACAACTGTTACTATAGAAATACAGAGGAACATGAGGCGACTATGAACATTTAAACACCAATAAATTTGATAACTAAATGAAATGGATAATTACCTATACACACACAACCTACCAAGACTAAATCACAAAGGAATAAATAAACTGAATAGGCCAATAATAAGTACAATAATTGAGTCAATAATAAAAAGCCTTCCATAAAAGAAAAGCCAAGAAATTGATGGCTTCACTGCTGATTCTACCAAACATTTAAAGAAGAACTAATATCAATCATTCTCAAATGCTTCCAAAAATTTGAAGAGGAACTACTGCCAAACCTATTTTATGAGACCTGCATTACCCTGATAGAAAAGCTAAACAAATCCACAAATAATATTGCAGGACAATATCCCTGAAGAACACAGGTGCAAAAAACCTCAACAAAATACTAGCAAATGAAATGCAACAGCACTTTAAAACAACCACTCAACACAATCAAGTGCAATTTACCCCAGGGATGCATGGATGGTTCAACATACGCAAATTTATAAATGCGATTACACTACATTAACAGAATAAAAGACAAAAATCATACGGTCATCTCAATAGGTGCAGAAATATCACTTGTCAACATTCACCATCCTTTTATGATGAAAACTCAACAAGTTAGTTATAGAGGTAATGTATCTCAATGCAATAAAGTCCATATATAACAAACAGACAGCTTACATTATACTCAATGGTGAAAAGTTGAAAGTTTTTCCTTTAAGATTGAGAACAAGACAACAAGGCCCACTCTCACCACTTTTATTAAACAGTACTGGAAGTCCAAGCCAGAGCAATTAGGCAAGAGTAAGGAATAAAAAGCATTCAAACAAATGAAAAAAGTTACAACATGATATTATATATACATAATCCTTAAGACTCCACCAATAATATGTTAGAACTAATTTAAAAATTTAGTACATTTGCAGAATACAAAATCAACATAAAAATCAGTCGCATTCCTATCTACTAATAACAAAGTATCTGAAAAAGAAATAAAGAAATCAATCTAATTTAAAATAACCACAAAAGGCAAAACACAGTGGCTCTGCTTATAACTCCAGCACTTTGGGAGGCTGAGGTGGATGGATCACTTGAGGCCTGGAGTTCCAGTCCAGCCTAAACAACATGGGAAAACTCCATCTCTACTAAATATACAAAGCTTAGTTTGGTGTGTTGGCTCATGCCTGTAATCCCAGCTACTTGGGAGGCTGAGGAACAAAAGTTGCTTGAACCTGGGAGGTAGATGTTGCAGTGAGCCAAGATTGTGCCACTGTACTCCAGCTTGGGCAACAGAGCAAGATCCTGTCTCCAAAAATAGTAGTAGTAGTAATAATAATAATAATAATAATAATAAATAAATAAAATAGCAACAAAAAACTTCAAAATATATTTAACAAAGGAGGGAAAAGACATATACACTAAAAACTATAACACATTAATGAATGAATTAGAAGAAAACTAAAAAAAAGGAAAAATATGCCATGTTTATGGATTGGAAGAATTAATATTGTTAAAATGACCATGCTTGTTCTCACTTATAAGTGAGAGTTAAGCTATGGGTACACAAAGGCATACAAAGTTGTATAACAGACATTGGAGACTCAGAAGCAGGAAGGTGGAGCATGGCAACAGATAAAAAGCTACATATTAAGTACAATGTACACTACTCGAGTGATAGATGGACTAAAATTTCAGACTTTACCACTATACAATTCATCCAGGTAATTAGAAACCACTTATACTCCAAAAGCTATTGAAATTTAAAATACATATTTTTAAAAATGACTATACCACCTAAAGTGATCTACAGATTCAATTCAGTCTCTATCAAAGTTACAACGCCATGTTTACAGAAATTTTAAAAAGTCCTAAAATAAGTATGAAACCCCAAGAGTTTCTGAAGCAATCTTGAACAAAAATAAATAAAAAAATAAAATTGGAAGCCTCACACTAGACCAATCTTATAAATATACTAAAAAGCTATAGTAATAAAAACAGCATGATAATGGCATAAAAACAGATAGACTAAGGAAACATAATAGAGAGCTCAAAAATAAATCCACACATTTACTGTCATTTGACTTTCTACAATGATTCCCAAAACACACAAGAGACAGTTTCTTCAATAAATGGTGCTGAGAAAACTGGATATCCATATGCAGAATAATGAAATTAGGCCTTAATCTCACACTATATATAAAAATCAACTCAAAATTGATTAAAGATGTAAATGTAATAACTGAAACTGTAAAACTTTTAGAAAAACACACAGGGTAAATCTCTATGATAGTCATCTGGAAAATTACTTTTTGGATATGATTCCAAAAGCACAGGCAACAAAAGCAAAAATACATAAATGGGATGACATCAAACATAAAAGCTCTTGCACAGCCAAGGAAATAATCAACCGAGTCAAGATATGACCTACTGTATGGGAAAAATATTTGCAAACCATATAGCTGATAAGAAGTTAATGTCTAAAACATAAAGAACTCAAACCACTTAATAGAAAAGAAAAATCCCAAAAACCTGATTACAAAATGAGCAAAGGATCTGAATAGACATTTCTCCAAAGAAGCCATGAAAATAGCCACTAGGAATATGAAAAAATCCTTATCATTACTAATCATTAGATATTACAAAGTAAAATCCCAATGAGGTATCACCTCATACCTGTTAGAATGGCTATTAATAAAAAGAAAAAAACATAACAAGTATTGGCAAGGATGTGGAGAAAAAGGAGCACTTGTCCACAGTTGGTGGAAATGTAAATTGGTATACCCATTATGGAAAACAGTATGGAGCTTCCTCAAAAAATTAAAAATAAAACTACCATATGATCTAGCAATCTCACTATTGCATTTATATGAAAAATAATTGAAATCAGTATGTTGAAGTGATGTCTGCACCCTCACGTTCATTGTAGGATTATTCACATTAGCCAAAATACATAATCAACCTAACTGTTCATTAATAGATGGTTCGATAAAGAAAATGTGACATGCATGCACAATGGAATACTATTCAGCCTTATTAAAGAATAAATTCCTCTCATTTGGACATGGATGACCCTGGAGGGCATTATGAAAAATGAAATAACCCAGAAACAGAAAGTCAAATACTGCATAATATCAGTTATATGTAGAATATTTAAAAAGTTGAACTTTTAGAAGTATAATAGAAAGTAGAATGGTGGATACCAGGGGCTGGGGCAAAACAGGGGTTAGGTAAACATTGGTCAAAGCATATAAAACTTCAGTTAGAAGGGAGCACTAGGTTCAAGAAAGCTATTTTACAACACAGTGACTGTAGTTAAGACCAATGTATTGTACTTGAAAATTATAAAGAGGTCAGATTTGAATTATTCTCACCACAAAAAATGGTAAGTATGTGAGGTAATGAATATGCTAATTTGCTTGATCCAGCCATTCCAAAATGTATACATACTTTGAAAATGTCATTTTGTACTCTATATATTGTACTATATATAGTACAATATGACATTTTGAAATATATATTAT